>NC_133652.1:95742062-96062796 GCF_009905375.1 Apium graveolens
TTATCAACAATCATGATGAATTTAAGAAATGATTGGCTTTAGGTATCAAGATAAAGTTTTATCGAGGTTTATGTCAAGAGTTGAATCAAAGCATCAGGGTGCAATATCAAGATTTCTCAGGGATCAATAGATAACAAAAGGATCAATAAAGTATTATAACAAATCTCTATTTTATCATGGCATTAAACTATCATGAAGACTTTTGAACTACTTGCAATACGTACTCGAGGGTTCATGGCATCTCTATGTAACTCAAATAAACAAAAGATACGCTTGATTTAAATATATCAAATGACTCAGGATAATTGCATCGATATATATATGAACTGTTTACAGTAAATACGAAGGTCAAGTTGAATCCTTTGCCTTGAGATAGACTGGTCTGGTCGACTGGTAGGAGGTGCAACAACTGAGCTTCACTCGACTTTTATGGCAAGTTTTCCCTCGTCTCGAGATCCTACATAATAATAATAATCCTCATTATAATATTTCTTACCATCTTAACCTATTTACAACCCGAAATTAAACATGGATGGCACTTAGGCCTATACCACTTATTCATATCCACCATTATATTTTCAAATGTACACACGTAGCCACATAATCACATATCGTATATTAATACCAAATAACCTCATATACACATAATGCCACACTAGCTTGGATGATCTCGACTCACCACTTAAGTCCTTGGTCGCTAACTAAACAAAGTCTTCAATTTGGGCTTCCTAACTCAATGTGCCTTTCCTAAATTATCCAAAACTATTGACCCTCACGTGTGCCTTTTGCTCTACTGACCTTATACTATCTTACAACTAGGTGGTCGCCCTAATACTCACTTCTAAGTGTTCTAAAGCTATGTGATAAGTGAAGGCTCACTGGTGCAAATATCGAATGGTAACTAAGGTTTCTTGAGTGCATTAGACACTCTAAACTACAAGTTTTTCTTTCAAAATTTTTACACAAGACTCTCCTGACCTAAGGGCATCTCACAAGCTTGATGTGGCTCAAAGGCCTGGCTTGGGCCTTCTTGGGCCTAAGCTAAAAGTCCAAGGTTCCCCTGTTTTTCTGGGCAGAAAATGCCCTGACTTGAATTATCTTGTGACACATGGCTCTAGCTCATATCCTATGAACTATGGGTTGGAAAAACTTCTCTGACATACCCTCTAACTAAGCCCAATTGGGCCTAATGAGGGCCTACCCATGACATGACCAAATCTCCCTATTTCTAAGTTGCAACAAAACTGTCCCCTGCTGGACAGATTTTGTTATTCTACTTGTGCACCTAACCAAATGACATGCAAACCTCCAACCACTCCTAAAACCTATTATATACTCCCATACTAACTTCTGGTAGCTTGGGCCTCAAAGTGCACATCAATGACATGGTCAAAACTCACTCTAACCTCAGGGTACTAAACTGATTTTTCTGCAGAAACTATAACTCTCATTTTTCCAAGGCTTTGACTTGACAAACCTATCTAACAACAACTCAAAACTTAAACAAAGACTTATACATGGTATTCTACTGAACTAACTCCCTTTTTCTCAAAATAACCTTGGTGAGATCATCCTTACCTAAGGTGCAACTATGGCAAAACAAGAGACTACTCTTTACAAATCCAAACCTTTATGCTCTTGAAGCAACAAGATATATATTTTTTTTATAATAGATAACCACGAATTATTACCATGCAATAAGAAGTATAAATCAATATTAATACATTATTCCTACTGAAATTAAGGCTCACTAACAACATGAATCTAAATGATCAAAACTTCCAAAAAAAATCAAAAGTGATTTACATGCATGCATGCTTTCGGATCTTTCAAGCCAAAGCAACATGATTTCCAAATAAATTTTTATCATAATTCAACATGCAAGCCTAACCATGGATTACAACTAAATGATCACTAGCATGCAAAAGGGTTTTATCAAGCTTTTACTATAAAATTCACGTTATCATCACAAAATACACAAAATGTAAACAAGGCAACAAAACACCATCCATTCGGCTCCTATCAAGTCATGGGCCGAATGGATTAGGGTAAGAACAACATTTCATAAGTGTAACACTCTTATGTCTAGCCATTTTTGACCCTATGATACTATATCTCATGGTGAAAGCCTTAGATTCACAAGAATCAAGGAGGTTCACTTTGAGTTTAACAAAAACATCACCATGCAAGGTCAAAACATAGGTTTTGTCACTCTAACTTTTGAAATATATATAAGAATAACATATAAGGAGTAAAATTACTTGGATATAAGATGATTGTTTGAGTGAGAGTTGAAGAAAGAAGGGGATGGGCTTCGGTTTTGGTGGTTGCCGAGAGGGAGGGGGAAAACCGAGAGGTGAGGGAGGAGGGAGGGAGAAGAGAGTGAAGTGGTGGGGTGAATTGAGGTGATGATCACTTCTTGGACTTGTTTTTATGCATTGATTTGACTATAATGTGAGGGGTTTGAGATTTTACAAGAGTAACCCTCCAATATAGTTAGGTAGATTTGCATGCAAGGGTAAAGGGGTAAATTGGTTAGCAAAATGTGAGTTAGTGGGGTTGAGAATGTCTTCTTTGCCCTTTGATTAAATAGAAGAGAGTTTGCATGCAAGGTTATTCATGTAATTTGATAAATATGACAACTAAAATTTATAATGATTTATTTTTATAAAATAAAATACAAGTTCAAAATTATAAAATTTATACCATAAATTAACTTGTATTTTTTAGAGACTTTATAAATCATTTTCAAAATTTGTGAACAAAATGCCTTTTAAAAGAAGATTTTTCCAAAGCTTAGAATATTCCTTATAAATCAAAAATAAAGAAATTAAATAAACTCTTGCTTTGAAAAATCATATACTACCCAAAGCAAATTTATAATGCAGAAATTTTCACTCACACAAACGTACAATCATTGAATATATTTTCATTTGACTTAATATTATACCAAATTCACAAATAATATTACATAAAATGCCGGTCGTAACATTCCTCTCCCCCTTAAGGGATTCTGTCCCCAGAATCTAAGATAACAGATGAGGGTACCGGGAATGCATATCAGACTCTAACTCCCAAGTCGACTCTTCGACCTTAGGGTTCCTCCAAAGTACTTTTACTAACTTTACTGACTTATTTCTAAGACTCTTTACTTGCCAGTCGAGTATTTTAACCGGTTGCTCCACAAATGACAGGTCTGCCTGAATTTCTACGGGTTCATATTCTATCACATGGCTAGTGTCAGGATTATATTTCTTAAGTAACGACACATGGAACACATTATGCACATGCCGATACTGAGGTGGTAAGGCCAACTCGTAGGCCACCTTCCTACTTGACTCAAAATCTCAAAAGGACCTATGTATCTAGGTGCTAACTTTCCTTTCTTGCCATATCTCATCAACCCTTTCCTAGGTGACACCTTTAGCAACACAGCTTCGCCAATTGGAATTGAACATCCTTACGCGCTGGATCCGCATACTTCCTCTGTCTATCTTGAGCAGCAAGCAACCTTTTCTGAATTAACTTGACTGAGTCATGCAACTGTTGTACCAATTCTGAGCCGAGAATTCTTCCTTCTCCTACTTCATCCCAACTTGTTGGTGATCTACATTTTCGCCCGTACAAAGCTTCATATGGTGGCATGCCGATACTGGAATGATAGCTGTTGTTATATGAGAATTCAATCAATGGCAGGTGGTCGTCCCAACTTCCTGCAAAATCGATTGCACAACTGCGCAACATGTCTTCGATTGTTTGAATCGTCCTTTCGCTCTGACCATCAGTCTGCGGGTGATACGCCGTGCTCATATTCAACTTCGTGCCAAGACATTCCTGGAATTGCTTCCAGAATCTCGAGTTAAATCGGGGATCTCTGTCTGAAACTATTGATACGGGTACTCCATGCCTTAATACGATTTCGCGCACATACAGATGAACCAACTTGTCCAGTGACGACTTCTCATTTATTGGAAGGAAATGCGCCGACTTCGTAAGACGATCAATTATAACCCATATTGCGTCATGTCCGGATTTTGTTCGCGGTAGTCCTACTATAAGTCCATAGCGATATTTTCCCATTTCCATTCTGGAATCTTCAGGGGCTGAATTAATCCGCTTGGTCGTTATGTTCTGCCTTTACTTTCTGACAAGTATAGCACTTCGCAACCCATTCTGCCACGTCTCGCTTCATATTTGGCCACCAAAAGTTCTTCTTTAAGTCTTGATACATCTTGGTGCTTCCTGGGTGGATTGAAAATTTCGAATGGTGGGCTTCACGGAGGATCTTATTCTTTAATTCAGGTACATGAGGAATCCATATTCTGGATGAAACCTTAGTATTCCTTGCTCATCCCTTTTAGTATTAATCTCTTCTCCAGATAACTGATTTTTCTCTTTTTCCATTACTTCCTCTTGACACTTCTTTATCTTTTCCATTAGTGTTGGCTGAAAGGTCATTGCACGACAAACTTCTTTGACTTTCCCATAAGCACAAAGTTCCAATTCAAATTTTCTGATTTCTTCAGATAACTCTTTTGATGTTATCATCATATTCAATCTCTCCTTCCGACTAAGCGCATCGGCCACTACGTTCGCCTTTCCAGGATGGTAATTTATCGAACAGTCATAGTCCTTGATCAATTCCAGCCATCTCCTCTGCCTCATATTGAGCTCTTTCTGAGTAAAAATGTACTTTAAACTCTTGTGATCCGTGTAGATTTCACACTTCTCTCCATAGAGATAGTGTCTCCAAATCTTGAGTGCGAACACTATGGCGGCTAGTTCCAAGTCATGCGTCAGATACTTTAACTCGTGCGGCTTCAACTGTCTTGACGCATATGCTATTACCTTACTGTGTTGCATCAACACACAACCTAAACCCTTATGTGAAGCGTCGCTGAATATTACAAAATTCCCTTGATCATCTGGAAGTACCAACACCGGAGCTGTTACCAACTTCTGTTTTAACTCTTGAAATCTATTTTCACATTCTGCACTCCATTCAAACTTTTGATTCTTTCTGGTTAACTTGGTCAATGGCGTGGCGATCTTCGAGAAATCCTTGACGAATCTTCTATAGTATCCGGCCAATCCTAGAAAACTTCGCACTTCCGTAGGAGTCTTTGGCCTCTCCCAACTCATAACTGCCTCAATCTTCGCCGGATCCACTTTAACTCCCTCATTTCCAATAACATGCCCCAAAAATTGAACTTCCTTTAACCAAAACTCACATTTGGTAAACTTGGAATACAACTTCTCTTGTCGGAGTATCTCCAATGCTATCCAGAGGTGCTGCTTATGTTCTTCTTCCGACTTAGAATAAATAAGGATGTCATCAATAAATACCACGACAAATTTATCCAAATACTTCTTAAATACTCGATTCATCAGATCCATAAATGCGGCCGGAGCGTTGGTCAATCCAAACGGCATTACTAGGAATTCATAATGCCCATATCTGGTCCTAAATGCGGTCTTGGGAATATCTTCTTCCTTGATCTTTAATTGATGGTATCCTGATCTCAAATCAATCTTCGAAAAGCATTTTGCTCCCTTTAACTGATCAAAAAGGTCATCTATCCTTGGTAGCGGGTAGCGGTTCTTGATCGTTACTTTATTCAACTCCCGGTAATCTATGCATAGACGCATACTCCCATCTTTCTTCTTCACAAAGAGAACAGGTGCTCCCCATGGCGACGTACTTGGTCGTATCACTCCCTTATCCAATAATTCTTGTAGCTGGCTCGCCAACTCTTTCATTTCTGCTGGTGCCATCCTATACGGATCCTTTGAAACTGGTTCCGTGCCTGGAGCAAGGTTGATCTCGAACTCAATTTGTCGATCTGGTGGTAAGCCTGGTAGTTCGTCGGGAAACACATCGGGGAACTCATTAACTACAGGAATATCTCCCATGCTGGGGCTGCCTCTCTCTGAATCCACTACATATGCTAGGAACGACTCACAACCTTTTCTAAGTAACTTCTTAGCCTGAATAATTGTAAGAAATAGTTGCTCTTGCCTCTGCCCCTTAAATACTACCTTCTCTCCACTCTTCGTCTTTAAATACACTCTCTTGGTCTTACAATTTATCTGAGCGCTATTCTCTCCTAACCAATCCATTCCTAAAATTATATCAAACTCTCCCAGCTTGAAGAGTATCAAGTCGGCTGAGAACTTATATCCCGAAATATCAATCTCACATTTTGGACAAAATTGATTCATAGGAATCTTCTCTTGGTTCGCAATTACCACATTTACTACCTCACTCATAACCGTTTTATCACATTGGAGCTTATCAACAAAAGATTCTGATATGAAAGATCTTGTTGCTCCCGAATCAATCAATACCTTAGCTTTGACATTATTGAATAAAAGTGTACCTGCTATCACCTCAGAATTCTGAACAGCATCTTTCATCTTTAGATCAAATATCCTTGCTGTTGCTTGCGGGGTTGGTGCGGGTGGTGGACGTAATGCCAATACCTCAGCTGGCATGCTTGCACTGGTACTTGCCACATTCATCAGAGCTCTGACTGGTCCTGTTGCCTTACACTCCCTAGCCATGTGTCCAGTCTTCCCACACTTGTAACACGTAACTCCTGGCTTCGGCATCTTGCACTCGTTTGCCAAATGTCCCTTCTGATTGCACCTATAACAGGTCATACTCAGCTTATTGCATACTCCGGGGTGCCTTCTTCCACAGTGCTTGCATTCTGGCCTCTGGAACCTGTTTTCTCCAACTTGCCCTTGGCTTGCCTGATTGTTCCCTTTTGATTCTTGCCTTTTGCCCAAATTTCCCTTCCTTTGAAAATTTCCGCCCTTCTGGAAACCAATCCTCTTTATATTCCGATCTTGCGAACTTCCAGCTTCAGACTTTTCTCCATAAAATGGAACCTTCCTCTTCTTGTTATCCCTCTCTTTCCTTGACTGCATCCCATTATTCTCAATCAGAGCAGCTTTCTGTACTACTCCCGCATAAGTTTCAAGCTCAAACATAGCCACCCTATCTCTGATCCAAGGCTCCAATCCTTGCTGAAATTTCTTTGCTTTTTCTTCCTCAGTGCTAGTATACTTTGTCACAAACCTTGACAACTCAGTGAACTTCTTCTCATATTCTAGTACAGTCATGTTCCCTTGCTTTAACTCAAGAAATTTTAGCTCCATCTGATTCTGCATGTACTTAGGGTAATACTTGTCCAGAAATAACTTCTTAAATCTCTCCCAAGAAACCTGCTGAGTGACTTCCATAGCTTTTACTGATTCCCACCAATAGATGACTTCTCCCTTCAAGAAGTAAGTGGCATACGGCGTCTTCTGATCGTCTCCTAACTGTACCAACTCAGAAGCCCTTTCTATCTCCTTGATCCATGTGTTTGCTATCACTGGATCAGTGGTATCATGAAATACAGGTGGATTCACATTCTGAAAAGCTTTGAAAGTGACAGTTTGTCTAGGTGGTACTGGTGGTTCAGGTGGTTGGTGTGGCTCACGGTTATCTTGGTTTTCAATTCGTTGTTGAAGAGTTAGTTGTTGTTGAGCTATAGCATTGGTTTGCTGTTGCAAGGTTTCCAGTAGTCGAAGAATTTTTGGGTCTGTGGTGAAGGTGGTTGTTGGGTTCTTCTTTTTGGGAGGCATGATCCTGAAATAAGAGTTGTGTCATAACAGATATGAATGATAAAATGATTCGAGGGTATCGCATGGCATTCTCATTGACATATGGGGTCAAGTTTCCAAATTAAGCAGATATGATGATAAAAACATAAAATAACAGTTGAGAGCAAATGGAACAATAGCACATAATTATTGAAATTTTTAAAGGTCACAGTACATAGGATTGGGACATAGTCTGATTCTAGGAATAATAGGCTTATTTAAAGGAAAGACGGAAACAACTGGGGATTCCATAGAGTCTGATAGTACAACAACATGAAAGGTAAATGGAAAGAACTAAGGCTCCACTCCATCTGAACGGGGCTTGGTAGTCTTTTCCTCTCGAAGCGTCTTCACAATGCTCTGGAGCTCATCCACCACCATCTGAATGACATACTGGCTGGTACGGTCCCGGTGTGCTGGCATCTCCTCAAGCTTAGTGTTGACGTACTGAACCAAGGTCTCAAGTCTCGCAATCATCTGCTCCTTGGGCTTCCCTTCGTAGTTTCGGCTGTCCGGATATACGTTCTTCAGTCGGTCTATCAGTCGGTCGTACTTGCCCTGAAGCATGTCGAACTCGCGCCTCAACTCAGCATACACGGAGAAAGCAATAGTGTCGTCCGACCCAGAGGATGACGAGGAATGCGCCCTTTGCTGAGCTCCAATAAGAGGAGTATTAATAATAATTTACTTAACCTACTCTCTCGCATAATATCTATAACCTACACACAAATCCTATAACCTATTTGGGCTGTCCAGGGACTCTAAACCGTAGCTCTGATGCCAAAACCTGTCACACCCCCAACTTAAATAGCGAAATAAATATAGCTATTACATCATTTTAATGAAGGATACACAACCAATCCAAGATCTTACAGTTTAGGGTTTGGAACAGCCCATCACTACCAGCTATTACATCTGATTACAAATACTGAATCCTCACAGCTATTATTACTTATTCTACCTGAGCTCGAACATAAGCATCAGCATCACAGGTCTTACGGGTAGTCTGCTTGAATCTAACCATAGCTGCTAGCTGTAATATCAGGGTAAAGCAAGAAGTGAGCCAAAAGCTCAACAAGTGCTAACAGTACAACGCAAAACATAAATCGAGATATACCTATAGGAATGACAATGGAAAGACATAATCAATGATAACGAGAGATAAAACTTATGTGAGTTGGCATCATTTTGCTTGCATCAAAACAATTTTAAAATCATTCTTAATCAAAATCATTTTATGACGCTACGGATTACAGCCGGTGATCAGCCGCGAAGTAATCCCGAACCTCGCTGGGTTCTAAAACATTATTGGGAATCCCTAGGCAACTTTTAAGCCTAATATAAGTGTGGAAAGGACTCGCGTCTCAGTCCAGATCCACCATTCAAAGAAAACATTTATCCCCCTTTGGGACTGAAAAATCCACATTTTAATCATTTTAAAAACTGATGCCGATTTATGACAAAATCTCTTTCGACTGTAATCATTTTTATCAAGGGATTATAAATCAACTTGAAACACTGGAAATATGACACTAAATCTCAGGGCCATGATCCACTAGACTTTACTATATTAGGGTAATTGAGAGGTTTCCATAAACAAGAACTTTGACAAGGAAATTGAGCAAGGCTATTGGATAATATGAAAGAGTAATGCCAAACTAGGCTTAAAGCAATGGTTGTAGACAAGGTATAGGTATTAGAACATCAAGAAGATAAGCATCACTGGTTCCAATAGGATAGAGGTGTTAAAATATAAAGAAAGTGATCATCAGCTCAAGATATAACAGGGTATCAAGCTTTAGGGTAAGGATAGGGTTATCAAACAATCATGAATGAATTTAAGAAATGATTGGCTTTTAGGTATCAAGATAAAGTTTCTATCGAGGTTATTTCAAGAGTTGAATCAAAGCATCAGGGTGCAATATCAATATTTCTCAGGGATCAATAGCATGATAATCAAAAGGATCAATAAAGTATTATAACAAATCTCTATTTTATCATGGCATTAAACTATCATGAAAGACTTTTGAACTACTTGCAATACGTACTCGAGGGTTCATGGCATCTCTATGTAACTCAAAGATAAACAAAAGATACGCTTGATTTAAATATATCAAAATGACTCAGGATAATTGCATCGATATATATATGAACTGTTTACAGTAAATACGAAGGTCAAGTTGAATCACTTGCCTTGAGATAGACTGGTCTGGTCTGACTGGTAGGAGCAACAACTGGAGCTTCACTCGACTTTTATGGCAAGTTTTCCCTCGTCTCGAGATCCTACATAAATAATAATAATCCTCATTATAATATATTCTTACCATCTTAACCTATTTACAACCCGAAATTAAACATGGATGGCACTTAGGCCTATACGCACTTAATTCATATCCACCATTATATTTTCAAATGTACACACGTAGCCACATAATCACATATCATATATTAATACCAAATAACATCATATACACCATAATGCCACACTAGACTTGGATGATCTCGACTCACCACTTAAGTCACTTGGTCGCTAACTAAACAAAGTCTTCAAATTTGGGCTTCCTAACTCAATGTGCCTTTCCTAAATTATCCAAAACCTATTGACCCTCACTTGTGCCTTTTGCTCTACTGACCTTATACTATCTTACAACTATGGTGGTCGACCTAATACTCACATCTAAGTGTTCTAAAGCTATGTGATAAGTGAAAGTGCTCACTGGTGCAAATTTCAGAATGGTAACTAAGGTTTCTTGAGTGCATTAGACACTCTTAAACTACAAGTTTTTCTTCAAAATTTTTACACAAGACTCTCCTGACCTAAGGGCATCTCACAAGATTGATGTGGCTCAAAGGCCTGGCTTGGGCCTTCTTGGGCCTAAGCTAAAAGTCCAAGGTTCCCCTGTTTTTCTGGGCAGAAAATGCCCTGACTTGAATTATCTTGTGACACATGGTTCTAGCTCATATCCTATGAACTATGGTTGGAAAAACTTCTCTGACATACCCTCTAACTAAGGCCCAATTGGGCCTAATGAGGGCCTATCCATGACATGGCCAAATCTCCCTATTTCTAAGTTGCAACAAAACTGTCCCCTGCTGGACAGATTTTGTTATTCTACTTGTGCACCTAACCAAATGACATGCAAACCTCCAACCAACTCCTAAAACCTATTATATACTCCCCATACTAACTTCTGGTAGCTTGGGCCTCAAAGTTCACATCAATGACATGGTCAAAACTCACTCTAAACCTCAGGGTACTAAACTGATTTTTCTGCAGAAACTATAACTCTCATTTTTCCAAGGCTTTGACTTGACAAACCTATCTAACAACAACTCAAAACTTAAACAAAGACTTATACATGGTATTCTACTGAACTAACTCCCTTTTTCTCAAAATAACCTTGGTGAGATCATCCTTACCTAAGGTGCAACTATGGCAAAACAAAAGAGACTACTCTTTACAAATCACAAACCTTTATGCTCTTGAAGCAACAAGATATATATTTTTTTTTATAATAGATAACCACGAATTATTACCATGCAATAAGAAGTATAAATCAATATTAATACATTATTCCTACTGAAATTAAGGCTCACTAACAACATGAATCTAAATGATCAAAACTTCCAAAAAAAATCAAAAGTGATTTACATGCATGCATGCTTTCGGATCTTTCAAGACAAAGCAA
This sequence comes from Apium graveolens, assembly GCF_009905375.1. Classification (NCBI taxonomy): domain Eukaryota; kingdom Viridiplantae; phylum Streptophyta; class Magnoliopsida; order Apiales; family Apiaceae; genus Apium; species Apium graveolens. The sequence continues at coordinate 95,753,405 of NC_133652.1, forward strand.
CATGATTTCCAAATAAATTTTTATCATAATTCAACATGCAAGCCTAACATGGATTACAACTAAATGATCAACTAGCATGCAAAAGGGTTTTATCAAGCTTTTACTATAAAATTCACGTTATCATCACAAAATACACAAAAATGTAACAAGGCAACAAAACACCATCCATTCGGCTCCTATCAAGTCATGGCCGAATGGATTAGGGTAAGAACAACATTTCATAAGTGTAACACTCTTATGTCTAGCCATTTTTGACCCTATGATACTATATCTCATGGTGAAAGCCTTAGATTCACAAGAATCAAGGAGGTTCACTTTGAGTTTAACAAAAACATCACCATGCAAGGTCAAAACATAGGTTTTTCACTCTAAACTTTTGAAATATATATAAGAATAACATATAGGGAGTAAAATTACTTGGATATAAGATGATTGTTTGAGTGAGAGTTGAAGAAAGAAGGGGATGGGGCTCGGTTTTGGTGGTTGCCGAGAGGGGAGAGGAAAAACCGAGATGTGAGGGAGGAGGGAGGGAGAAGAGAGTGAAGTGGTGGGGTGAAGTGAGGTGATGATCACTTCTTGGACTTATTTTTATGCATTGATTTGACTATAATGTGAGTGGGTTTGAGATTTTACAAGAGTAACCCTCCAATATAGTTAGGTAGATTTGCATGCAAGGGTAAAGGGGTAAATTGGTTAGCAAAATGTGAGTTAGTGGGGTTGAGAATGTCTTCTTTGCCCTTTGATTAAATAGAAGAGAGTTTGCATGCAAGGTTATTCATGTAATTTGATAAATATGACAACTAAAATTTATAATGATTTATTTTTATAAAATAAAATACAAGTTCAAAAATTATAAAATTTATACCATAAATTAACTTGTATTTTTTAGAGACTTTATAAAATCATTTTCAAAATTTGTGAACAAAATGCCTTTTAAAAGAAGATTTTTCCAAAGCTTAGAATATTCCTTATAAATCAAAAATAAAGAAATTAAATAAACTCTTGCTTTGAAAAATCATATACTACCCAAAGCAAATTTATAATGCAGAAATTTTCACTCACACAAACGTACAATCATTGAATATATTTTCATTTGACTTAATATTATACCAAATTCACAAATAATATTACATAAAATGCCGGCCGTAACATTGGGAATATTATTTAAATAATAATATTCAGATATTTTCTAATATATTGGGACTGATTTATTTTAATAAATCAGCAGTACTCCAAACATTCTTAAAAATGTTTCGAGTCTTCAAAATGATTTTTAAAAGTTAGAGCGGATTCCAAAACTCATTTTTTTTATATTTAAGATCTTCCTTTCAAAGGGAATTTAAATACTCGCTCAAAACCTGAGGGATCTGGCTCTGTGGTGTATTTTATATTCGCAACGAGGTTGCTGTTTTAATAAATCAATTGATTACTTACCCAACGTTCGGGAAGTAAGTCCATCTATTGAGTCGGCATAAGCAACATGGGCTCAGTGGGCGTCCATGAAAGTGTAAGTGGCTCAGTGGGAGTCCATCAAATGCGTAAGTGGCTGAGTAGCAGTCCAGCATAAGGTCTTATTGCGGCCAGGGTGATGACCAGTGGGGAATTCGTCCATCTACTAGTAGAAAAGGTTACTTATTGGTATCTTTTCCTGATCAGCAAGATATCAGGTTTATGCCAAGGTTTTCTCCTTTCCAAATTCATTGGATATTACAACTCTGTTTATAATTTTCATAACAGAGGTTTTCAAGGAGTGTATGAAATGTATATATATATAGGTGTGTATATATATATATATATCAGGACTTAATGAAGTATCTCGTAACTTCATTATTTATAATGATATTTCAAAGATTGAATCTATTCAAGTCTTATCTTGTAGTCTCATCCGTGTGATGAACTTTTGAAACTAATTATAACTTGAACGGTGGTAGTTCAAGTAGTATTCGGAAAAGATATAAGTATATTGGAGTATCTTGTAACTTCATCTTTTAAACTTATATCTAGTAAATGATTATCTTGTGCATGTCAAAGATTTTCAGAAAAACGTTGAGACAAGGTTAGATATATGAGATCACCTTGCAACGATATTTTTATACAGTTATAAACTGGAACTCTGTGTATATTATACATGTCAGAGGATTTCAAAGATTATGAAAAGTATATATGTATATATATATACTGAATATTTTGTGACTTGGTCGCGTTAAGATATCAGCTTGGTTCATTTCTTCTTGACCAAGACTTTCATGAGTACTATGAGAATGCTCATATATTGTTAATTATTATACATATTATTTCGGTGGGATTGTTGCTCACCTTTGCTTTCTTCTTTCATCACACAACAACAGATAGAAAAGATGAACATGACCAAGCTTCCAATTTGCAAGCGGTTAGGAAACGTTCCGCAGTTTTCTGGAAGCGTTGATGACGCTGTAGCTGAGGTAGAAATTACCAATAGGCTAGGCTTTCAACTTCTGATGTACCAGACTTATGTATATTATGAATTGTAATAATGGCAAAGAATATGTAAATTTATTCAGAAACCCTTTTTAGGTGTAATGACTTATAATTGTGGAATAAAATGACTTGTGTTATTTTTGGTATTCATCTATGAGACTATAACTTGTGGTGTGTGTGTTTATTGTGGGGTCACAGTACAGAGTAGTTGATTGTTTATTAAGATTGGGTGTTATTAAGGGAAATGGAACTCGTGACAACCCGGATCCCCGACCCCGGATTTGGGGGTGTTACAGGCATTACGACGGCTATATTTACGAGTTTTCCAAGTTTCTCACTACACCAAAACCTCACCAACCCACAATCATTAACACATCAAAACCTCAACTAAATAATACTATACCAATCCTTATTTTTCAGATTCTTCATCTCAACCAACCACAATCAAGTTTTATTAACTATAACAAGATTCATTCACCAAATCACTCCAAATCCAAATCAAACTACTAATAATCAAAGATCATGCTTCTCATTTAGAAAACCAACCATCAAAATCACTAATAATCAAAGTAAAGGATAGGGTTTGAAGTTTATACCTTCCTTGGGAGGTGTTAAGTTGCTAGGAAGCCATAGGGAGCCTCCTACAAGCTTGATCTTTCCAAAGAAATCAAGAACACAAAGTTAGGCTTTGAAGTTTCTAAAAGTCCGATTGAAAGAATTGTAAACATGAGGGTCTTACCATGCCTATTTGGACGAGACTTGTGAACAAGAGTTGTAGGCCATCTCAATACCTTTCCAAAGAGCTATAGAACACAACATTTGAGTGAGAAATGAAGGAGATAGCAGTTTTAATGTGCTGGTTCTGTTTTGGCCGAGAGCAATGGAAATGGGGGAGGAAGATGAGAGCTTGTGTTGACTTGAACTTGTGGTGGAAATGAAATGATTTTAGAATATTTACTTGACTAGTTGTTTTGTTTAAATTAGTGGAAAGTGACATAAGCATGGTGATGTCATCAAGCTTACATAATCCTTGCCACTTGTCTCATCCTTGTGGTGGAAGCATCTTTTTAAGCTTAATCCTTATATTAAGATGGTAACTAAGTGCATTAATCTTGCACTAATTGACCCTCCTTCTTGCCTCTTGCATTACTTAGTCGTTTAATTATTTTACGACTCGTTTATTGTTCATTCTCGTTGATCGTTTGAGGGATCATATCCGGGATCTCATTACTTGGGTTCCCCTAAACCTTTCTCGATATTTCATATTCCTTTTATGATCCTCTCTTATAATCCTTGAATTTAAATCCTTTTAATCATGTTACCTTATACTCAATTCTTTCGGTATCTGATGGATTTTCGGGAAAAATCAAAGTGTTCGAATTTAGATTCTGTCGATCCATATGGAGTACTAATAAGATCTCAGAATATCAATAAGAGAACTTCTACATAGTGTGGCATGAAAAGTTTTCTTAATCAGCATAATCAGCAAAATCACTATTCATCAGTGTTTCAAAGATTCCAAAAATTGGGGTTATTACAGTCTCTCCTCCTTAAAAGGATTCCGTCCCGGAATCAGATAGAAAATGAATAGGGATACTTTCTTAGCATTGCACTTTCTAACTCTCAAGTCAATTTTCCCACATTGTGGTTCTACCACCAACTCTGATTAGATCTACTATATCCCTGATCCTTTGGACTACTGCTGGTCCGAGCATCTTGCGCTCTACAACTTCATCCTAACATAAGGGAGATCAACATTGTCTTCCCTCAAGGATCTCGTAAGGAGACATCTCGATAATGACATATGATCTATTGTCGTAAGAAAACTCAATCCTTGTTAAGTGATCATTCCAATTTCTTTCAAGTCTATCGCACAAACTCTCATCATAGCTTCTTGCGCTACAGGTTTTGCTTCTCAATACCCATTCTTTTCCAGTTCGTAGTCATTACTATCTTCCGTATATAATACTATACTGGTTACACTTTTGCTCGTTAGCATTCTATAATCTTTTAATAATTGTGTCAACCTTAGTATCACGAACGCGTTAGATTCGGAATACCACCGCACTGATACTACTTACATTCTAGCTGCTTCCATCTTCGAAAGATTGATCCATCGTATATAAGTAAAAGATTTTATTGAGAGATCACTATGATCATGAACACTTGTTACATTGCATAGTTAGTTCAGAAGGTGGCCAGCCTTTAGTACTTGACAAGCAATTAAACAATAGATGGTATCCCACTAGGCTTCTATCACACAGATAGATAGTCATTCGACAATACCTCCCCTTCTGGAAGGGTTGTTCTTCTCAGCTTACATGAAATGAAAAGAAGAAAAAAAAAGAACTAATTGAAGAGAATTGTATATATGTAAAAAAATACTGTCATAAAATACTGGCTTGAAATCTACCTCTGAACTATAGAGGTTTGTCATAGGAGAACAAATCATACACGTATATATATCAACATCAAGTATTATAGCATCGTATTTCACATGCCTAAATATTTTTGCTATTCCGTCCGTTATTCTATGGACCCATGCTCTTGCTCGAGCTTATATACAATCACCTTTGAAACTCCCTCGACATCGAAAATCGATTCTGGAATTTCATTCTAGACATCATCGTTACCAGAATTCTATGCTTGCACCGCAACCTTCCTCGTATAGTAATACGACTTTCTATTGATAAGAAGGAATAAATATTCAATTGGTAGATAATCGACTTAATTAGTCTATCAATAATGACTTATGCATCACCACGATCCGATTAGGGGTACTCAATCTCAACATCCATTACAATACAACTCTCACGGTTGTAATCGGCTTATTATTCAAAGAATCGTTGATGCATTACCATAGTCCACCGCTGACCTACTGTAGTCATTCATTTTCCTTAAAATCTTAATAGCTAACCATATAGAGTACATACATATCGTATCGAATCCTTCCAAGGAGGTAACATAATCACCATTCATGATTCATGAAGAACACTCCTGATCCTGACATACATACATGACATGAAGCAGATAAAATTGTAGAAGAGTTTCAATGAAAGCAACGATAGCAGGCTAATACCATTATTAACCATATTTCTTTATTTGGAGATATGAAGCTCAAAGGTTCATTTAGTCCTTTCATAACATGGTCCTGGCTTATTCTCTAGATAGGACCTTCTAAGATATGTAGCCCGCTCACAATGATAACGTGAATTAAATCTTTATCAAACTACAATTACGGTTGAGTATCGCACAATCATCAGAAGGAATGTCAATCTTTCACACCATAATACAACCTTCACGGCTTTAACCCTCATCACTGTATTCCTCTGGCACGAGTGCCTATGATTGCTCTCTTACACTTAGAGTGTCGGCCACCTCATTGGCCTTTCCTGATAGTAATATTTCCTTACAATCAATGTCTTTTGAACGATCTTCAACTAAATTTTCTACCTCATTTCCAATCACTGCTTATATGAAAATGCTCTTCCTTAAGATTTGGTGAGGGAAAAAATATCACCAATTTTGCATAAGTTATTGCCTCGGTCTTTAGAGGCTAACATTGTCACGACTGACTCTCGATCATACTTAGGACGTCTCTTACCTTGGGTCCTTCTCGTTTTCACCAATCTCGACCTTCATTGGGTCGATCTACAGTTTCTTATGGTTCAACACGTGCCCACCTGGCATTATTATAATTACGTCATATTTCCTTTATCAAAATTTCTATTCTTGAGAACTTTGAATATTACCTTTTTCCTTGTAAAACCTCTAAGGTTATCCTTGAATCGTTCCTCCTGTATTCCCTAGATACAGGGCATATAAAAATACCATTTACTAATACTAGAACCATTGTCTATGTACTTCTAAAAATTTTCTCTACTGATCTTTTAAAGGTTGTTGTTACCATAATCCTTTTTAATTTATACTGCCAAAACTCATGATGTCCATATTAAGGGCGAAATGCCAACCTTTATGCATTCCCCTAGGATTCATCTCAAGTTATCGAGGTTCTATCCTTAATTCCACCTTTAAAAAGGTACATGCATCCTTCCATGGATAGATCAAGTCATATATCCTTGATAGATTATCTTATTCAATTATTCCCACCTCGATAGTCTATACCTAATTTCACAATAGCATCCTTATTCAAAATGAGGTCAATCAATATGCCCTCCAAAAGATAACAATGTTTATCCACTTTTCTTGCCTGATTTAGTAATGATAACAGGGATGTTCTAGAAGATATTGGTCGTGTTCAACGTGAACTTTTTAGTTCTAACTACTCATTTACCTCTTTATTTTATCTCAAAAGTCATCTTAATGTTGGGATATCTTTTATACCCGGCGTCCCTCTTTCTGGGTATCATGCCCCCGGTCTTACACTTCACATTCATGAAGGTCACTTCCTTCATCCAATTTCCTAATTTCTTACTCTCTTATCTCCTCAGTCTATCCGCGTCTCATTGTTTATCCTTCAAACTATCTCGAGGTTTCCTCGAATCCTCCCAACTTAAAGGGGATAAAATATATGTATCTCTCATACCTTCATCCATCAGCTTTAACTCATGGTGAATCACTCTCATCCTGACGATTACATACTTTTCTATTTCTATTGTTACGAGTCTTTAGGGTTTCCTCATATCCAACTCCCTTATCATACCTCAAACTCTATTGCCTTTATATTCCTTCCCACTTCAGTTTCTTTTTATTTTCCTCTCTCTTGCAATCATTTCACGAACCCACTAATCATTGACTTCAAACATCACGTCGTTCTGGGATTCTAGTCCTCAGAACAAATCTTGACAACTTTTAAAATCTTAGATTCATAATTCATCATACTCGACCGCCTTTGTTTTGGCTCTAAAGTTTTTACACTATCTCTCTATCTTCCTTAGCCTTCCACCAGCGGGTGGCCTCTCTCTTAGGAAGGTAAGTGGCAAAAATAGTCTTTTGTGCTTTGTCAATCATTTAGAATCTCGAATAATTCCTCTATTTCTTTTAGCCAGGCTCTTGCCTCGATTGGGTCAACCTGTTCCTTGGAACTCTGAGAGCTTAGCGACTTAAAGGTCATGAAAGAATTTCCCACCGCATTGATTCCTCAGGGTGGTGGTTGGGGGTAAAAGTATAAGTTTTGTTTAGGCAGGTCCACGATTTTCCCCATAGGAGTACCGTCCGGGTTCTCCCTATCTTGCTCGACTTCTCTTTTTTTAGTATGAAATGTTTCCTTCTCCTCCCCATAATCGGGGTCATCCTACATGTTTTAAATCCTTATTTCCCACTTCATTATGTTATGGGCTCCTTCTATCTTGATGGCGACTTCCCTGACTATCACATTCAGGGTTTGCCCTAAATCTTATTCCTCGAACTATGACTTTCATCTAAGATCTCATCTTTAAGCTCTTGAACGTTTGGAACCCAAGTTCTGTAGGAATACCTCATTATTCCCTTATCATCTTTCTCGGTATTAATCTCTTTTCTATTCATTGGCTCTCTGCATTCATTTATCACTTTTTCTTAGCACAATATGATCTTTTTCAATAATTTGGGTTGCATTACAATCTCAAACAACTTTTCAGTACCGGCTCCATTTGCGTTCACTCATATTTCCATTTTCTCAAAATTTCTTATCAACTCTCCGAAAGACATTATCATCTTGAGTCTCTCCTTTCTACTAAGGGTATTAGCCACCATGTTGGCTTTCCCTGGATGATAAAGACTCTCATAATCGTAATCCTTGATTAGCTCTAACTACCTCCTCTAGCGCATGTTGAGCTCTTTCTACGTGAAAATGTACTAGAGCACTTATGGCTTGTGTAAATCTCGCACTTCTCTCCATACAAGTAGTGCCTCCAATATTTAGGGAAAAACTATTGCCACGAGCCCAAGCTCATGGGTGGGGATATCGAATTTTATATTCCCTTAATTGTCTTGACGCGTACGCGATTACCTTATTGTGCTGTATAAGAGCACCCTAATTCCTTATGCGAAGCGTCACTACACATCACAAAATCTCCTTTTCCATCCGGCAACGCCATCATAGGGGATGTCACCAACCTTTGCTTCAGTTCTTAAAAGCTGTTCTCGCATTTCTTTGTCCATTTGAACTTCTCAGTCTTACGAGTAAGCCGCGTTAAAGGGGCTACTATCTTTATAAACTTGAACGAACCTCCGGTAGTGATCGGCCAATCCTACCTCTGGTAGTTTTCCTAACCATGGTCATCAATTCCTCAGTTGTCCTTTATTCATTCTTGTCAGGATCCTCCACGGGATCCTCCTCAGCAACAATCCCTTCTCGGATAACATCCTCAACCGCTACATCCTCAATATGAACATCATCCGGTCCTGCGTTAGGACACTCTATCGGATCCATAATCCGATCTCCAATTAGTAATAAAACAGCATCGCGCTGTTGCTCCTCAACCTCAGGGTTCGGAGTCCCACTACCATATACGATAACGAACTACGCTTCTATCACGAGTTCCATTTCCCTTATCAATACTTAATCTTAACAGTCAACCAACTACTGCGTACTGTGACCCCACAATATACACACACACACACCACAAGTTATAGTCTCAGAGATGAATACCAAAAATAACACAAGTCATTTTATTCTACAATTATAAACCATTTCACCTTAAAAAGGGTTTCTGAATAATTTACATATTCTTTGCCATTATTACAATTCATAAATATACATAAGTCTGGTACATCGAAATTTGAAAGCCTAGCCTATTGGTAGATCCTACCTCAGCTACACGGCATCAACGCCTACAGGAAACTGCGGAACGTTTCCTATCTGCTCGCGAATTGGGAGCTTGATCCTGTTCATCTTGTCTATCTGTTGTTGTGTGATGAAAGAAGAAAGCAAGGGTGAGCGACAAGCCCACCAAAATAATATGTAGAATAATTAACAATAAATGAGCATTCTCATAGTACTCGTGAAAGCCTTGGTCAAAAGAAATGAACCAAGTTTGAACTCTTATACGACCAAGTCGCAAAATATTCAGTATATATACATATATACTTTTCACAATCTTTGAAATCCTCTGACCTGTATAATATACATAGAGTTCCAGTTTATAACTCTATGAAAATATCGTTGCAAGGTGATCTCATATATCTAACCTTGTCTCAACGTTTTTCTGAAAATCTTTGTCATGCATAAGATAATCAATAACCAGATATAAGTTGAAAAGATGGAGTTACAAGATACCCAATATACTTATATCTTTCCCAAATACTACTTGAACTACCACCGTTCAAGTTATAATCAGTTTCAAAAGTTCATCACATAGATGAGACTACAAGATAAGACTTGAATAGATTCAATCCTTGAAATATCATTATAAATAATGAAGTTACGAGATACTTCATTAAGTCCCGATATATATATATATACACCTATATATATAAATTTCATACACTCCTTTAAAACCTCTGTTATGAAAATAATAAACAGAGTTGCAATATCCAATGAATTTGGAAAGGAGAAAACCTTGGCATAAACCTGATATCTTGCTGATCAGGCAAAGATACCAATAAGAAACCTTTTCTACTAGTAGATGGACGAATTCCCCACTGGTCATCACCCTGGTCGCAATAGGACCTTATGCTGGACTGCCACTCAGCCACTTACGTATTTGATGGACTCCCGCTGAGCCACTTACACTTTCATGGACGCCCACTGAGCCCATGTTGCTTATGCCGACTCAATAGATGGACTTACTTCCCGAACGTTGGGTAAGTAATCAATTCATATATCATAACAGCAATCTCGTTGCGAATATAAAATACACTACAGAGCCAGATCCCTTAGATTTTTGAGCGAATATTCAAGTCCCCTTCGAGAGGAAGATCTTAAATCTGAAAACGAGTTTTGGGATCCGCTCCAACTTTTAAAAATCATTTTGAAGACTCGAAAACATTTTTAAGAATGTTTGGAGTAATGCTGATTTAATTAAAATAAATCAGTCTCAATATATTAGATAAATTTAAATAATATTCTCATAAGGGATAATATTTATAAAAATAATTTGAAGTACAAGTTTTAAAACTTATGCTTGAAATGAATAATAAATAACCAAAGATATACTTATAAGAAAGTACGATCTTTATTTGAATAATCGAAAATAAGTTTGATTATCAAAACATCATTCTTTAATAAAATAAAGAATATTATTTAGTAAATAATCGGAGTCATAAGTCCTCAAATGAATATTCAAACTAATATTCATTAAATAGAATAAACAGAGTCATAAGTCCTCGAATGAATATTCAAAGTAATATTCATTAAATAAATAAGCGGAGTCATAAGTCCTCGAATGAATATTCAGAATAATATTCATTAAATAAAATAAAGCTATCGAATAAACCTTATTCGATTAATAGTTTTGAAAACTATATTAATATATATATATATATATATAGAAATATATATATATATAATATACTCGGGAACATCGACTCCCGGTTTTAGAAAATGTTCACCTTTGGGCCCCCTATACTAAGGGTATACGCAACTACTGCTTATCTCTAGCATAGGTATTATGCAGTTTATAAGCATTTGAATCAACAATTAGATATCAAGATTACAAAAACAGGCATGCATATATACCATATCTACATGCTCCAATATATCGCAAGATTTGCTAATAACAATCATGCATTTATCACAAGATAATGCATATACATTTATGCATCACAACAACAGTATAACGGGTAGAAAACTTGTCTGAGTGTTCCCGGATAGACTTAAGCTTAGAGTGGGTCCGATAACCTATGAACAACAACATAAGTCGGAATTAAACCCCGGTCGCTTAAGACACTAGACTTTAACCAATTAGAGCCCTAATGTTCGCTTTTGCGCTTAACGATTCACTTAAGTCGCTCGAGTACCCTCGGCTCCACCATTTTTAATAAATTAACCATTAAGAGTTTTAAGGCGATTCTTTCGTGAGTACCTTACCAACTGCCTAATCTACTTAAAATAATTGTTTCATACCCCAATTAGTCATTTAAAGTCCTTAACCAAGGTTTCAAAGTAAGGCGAGGGGTAATGGTTCGTTCGCGAAATGACGTTACTTAAAACGGTCGTTTCTCCTAAACCGTACATCGGAACCAAGTGATCCACATATCAAAACAAAGCTTACGACACACTCTAGCTAAAAATGGTAATGTTACAGATTGTTTATTGAGTTTTCTGTCCTGAACACTAAGAACAAGCAGTTGAATAAAAATAGGCATTACGACGGCTATATTTACGAGTTTTCTAAGTTTCTCACTACACCAAAACCTCACCAAACAACTCACAATCATTAACACATCAAAACCTCAACTAAATAATACTATACCAGTCCTTATTCTTCAGATTCTTCATCTCAACCAACCACAATCAAGTTTTATTAACTATAACAAGATTCATTCACCAAATCACTCCAAATCCAAATCAAACTACTAATAATCAAAGGTCATGCTTCTCATTTAGAAAACCAACCATCAAAATCACTAATAATTAAAGTAAAGGATAGGGTTTGAAGTTTATACCTTCCTTGGGAGGTGTTAAGTTGCTAGAAAGCCTTAGGGAGCCTCCTACAAGCTTGATCTTTCCAAAGAAATCAAGAACATAAAGTTAGGCTTTGAAGTTTCTAAAAGTCCGATTGAAAGAACTGTAAAAATGAGGGTCTTACCATGCCTATTTGGACGAGACTTGTGAACAAGAGTTGTAGGCCATCTCAATAACTTTCCAAAGAGCTATAGAACACAACATTTGAGTGAGAAATGAAGGAGATACAGCAGTTTTAATGTGCTGGTTCTGTTTTGGCCGATAGCAATGGAAATGGGGAAGGAAGATGAGAGCTTGTGTTGACTTGAACTTGTGGTGGAAATGAAATGATTTTAGGATATTTACTTGACTATTTGTTTTGTTTAAATTAGTGGAAAGTGACATAAGCATGGTGATGTCATCAAGCTTACATAATCCTTGCTACTTGTCTCATCCTTGTGGTGGAAGCATCTTTTTAAGCTTAATCCTTATATTAAGATGTTAACTAAGTGCATTAATCTTGCACTAATTGACCCTCCTCCTTGCCTCTTGCATTACATAGTCGTTTAATTATTTTACGACTCGTTTATTGTTCATTCTCGTTGATCGTTTGAGGGATCATATTCGGGATCTCATTACTTGGGTTCCCCTAAACCTTTCTCAATATTTCATATTCCTTTTATGATCCTCTCTTATAATCCTTGAATTTAAATCCTTTTAATCATGTTACCTTATACTCAATTCTTTCGGTATCTGGTGGATTTTCGGGAAAAATCAAAGTGTTCGAATTTGGATTTTGACGATCTTTATATACACTTATATACCATATGGAGTACTAATAAGATCTCAGAATTTCAATAAAAGAACTTCTACATAGTGTGGCATGAAAAGTTTTCTTAATCAGCATAATCAGCAAAATCACTATTCATCAATGTTTGAAAGATTCCAAAAATTGGGGTTATTACAACATGTATTGATTCCACAACAAAGTTGGTTCTTAGATTGTAGACTCTATATGCTTTACCAACAGCATATCTAACAAAAATTCCTTCATCTGCTTTAGCATCAAACTTCCCATTTTGATCAGTTTGATTTCTCAGAATATAGCATTTATAACCAAAGACAAGAAGAAAGTTAAGAGTTGGCTTTTTGTTCTTGAACAATTGATAGGGAGTCATGCATCTTGCTTGATTAACCAGAGAAATATTCTGAGTGTAACATGCAGTATTTACAGCTTCAGCCCAGAAATATGTTGGTAACTTAGATTCTTCAAGCATTGTCCTTGAAACTTCAATAAGTGATCTGTTCTTCCTTTCCACTACTCCATTCTGTTGTGGAGTCCTTGCTGCTGAAAACTCATGCAGAATCCCATTTTCCTCACAAAATGCTCTCATGACAGAATTCTTGAACTCAGTTTCATTGTCACTCCTAATTATTCTAACCTTGAAATCAGGATGATTATTGACTTGCCTTATGTGATTGATGATGATTTCACTAGCCTCATCTTTAGACTTTAGGAAATATGTCCAAGAGAACTTTGAGAAATCGTCTACAATTACTAGGCAAAATGTTTTTCTTGAGATTGACAATACATTGACTGGTCCAAACAAATCCATGTGAAGCAGTTGCAAAGGCTCTTCAATTGTTGAATCAAGTTTCTTCCTGAATGATGCTTTAATCTGCTTCCCTTTTTGGCAGGCATCACACAGTCCATCCTTAGAAAACTCCACTAGAGGAATGCCTCTAACCAGTTCTTTCTTTACTAGCTCATTCATGGTCTTGAAGTTTAAGTGGGATAGCTTCTTGTGCCATAGCCAACTTTCATCCTGACTTGCTTTACTGAGAAGACAAGTTACAGATTCTGTATTAGATGAGTTGAAATCATCTAGGTACATATTTCCTTTTCTCACACCAGTGAGAACCACTTTGTTGCTTCTTTTATTAGTCACAATACAGGCTTCTGAATTGAAGGTTACTGAGTTTCCTTTATCACAAAGTTGGGTGATACTCAACAGATTATGTTTGAGACCATCCACTAAAGCAACCTCCTCAATGATGACATTATCCTTTGAAATCAAGCCATATCCCACAGTATAACCCTTGTTGTCATCTCCAAAAGTAATACTTGGGCCAGCTCTCTCCTTAAACTCTGTGAGCAGGGTAGAATCACCAGTCATGTGTCTTGAACAACCACTATCCAAGTACCAAAGATTCTTTCTGTTTCCCTGTACACATCAAAATCAAATCAAGTTGATTTTGGTACCCAAGTTTCCTTGGGTCCTGCCTTGTTAGCTTTCTTTTTCTGTTTCTTAGGCTTTATCTCATTTGGCTTAGGAATTTCAGATTTATCCTTGGTCATTTGAGTTGGGCCTTTGAAACCATTCATTGCAACAGAATTATCATGCATATTATGACTAACAGGAAATGGCATGCTATGTGTAAACATGTTATTTCAGTAAGGCATGCTAAATGGCATTTGTGGCATACTATATGCAGCATAATAAGGATTAGGTGCAAATGGCATATTAGCAAACTGTGCATTCATGTTCTATGTAGGCATAGCATTAACAGGCATGGGATGTATGGCATTCATGTTAGGAAATTGAGGTTGCACAGACATGGAAGTAGGCGTGACAGATTTGCAATTAACAGACAGATGATTTACACTACCACACTTGACACAGATTTTTCTAGGAGCATATTTATCAGGTGTGTAGTTATTGTGTTTGTTAATCCCTACTTTACCATTCCTATTGTTTTTCTTTTTAGTCTATGTTTTTACCTCAATCTTTTCAAGTCTATCACTTAACTGTTTGGCAGTTATGTGACCAACATTACCCTTTTTCCCTTTCTTAACATGACTCGACTCTCCTGAAACAAAGTTCTTGGAAACAGACCCATACTTTTCATTCAGCTTTACTAGTTTGGATTTACTGATGGGCTTGCTCACAGCCGACGGATGATGATTTTCATCATTCGACTGATAACACTTTTTGTTATCCGATGGATGATCCTCATCATCCGCCGAGTCTACATATGTTAGCAGTCCATCTACCAAATTAGGTTCTAGTTTCTCTTTGTTCTTTTTCCAGGCTTCATTACAGAAGGACTCGATTCCTTGAACTTTGGTGATTTGAGCATGGACATCCCTGGATGTTTTCCATGCCTTAATCACCTCTTCTTCACGCTCGAGCTGCTTCTTCAAAATTTCTTCCTTTTTCAAGGACTCAGTTAATTCCTCCTTGGCAATCTTACACTCAATTTTTAATTTCTCAAAATCAATAAACTGAGACTCAAGCACATTATTCCTCTCACTTAAAGACAAATTGTTTTATTTGATTTTAGCATTTTCTTTAGTAAGAGACTTAAGTGTAACACGCAAATGATATAACTCTGTAGACATGTCATTAATGGCATCATTACACTCAGCTTCAGATAAATGTGCAAGGTTTGTAGTAATTACCCGATTGCTTGAGGAACTTGTTTCTGTCTCATCAGACTTGGCCATTAGGGCTAGTTTGACATAGCTGACATCTTCATCTTCATCCAGACCATCTGCTGCCCAGTCATTTTCTTGTGTTATGAAAGCCCTTTTCTTTTGCTTGAGTAGATCAAAGTATTTTTGCTTATAATCCACAGACTCAAACTTTTTCTTACTGGAATCTGACTTCCTACACTCACTAGCAAAATGACATGCCAAGCCACATTTGAAACATTTGAATTTTGATTTATCCACCATGTTTCTATTTGGCTTGGCTGCTCCAAAGTTCTTCTTGAACTTGAGCTTGGCAAATCTCCTGAAAAGAAAAGCTAGGTGCTCATCAATGTCCTCCATGGCATCTTGGCTCAATGAATCTTCACTTTCTATTGCAAGCCCCTTGCCCTTGTTCTCACAGACCCTTGAAGGTGATTCAACAGCTTTCATCTTCACTTCCTTCTCCTTTTCCAACTCAGCAACTAGTGCAATGGATCCTCCTTTCTTCTTTCCTCTCTCCATCCTTTCATCTTGCTCTATTTCAAGCTCATAGGTTTTTAGGATGCCATACAGTCTCTCCAAAGTAAACTCCTTATAATCTTGTGAGTTTCTCAATGAGACTGTTATTGGTTTCCATTCCTTTGGAAGAGATCTAAAGAATTTCAGATTGGAATCTTTAGTTTGATAGACCCTTCCATGCAACTTTAGAGCATTTAGTAGTTTCTGAAATCTACTAAAGATGTCAGTGAGAGACTCACTTTCTTCATTATAGAAATGCTCATATTGCTGAATCAGGAGTTACATCTTGTTTTCTCTAACTTGCTCAGTGCCATCACAGATGATCTGTATTGTATCCCAAACTTCCTTGGCAGTTTTGCAGTTGATAATGTTGTCAAACATATCTCCATCAACTCCATTAAACAGAATATTCATGGCCTTTTTATCCTTCCTGACTTGTTCAATGTCAGGATCAGATCATTCATGCCTTGGCTTGGGGACTGATGGCTCGTTTCCTGTTGCAGCTCTCATTGGAACATGAGGGCCTCTTTCTATGCAGTCCACATAGGCCTCATCTTGAGAAAACATATGAAGATGCATCTTTACCTTCCAATGATGGTAATTATCTTTATCCAGAAAAGGAATCTTGACTCCAGCATCCTTCTGATTCATCTTGCTGTATTGTTTTGATCTTTAAACTCTTTGTAAGTTAAGAGATTAGCTCTGATACCAATTGTTAGTCCCTTAACAATATGAAAAGAATTACAAATGGGGGGTTTAATGGAATTCTTGAAACTTTTTCTTGAAATAAAATGTTCTAACTCAAATATAAATATAAGTGTATTGATTAACACAATGCGGAATAAAACTTAACTGAATCAAAACACAAGTAATTAAAAACAAAAGTCTTTAAAAACTTTCTTGTGGATTTGAATGATTCCACCAGAGATATATATTATATATCGAGAGAACCCTGTGTGCAAGAATGCTCACAGCTGCTTACAAATATTGAACTGCTGAGAATACAGAGAAATGCTAAGAATTCTGCTTACAAATGTTTCTCTTGTTGTTTCTCAGATTCTTATTTTTATTTGCTACTTCTTGGTTTATATATCACCAAGATTACAAAGTAATAAGACAAGATAATAAAAATAAAAACTATCTAATCTATTACAATGCTACTTCATTACTCTATTCCAGCATCTTTGAATATCTTCATATTAGCATGGAAATGGTAATGCTTCTTTGTTCTCGAAAACCCAGTTGAATAGGCTACCACATTCCATTTGCATCCACTCGACGCATGTGACTGTGTTGTCACTGTCAACTGATGTTTGAATTCTTCATCCGTCGGGTTCATGATCATTCGTCGAGATTGATCATCCGTCGAGATATTGATCATCTGTCGGGTTGTCTATTTGATCATCCGTCGACTTCATTGTAGGTTATCCATTGGGTAACAAACTGGTACTTGACTTCATTTCACTTATGCAGAATTACAAGACCTCATCTATGTATAATTAATCAACCTATTCTGCATATCTAATTAAGGTCAACATGACTTGAATACTACTTACAGAATTTATACAATGGTGAATGCAGAAAGGTGCTACAGACTCATGATTACATAAGCTACTCACTCGATGGATAAATAAGTCATCATCCATCGGAACTATATTGAGTTATCCGTCGGGACTATAATTCTTATTCGTCGAGTGCTACATTATTTCACTAAGTAAAATCTACTAAGGTGTTTTGTTCATGAAATCATCAAGTACACAACATATGTACAACACTGTATCACAGGTAGTGAGAATAAGCTGGATTAGTTTTCAGTTGTTTATAGTTCGGCTTATTTATAAGTATGATTTATGTAAGATAAGAAACAAGAAACTTATATTTGGCCGGCGGACTAGCCTTACCTAAAGGTCACTCCCCGATATGATTAATTACTTTTGGATTGTAATAAATATCACTTGATGGTTAACAATTACTCTAGTTATGATGGTTCGTTTCCAAGACAATAACCTGTAAGTGTGTGTGTGTGATAAGTGTGGGGTCGTGAAGCGTGAGTATTTATATATTGTAGTATGAGTTGTGTGAGTTTAGATGGCGTGGCTTCCGAGACTCCTGACCCCGGGTTTTGGAGCGCCACAACATTGGCAAAGCTGGGTTAGTTGAAGAGATCTTACATAATAAGGGAATGGAGTTTTTTCTTTGACTGCATAACCAAGGCTTTTGCAAACAAATGTTCTAATTTTGATGCAATCCCCATATTCAGTCAACAAATCGGGTATGCTCTCATTAACCAAACTGATTTTTATTATGCAAGTGTTGTCTTAGGTTTCATTGGGGATAAAATGATAGAAGACAGAAATAATGTTTACGACTTTACTAGATTCTGTCAGCTTATTTATAGTTTTTGTTGTGATGATAAGCTCCAATCAGCTAGTGAATTAATTCCATCATTCAGACTAGCTAAAAGAGCTTTTAATGACTTATTAT
Organism: Apium graveolens; assembly: GCF_009905375.1. Taxonomy (NCBI): domain Eukaryota; kingdom Viridiplantae; phylum Streptophyta; class Magnoliopsida; order Apiales; family Apiaceae; genus Apium; species Apium graveolens. The sequence goes on from NC_133652.1 coordinate 95,771,887, forward strand.
CTACTGATAATAAGAAAGCTGTGTTAAGACCCCTCCAAGTTCCTTTATATGTCAAACAAGCCTTAATAACCTATGATCCAGTTAAATACACTGAACTATATCCTGATGTCCAACCATCAGAACCACAACCATCAGCACATCCAGTGAAGCCTTCATCTTCAAGACCAAAGAAGACAAAAAATGTACCTCAGTCTCAGCAGAAGAGGAGGAGAATTATTCTGGGAGATGAGTCAGATACTAAGGAACAGGTTCCTATTTTAGAACCTGTTGTTGTAGAAGCTGAGAAGGTGTCTTCTCAGAAAGATATTGTAAATGGGAGTTCTAGGCCTCTCAAAAGGCTTAGAAAGCTAAATCCTGATGATAAAGCTCCTACAGTGTCTCCACCCTTGAAGAAAATAAAAAAGCAAAGAGCTCACAGGGACACAGTTGAGTCAGATTCAGAAGATAAGGAAGCAGCTAAGGAAGGGGATCAGGAATCTATGATCCCAACAGAACCAATTGTTATTGAATCACTTCCTTCTGCACAACCAGAAACTGCTCAAGATAGAGTGCCTAACCTCCTGTGTCACCTATAATTCAACAAGTACATACTGAAGACCCAGGTACAAGTGCTGAAATTGATATTCATAACTTGATTGTGCCTGAGGTTCTGTACTTGGAAGCTCCAGCAACTCAATTCACTCCACCAACAACACCAATTCAAGATGCTGATTTCAATGAAGATGTCCCAACTACACCAATTAAGAATCTGGATGATGAAAATCAGACTTTAGGTGGACATCAAGATTTGGCTGTTGATCAGAACTTAGCTACAAGTGCTGAAATTGATATTCATAACTTGATTGTGCCTGAGGTTCTGTACTTGCAAGCTCCAGCAACTCAATTCACTCTACCAACAACACCAATTTAAGATGCTAATTTCAATGAAGATGTTCCAACTACACCAATTAAGAATCTGGATGATGAAAATCAGACTTTAGGTGGGCATCAAGATTTGGCTGTTGATTAGAACTTAGTTGCAGATCAGAATTTAGAGGATGATGTTGAAACCTCGATTGCCTCACATACTGCTATTCTATCAGAGGATGCTGATACTGCTGGATCTATAAGTTCTGATGCTGATAATGCTGAAACTACTGGTGAAGCTGCTACTAATCTAGATGCTGATGCAGTTGGTCCATCAGGACATGCACCTCAACAAACAGTTAATAAAGCTGATCTAATCAAGAAGTTTGTTAGAGAGGAAGCACCAGTATCTTGGAGTGAAACTCCTAGAGGAAAGGAGTGGACTAAGGAATGGAACACAATTAGTTTTGTTCCTACTGAAAAGATTCTTGCTGAGCATCTGGTAAAAGCTGATGAAATGCTGATAAATGATGATTTTAAGGCACAACTGAGAGTTACTGCATTGAGTACTAGGCACCTTCAAGGTCAACACTCAACAACTCATGCCAAGGTGAATAAAATTCAAGAAACCTTGATCCAGCAAGATATGAATGTGAAACTTGAAAAGAACAGATTTTTCAAGCCTGTCTTTGACAGAATTGCCTACATTGAGAAAACTCAGGAGAAGCAACAAACTCAGATTGATGAAATTCTAAAGAATCAAGCTTCTCATCAAACTCAACTCAATGAGATTCAATCCTCAGTGGAATTGTTTGTCTCTCTTCTTTTACCTGTTGATGCCAAAAAGGAGGAGAAAGTGATTAAGTCCAAATGCAAATCTATTCAGACACTGAAGGGAAAGGATGATGGAAATGATGACCAGGGAAACTCTGATAAGTGTCGAGGTCATGGTCAAGGCAAAGGATTTTCATTAAGTAAAGCTAGAATTACAAGTCAAGGAACAAGTTCTGATACTGGGAGAAGAATAAGTTCTGATATTGGTAAAAGGATATGTTTTGGTGAACATCTGGAACTTGATGAAGAAATTTCAAAGAAATTATTTCTTAAAGAAAATCCAGGAATGGACTTTGAGAGTCTAAAGGAAGAAGAAGCTAGACTCAAAGCAGAAAGTGTCAAGACAAAATCTAAAGCTTCTGTTATTGAAAAGAAACTTCCAAAGCTTAAAAGTATTGTGATAAAAGAAAGAACAAATTCTGAGGCAACCAAAGCTAAATCACAAGTGGAAGTAGATCCAAGGTCCAAGGGCAAAGAAAAAGTTGATGAACTTGTAAAGGTTTATATGCCAGTCATGGATGAAGAAATAATTGATGAAGAAGATGCTAGTCTTACTCTGATAAAAAAGAATATTTCTCAAACAACCTCTGACATGGCTCATGTTGTTCAGAGTCAAGATGTAGTAAGTTCTGATATGACAGTGAAGCAAGCAACCTCTGACATAGCTCAAGTTGACTTGATATCAGAAGTTAAGGAAAAGGAAACCTTTGACATTGCTCATGTTAAATCTTCAAAGATACTCCTACCAGGATTCACCAAAGCTAAACAGACTCAACCTTTGAAGACTGCAACAAGTGGTTTTGAAGCAAGAGTTGTTACAGGAAAGGAAGCAAGAGATAAATCTGAATTGGGTAGTTCTGATGAAAGGAGAATACACAACACTACCAATGATCCAACTTCCTTAAGTGAACCAGGAGTAGGAGCAACTCCTGAAAGATTGAATCAACTTGAATCTGTATAAATGGTTTACCATTCTGTTTTGAAAGAACACATCATGTTATATTTTATGACAGATGGTACGGTATTCCAGATCAGGAAGAATGCTATTCCACTGAAGTATTTTGAGGAACTGGAACATGTTCTATTTTTACTTCAAGCGAAAAATAGATTAATAGATGGTGCTGCAGGTTATTTAAAGTCACAAATTCAAAGATATAAGAAGCTTTACTCTGTAAAGTCTGACAGCCCATACTATCCCAAGTATAGAGATCACAAAGGTGATATTGTTGAAATGAAGCCTAACACTGCTAAGATCATAACTACTTTTCTGGGTTATAAGGCTGTGGAATTCAATCTAGAGTCTGACAAAGCATATCTGATCAGACTTGATCAGGACATAAGGAAAGCTAAAATAAATGATCTCAGGGCTGCTATTTTTCAAACTGGTGAAGATATAGCTGAATTGAAAAATGCTAAAAGGAGGATGGTCAATGAACTTGAATATGCTGAGAGATGTCTTTTGAAGAACTATCTCAGAACAACTCCTGACATCATAGAGATCAGAAATTGAAGCCAAGTAGAAGATCTACAACTGCTTAAATTCTGAAGTGTATACAGACTGAAGCTGATATCAGATCTTAAGGATGGTAAAGCTGAAAGGACTGTAAGTTGTAGTTATCTAGTCAAATTCTCATGCATTTGTACTTAATGTTTTTGACATCATCAAATATCTGTTAAACTTGTATATTATGCTAATTTATAAGTTGGGGAGATTGTTAGATATATTTGTGATGTCATGTCTACTATTATTTGTGTTTAGTTTTCAGATCTTATTTAATAGGACAAATCAGTACTTAACTGGAAATCAGTATTTATACTGAAGTCAGAACTTAAGATATCAAAACTTAAGTTATCGGAACTTAAGTTATCAGGAGATATTTATCAGGAGATAATACCAGGACTTAAGGAGACTTTCAGATAAGGAAGGCGGCTAATTGAAAGGAAAGAAGATCAAGACAAATACAAGAAGAGATATGCATGAAGAAGAATTCTATGAAGAATAGAATACTTGGAAGAAAAGATAACTGATTGATCTAATTTAGGAAGCAGAATTATATTTGATATCAATTAGAATATTATCTTGTAACTGTGTAGTAGATAAACACACACATAGGGTTTACACTATATGTGTTATCATTATCGAAAATATTATTCATTGTAACCCTAGCAGCTCTCGTGATAATTTGTTCATCACTGAGAGAGGACAGTTCCATATTGTAACAGAGTTTATTGTGTTGAATAAAATCTGTGTTCTGTTACTTGTGTTCTTTAATTCGATTTGATTGTAGTAAACACTGTATTCAACCCCCTTCTACAGTGTGTGTGACCTAACAATATATATATATATATATATATATATCTGGTGGATACTTTTAAATCCACCAGAAAGTTTTAAAAGCTTGTGTTTTTATTACTTTATGTTTTGATTCATTTAAAGTATTTATTCCACATTCTGCAAATCAAACACATATATATTATCAAGTAAGAATTGTCTTAAAAATCTTGAAAAAGAAACCAGAATTACATTCAACCCCCCTTCTGTAATTCTTGTTTTATTGTTAGGGAATAACAGCCATACATCACTAATCCGGATCAACACTATCTCAAACACTATATTCCCATTTACCAATAAAGCAAAAAACACTTTCATTCACCCATACCCCGGTATGTCCTCAAACCCGAATATAAACACACTACCAACTTAAACATGCAAAAAAAAACTCAGAAAAACAACCTAGACCCCGGTTATACACTACCCTACCAGTTATAACACAAACCCTAACCCAGAAACACTTTGAACAAGAATCAAAATAGGAACTTATAATCCTTTTATATATACATACGCTTATTCCCACCAAGAACACCAAGAACACGAACCCAAAACCCAGAAATTTCGAAGCAAAATCCAAACAAAAACACATAACTACTTACAGATCTAAGCACAACACCAAAAACCAAAGACAAAAAACAACCTCTAACACAAAGCAACACAAAAACCATTCATATTTCACATCAAATCCACGAGTTAAAGCAAAATTGAAGCATGCAAAACCTTAAAAAAGGGAAAACAAGAAGAGAAAAAAGAGGAAGCTTACGAGTAAAGTGGGAGAAAGCGGCAGCCGAAGAGCAACCACGGGGGAGAAGAGCACGCAGCCCAAACCTTTAGAACTCGCCAAAAAATTAAGAGATAAGGAGAGAGTTTGCTATTTTTTGGTGGTGGAAGGGTAAAAAAGAAAAAAAGGAAGTGAAGGGGCAGGGGTTTTATAGAGGCGTAGGGAGAAACTGCCCCTATCCTGTGTTGAGTCGGGATTCGCCAACCCTTTAGTTTCATTTCTATATACATATAAATGTAAATACACACAATCATGATTTAAAGCCCATAATGATTCAGGGAAAATTTCAAGGGGCATTAACTGCCCGCAATTCAAAATCGAGGGGGGAACTGAAAACACGTTACAAATCCCCCAATTTTTCAGAATTCAAAGCTCCCACCCGGGTCACAACCTCATACCCGGATCCCAATACCCTAATTGAATCTGGATTGGTATTTATAACATCATACATGTATTAGGGGGAAAGAAAGAAGAAAAATTTGTTTAAGGCAACCAAATTCTCCTACTTGAATCTGGATGGTCTCTATAACACCATACCCGGATTGGGGGGCAAGAAAGAAGAAAAAAATTTCGAAGGCAACCAAATTCTCCTACTTGAATCCAAATTGGTCTCTACAACACCATACCCGGATTGGGGGGAAAGAAAGAAGCAAAATTTTTTTAAGACAACCAAATTCTCCTAGTTGAATCCCGATTGGTCTCTATAACACCATACCCGGATTTTAAAATTATTTTAGAAATTTTCGGGATTAATTTCACCCGCGCGTTGTTTTGTTTAATTGTTAAAAAGCGGGTATAAAGTGCACTTCGAAAATTATTCTAAAATTCTGAAAATTACGTTTTTATATACTTGGAGATATTTCTAACATTTTAAGACTATTTTTGTGATTTTCTGAATTTGTTTTAAGTACAACTCGTTTTATTAATTATGAAATGCGGATACGAGTTGTATTTCAAAAATGCTTTAAAAATTATAAAAATTATTTTATTAACTTCGGGATTTTTAAAGAAATTTTTAAGACTATTTTAATAATTTTTGGAGTTTATTTTACGAGTAACTTGGTTCGATAAGTCGAGAGAAAAATGAACCAGGATTTAAAAAGAAGTCAGGCATACACGTGTAGCTCATTCAGGTTGCTAAACTACTGCTTTTGAGACGTGGCAACAACTAAGAGTAATAAAAAATAAAATAAAGAAAATAATAAACAAACACACACAGAACCCCTGTGTTCCTTTTCCTTTCCTATCCAATTTGCTGCCGGTTCTTTTCTTTTCTTCCGATAAGTGTTGGATTATTCTTTCTTTCTTGGCTGGGTTTTGCTGATTCACTAGTATATCTCGGGTTCTAGATTGCTGATTGCGTATATATACATACATATGTATGCATAAGTTGCAGTCCCTTTTTCTTTTGTTGATTACTGCCTCTCGGAAACTCCGAGTGGTGTGGTGGCCTGACCGCGGCGCGTAGCTTCTGCGTTGGTGGTTTTGTTACCTGTGTGCGATTCCTATTTTGCTTCACTGTATGCTGCTTGGTCGCCGCCCTTCTCGGTTTTCTGGCGAAGTGGTGGCGCGTGGCTGCTATCTCGTCGCGATCTGTTATCTGATTTATTTTGCCGACTGTATTGTCATGGTGATGTTGTGTTTGACTTGATTATCATGGGATTAAAATTTCATTATTTTACAGAAATAATTGACAGATTTTCGTGAAATAGACTATTCGATATTTGCGAAAATAAATATAATTAATCGATAAAATTTGTGTTGGAAATCCGAAATTTTCGGGTACCCGCGAATATTATCACCGTCGGCGATGAGCCTCGTTGAGCCGGCGGTGGACTGTGATGTTTATTCTGAGTCCTAAAATTTTAAATTCTTAATTTAATTCGTAACATTGTTTTCAAAAAGGATAAACATTTATTGGGTATGTAGAGATTGTGATTGGGATTTATGAAATTTGACGGAGATTGTTGTTAATTAGTTTGGATTATAAACGGTGGTTATTGAATTAACTGTCTGATTGATTGGTTGTTGTGACGTCGAATTGTTTCGACGGGTAGTCCGATAAACAAAGAAGACGCTGTCCGATTTCCGGGAAATTGAACTACGGAAAAACGGGAGCGTATCCGAGGATTATCAGGACGACGAGCGAGTATAAGTAAATACCTATATGTATGTTTTATACAGAACCGGATTGTAAGTTGTGTTGTATGTTTTGTCCAAAACACAGTAACCCTAATTTCGGAAAATGACGAGTATACATATTTTCTAAAAAAAAATGAACACTGGATCGATTTTGAGAATGTGAACCCTAATTGTTGTCTGTGTTATTCTAATATGAATAATTACGAGTCGGGTTTGAATACCGTTGGGTAAGAATTAGTATTGAGGATATGTTAAGCATACCTAAACGTCTAACGTAGGGTATTTCGACCCTGTAGGTTATAGTCGGGGACCTGAAAGTGGACGATGGACTAAAGATAACCTAGTGGTCAGTCGACGAGCTCAGTAGAGTTTCAACAGAAAGACCTGAGTGTCGAAGTTGAATCCAATGGGATCTAGTGGTTGGACGTTAAAGCCTGAGCGACAGAGTCGACTAGAAATTGATCAGTAATAGTTGTAAATCCTGTAAGGCAAGTATTTCTGAACTTTTCTTCAAGATATATATTATCAATGTTTTTGAACTGTTTTATAACATGTCGCTATTATTCAAAATAACTCATGTTTTATATTGCAAGAGCTTTAAACCATTTAACCTTGAACCCTAATTTTCTTGATCTTGAGCCATAAGCCTTATTCTTTATAATCCGTCCTTTGTTGATCCTTAGATACCAAACCATACAAATATAATACTACTCCCCAAAGGTATAACTACCAAACACCAAACACTGGAAGAGAATGGTTTGAAAACACAAAAACTTTTATACTCCAATCATTCTTTATAACATCAAAGAACCATATCTGGAAAAATCAGTACTGGTCTAATACCTGACCCTTGTACAAACTGAAAACCGTTTCTTATACATACCCTGATATACCCTTGAGATATCCATGAGTTTCCTTACATTTTTATGCAAATGTTTAACCATCATTGATTATGATCTTGTTTTATTGAATCATATTGTTATCATATTAAACTGCTTTAGGATTGGATAGTTTTTATATATGTGGACCAGATTCGTGGTCAGACCATACCAATGGTCAAGTTAGGCCAATGTGTGCCTTAGATCCAGTAATTAGAGCAGTGCTGTGTGCTTGCTCAGGGTTAGTGTGTGACTGATCAGCAGCCTAACCTTGGTTTTTAAAACTTAAAATGAATATCCAATTCTAATGATTAGTTAAAAAGAAACTTGATTCTTTGAATCATCTCATTTGATCATTGTTTAACCTCAGTTATCGTTATCATGACTTGCTGAGCTAGTTAGCTCACTCTTGCGAATCTTTTTATATATGTTACAGTTGAAAAGGATATGGACGATAGTGAAGTTCCTCAGTCCAAAGTGCGGGCTAAGGTTCCAGTTGAGTTGGATCGAGCTAGCAGAAGCTTCATGCTGTAGAGAGATAGTCAAATTGTAAGAATACTTTTATTATCAGTTGTAAGTTAAATTAAAGGGAAATTTGTTACGTTATAATAAAAGTTAAGGTTGTGGCTTGTTTTCATACTTTAACCTGTTGCGATCCGTGGTTTTGTGAAGCAGGGTCATTAAAAATAATATCTCTTTTACAGGGTTATATATTGTGTATGTGTTGTGGACCCCAAACTTCTGACCCGGGTTTGGAGGGCGCCACTTGTTGGTATTAGAGCTACAGGTTATAAGTCACTGAAACAAGCCTAGATTGTCGGGATTAGGTAGATGGTTAGGATTAGGAATATGAAATAGAAAGATAAGACGTTGTAAGGTTGAGTGCGATGGTATAGTATGTCTCCGGTACGGTTCGTATTGCGATTCGGGATTCTCAGCTTGTGACGTGATTTCCAGACAACGACAATGGCAGATTTTGATTTCCCGGTGTCATTTGATCATTTAGAGCTTTCCGTTCGAGGATCGTCATCTTCTCTCAGATTGGATTTGCACCTTGTTCCTCCATCAGTATTAATGGCACTACCTTCTGTTATGACAGTTACACCTCTTCAAGCTATTCTACGCTATTCTACTACCTTTTGATACGAGACTACCTATTCAAGAACCTCCCTCTGTTTAATTTTATTTTACTGGACATTCGGTTGTGAGTATATCTCTTTAGTTTACCCTACACCCCGTTCTATACCCTCAGTTTCAAACTTGTCCTATGAAGCAATTGTACCTATGAGGATGGATGAGGGAGTCGCAATAAATGGTGAGTATTGAGATACAAATAAAGGTGAGAGGAAGTCTAGAAAGAAGATTCATGTATTCCGAAGGATAGTTGTTACCAGATTAAAAGAAGCCATTAGAGATTAGGCCACCCATGACTAGCTTGTGGAATGAATTAGATGAGTATTGAAAAGAGAGTTAGAGGAGATTATGGTTCTGGAGCTTTCTTGAAGATAATTAATGGTGTTATGACCATGTGATATATTTATAGTAATAAGGTGATGTGACATCAGCCGATTTGTTGACTATTGAATAGCCTGTTCTACTTAACTACTGCAACGATAATGTCGGGAGTATTACCAGTATGGAAGCTTTGAAATGAAGCTACAAATAAGATAATATGCAATGACAGTTGAAGTTTTCATTGATTAAGGAAGGTAATAGACCCAATGAAGGAGAGGAAATAAATGGAAATGAATTGACCTTTGTGTGATCATTTCTTTAACTTGGTATCTGGTTATAGGAAGAACAACAACCAACTCATATAGTAAGGACAACCAGATTTGTGATTTTCAAAATTTTAAACAAGTTTTTGAAAAAGATTTTCCCTTACAAAATTTTCAAAAGCCTTTTTAAATAAAATAAGTTTTAAACATTGGTTGTCAAGTTACTACTTGAGTTTCCTGTTCTTTAAAAGACCCTGATTATGTGGAAGGATACTTATTTTAGACCCAGTATTGTTAATTCAGAGAATAAAGTGATCTGCGATTATGAAGAAGTTGATTATTCCTAACGGTAATGTGTAAATATTGTTTGACAAGGATAATAATAGAATCCGCGTATGGAGTAATTATTTATCCAGTTGCAGAGACCATTAGAGTTAAAGAATTCAATGATTAAAAAAAAGAGCCTGGGCGTGATCGAAGGAGATTGAGAAGATTTCCAGACCTTTCCAAAAGAAAAAGATTATTAACAAAAGGATCGCTATGTTAAATAATTCATGGTTATTCCAAATTAAAGAGGAGGACACTCGAGGTTATCTGGTAAGAACGACATTATGATCAAATTGTTAAAGTATTATACGTGTAGGGGCGATGTTAAAGACACATGACGTGACAAGTAGGAATCTACCATAATGTTTAATTTGTGAAGGCATTTCAGTGTACCTTCTAAAGTTGTTATATGACGCAATTGGGATATGATCGATCAAGCTCGAAAGATGAATACAAATGAAATGTGAATGGTGACCAATGGTGTCGTTCTTATCTTCACTATTACAGCGTATATTCCTTTTTAATCCCTAAAAATATATGAACTTCTTTTCTTAATAAACTCCTTATGATGATATCAAAAAGGAGGATATTGCATTCCTTTCAAATTTAATTGTTTTCCTCAAGTTTTGCTTTCTGATTGGGACAAACAGTGTTATGATGAGACACTTTGTCAGAATGATGAAGGGTCGGGTGGGACGCCACCTAATCATGTGTTGTATGCTACATGGTATAAAAGACTGGCCATCTTAAGTACCAATGTGGTTGCCTCATTCATATTCAAATCCTTAATTTTTCTTTCTTTTCAACTCTAATTTTTGTCAAATTGTGAATTCTTCTAGTTGCTTCGTTGTACTGTCGTTCTTTGCAAGAGTTTTTCAAACAGAAATCAACGTATTATGGACCAAGCAGGCAAAGTTCCATCTACTTTTCCCGCATGGGAAGCAAACAAGGGCATTTGACGGGAATTGCAAATCACCAACCCAGTCAGGGATGTACTAAGAATTGAGGTAATCTACCCCAATAAGGAATACGTCTTCGAGAACATGTATTTGTTAAGTAAATAAGTATCAATGGTGAAAGTGAGATTTCTGACAATAAGTTTGTGAGGATTTGATATTATTCTAAGGAATGAATTAACTATTTAAGCGTGATATCCAGATAGATCGTCATGATGAAAAGATAGTTCTGAAGACGCCAAATGAAAAGGTGGTAAGGTTCAGAAGATGAAAGAAGGTAAAGAATTTGTTAACGATGACTTAAGCTAAGAGGTTACGGTGACCAAGAGGTAAGCACTATGATGATTATGGATAGAAGTCAGGATTAAACAGAATTTGAAGATTTTATAGTTTCAAGATATATTCCAGACGAATTACCAAGATTTTCTCCAGATAGGGAAATGAAGCTCGCGATTGACTTAACACTTGAAACGAAGCCAGTGACCAAGGCCTTCCACAAAATGGCACCAGTTAAAATGAGGAAATTAGCAAAGCAGATGCAAGAGATGTTAGAAGAAGGAGCGATTAGACCTAGTGGATCACATAAGGTGCACCGATATTAATTATTAATAAGAAAGATGGAAGTAGGAGATTATGCGTTAATTAGCGGAAGCTCAACAAGTCTACTATCAAGAGCAAGTATCTGTTACCTCAACCCAATGATTTGTTTGATCAAACAAAAGAAGCAAAGTACTTTTATAAGACTGATTCAAGACTTGGTATTTCACCAATTGAAGATTAAACCTATGGATGTATCAAAGATAATTTTCAGAACCAAATACTGTTCTCGTATTGTCATTTGTATTAACCAATATACCAGTAATATTGGAACTTGATGGACAGAATCTTTAAGGAATATCTGAATAAGCTGTAGTGTAACACTTAAAGTCAATGGAGGATCATGCAAAGCATTTAATGATAACTGGGAAGTTGGAGGAGAAAAAAAAATGTATGAAATAAAGTCCTTAGCATAAATGGTCAATATGGAGAAGAACAAAAGAGATTCAGCAGAAATTAAAGTTACTATGAATGAAAGGAGACCAGAAACACCAACAAAAGTAAAAAGTTTTATCATGGGCCGGTTACTATCAGAAATTTGTGCAAGATTTCTTAAAAGTTACAACATCTTGGGCGAAGCTAACCAAGAAAAACAAGAAGTTTATATGAAGTAGAGAAGGGTGAAGAAAGTTTTACGAAGATAAATGAAAGAATGGTTACAACACCTGCTTTATCATTTTAAAAGTATTAAGGAGATTTGGTAGTGTATAGTGATGCTTCTCATAAGGAAGTAGGAAGTATGTTGATGCAGCACCATAAAGTTATTGTATATGCACCCAGAAAACCGAAACCTTATGAGCAGAAGTATCCTACTAATAATTGGGACTAACAGTAATAATATTCGCTTTGAAAGATGGAGAAATATGATATGTATGGGGAAAGGTGTATGATCTATATGGACCATAAGAGTTTGAAGTATGTATTCACGAGGAAAAGCAAATGTAGAGGCAAACGAAAAGCAAAAAGGGAGAGAAGAAACATAGAAATTGTACCAGAAGAATTATTTACAAAATTTTAAAAGTTGGAATTGGAAGTTAGAGTTTATAATCCAAAAGGAGTAAGGATGGATAGTATGACCTTTCAGTCAAAGTTGCTAAGGGAAAGATAAGGAGAAGTCAAGAGAAGATAATGGATCACGGTGTCAGCAGCTAGTAATAGGAAATTTATGCGCCCAGGAGAACGATCACGATATCCCCAGGTTTTCTTCCAGCACTTGGATGCTACAAGTAGAAGAATTAAGAAATGAGATCCCACAGGGAATTCACAATATAAAGTATTTAAGTTATTGAAGAAATGCCAAGATATATGAAAGTTTGAAGAAAAATAGTGATAACCAGGTATAAGAAGTGGATTTTAAAATAGATTGGGAAGTGTTAAACATGCCAAAGAATTAAAGCGAAGTATCGGAAACCTAATAAACAAGGCAGACCAAGGAATGGTTTTACAAGAAGCGAATCATAAAATGTATCAGTGATGTTGTTGGAGAAAAGGAATACAATTATGAGATTATGTACTAATTAGCGGGAGTTCAATAAAATAACGAGTAAGAATAAATGACCCCTATGAGGAATGAGTACCTATGAGACCTAATCTAAGAAGTGTGTTATGTCTCCATGATTAACTTAAAATTCAACCTGAGAAAATATCAGAGACTATGATTAAAAGTGAGTTAAGAGCATTGCAAGCTCTGGTGATATTATGTGAAATAACAAGTGTATCAGGTGGCTATAAGGAATTAAGGAACGTGGTGTATAAGGAGTACTTGGATAAGCAAACTGTATTTATTGATAATATCCTCATTTACTCAAAGAATAAGAAGAACTGCGTGGAATGCCCAAGAATTTTTCTCCAAAGATCAGAAGGAAAACAACTATACGTTGAGTCTTCAAGAATGAAATTTTGGCTAAGGATAACAAAAGATTCTGAATCAAACCACTAACAACTACCTAAGAAAAACCGTATAGTCACAGATGCCTTATGCCGACAGAAAGGATTAGATACAATTAAGGCCACCGAGAAGTTAATAAACAAATTGAAAAGAGTGGAATCTGAAGCTCAAATACTTAAAGGTGATAATACATGAGTATATGAGATTACTTTTCAGCCTTAACTGATGAAAAAGAGTAAGAAATGTTTAAATGTTTGGAAACCAAGTTGAAAATGAGCACCGCCTATCATCCTTAAACAAAGGGTCATAATGATAAAACGATTCAAGAAATATAAAGTATGTTGAGAGGTTGAATTTTAAGGAAACACCGGAATGATCATTTATCAGCGATGTCAGCTTTGGAATGCCATTTTACCAAGCTTCATGTGAATGCAAGTGTAGGTCCCCATTTCTATTAAAATAAAGTGGGAGAAAGAAAGTTGTCAAATTCTAAGTTAAATCGGCACACCAAGAGCATAGTAATATTGATTGAAGCAGCTCGGAGTAGACAAAGAAAGAAGGCGAAATTGTATTGAGAGAAAGTATGAGTATAGAAATAGGACCAGTAGTGTTAGTAAAAGTGTCATCTTGAAAAAGACCGGATAAGTTTAAATAAAAGGGACATATCAAGTCCTAAAATTTGTGAACCATTCGAGGTATTGATAAATATAGATAAAGTTGTTCATAAGTTGATGTTACCATCATGACAGTGTGTACATATAATGTGTTCTGCGTGGCAATATTAAGGCGATAAGTTTTTGATTTGAATCGAGTGGTTGATTAGGAGCCAATGGGCTCTTATCCAAGTTTGTTTTGCATATAGTGATCGATCCAAATTTTTGATCGCTAAAGGCGAGTCTTTGGGAATGAGTATATATCTATAATGAATAAGTTTGAAATCCGCGAGTACAAGAGTCTACTTAGAAATTAGAGTCATATATGCTTGACAAATATTCTCACTTGTTTAGCTAAACCAGATTCTGAGGACAGAATCTTTTTAAGGGGGGAAAGATATAACGACTCGTGTATTTTTGAATTATTTAAATATGTGATTATTATAAAAATTATTAAATCAAATATGTGTATTGGTTTTGACCGCCATGTGTTGTTTGATTATTATCTGTGTGTGATTTATGATGTATCGGGTTGTCCGCGTGATTAAATAAGGAATTGTATAGAATTATGTTCAATTTCAAAAGTGGATTTAGTGCAAATTTAATTGCATAAATATTGGGAATGTCTTTAAAATTGTTTTTATGGTTCTATAATTACAATAATTATTTTTGGGATTTTATAAAATTTAGAAAACAATATTTCATCAATTATTTAGCCCTGTATGATTTTCTGATTGCGTTTATTTGAAAAAAAACTGTATTTAATTCTCGAATTCTTCAAAAATCATGAAACTCACATTTATTTAAGTTTGGAATATTTCGAGATTTTTAAAATTATTTTAGAAATTTTCGGGATTAATTTCACTCGCGCGTTGTTTCGTTTAATTGTTAAAAAGCGGGTATAAAGTGCACTTCGAAAATTATTCTAAAATTCTGAAAATTACGTTTTTATAAACTTCGGGATATTTCTAACATTTTAAGACTATTTTCGTGATTTTCTGAATTTGTTTTAAGTATAGCTCGGTTTATTAATTATGAAATACGGATACGAGTTATATTTCAAAAATGCTTTAAAAATTATAAAAATTTTATTTTATTAACTTCGGGATTTTTTTAGAAATTTTTAAGACTATTTTAATAATTTTCGGAGTTTATTTTACGAGTAACTTGGTTCGATAAGTCGAGAGAAAAAACGAACCAGGATTTAAAAAGAAGTCAGGCATACATGTGTATCTCATTCATGTTGCTAAACTACTGCTTTTGAGACGTGGCAATAGCTAAGAGTAATACAAAATAAAATAAAGAAAATATTAAACAAACACACATAGAACCCCCGTGTTCATTTTCCTTTCCTATCCAATTTCCTGCCGGTTCTTTTCATTTCTTCCGGTAAGTGTTGGATTATTCTTTCTTTCTTGGCTGGGTTTTTGCTGATTCACTAGTATATCTCGGGTTCTAGATTGTTGATTGCATATATATACATACATATGTATGCATAAGTTGCAGTCCCTTTGTCTTTTGTTGATTACTCCCTCTCGGAAACTCCGAGTAGTGTGGTGGCCTGACCGCGGCGCGTAGGCGCGTAGCTTCTGCGTTGGTGGTTTTGTTACCTGTGTGCGATTCCTGTTTTGCTTCACTGTATGCTGCTTGGTCGCCGCCCTTCTCGGTTTTCCGACGAAGTGGTGGCGCGTGGCTGCTATCTGGCCGCGATCTGTTATCTGATTTATTTTGCCGACTGTATTGTCATGGTGATGCTGTGTTTGACTTGATTATCGTGGGATTAAAATTTCATTATTTTACAAAAATAGTTGACAGATTTTCGTGATATAGACTATTCGATATTTGCGAAATTAAATATTATTAATCGATAAAATTTTGTTGGAAATCCGAAATTTTCGGGTACCCGCGAATCTTATCGCCGTTGGCGATGAGCCTCGGTGAGCCGGTGGTGGACTGTGATGTTTATTCTGAGTCCTAAAATTTTAAATTCTTAATTTAATTCATAACGTTGTTTTCAAAAAGGATAAACATTTATTGGGTATAGTGATGCTGACTATGCAGGTTGTCAAACTGATAGAAAGAGCACAAGTGGTGTTTCTACATACTTAGGACAAAGTCTTGTATCTTGGCAATGTAAGAAACAAACTTCAGTTGCATTATCCACAGCAGAAGGTGAGTATTTGGAAGCTGGTAGTTGTTGCTCCCAAATTTTGTGGATGATTCAGACTCTACGAGATTTTGGAATCAAGCGTGGCAAAGTTCCAATCTATTGTGAGAACACTAGCACCATCAACATATCAAAGAATCCGGTTAATCACTCAAGAACAAAGCATATTGATGTTCGTCACCATTTCTTGAGAGATAATGCTGCCAAAGGTAAGATTGAATTAGTTTTTGTACCTACTGAATATCAATTGGCAGATATCTTAACAAAACCCCTTGGAGAAGCAAGATTTTCTACCATTCGAAGGGAACTTGGCATGTGCAGTGTATAATCGCAAGCTATCATTGAAAATTTGGTAATGTTGGCTTACTATCATTTTTTATGTTAGCTTACTATGATGGTTATTCAAATGGCATTTTTATGTTTAATTTTTTTTTTTAATTCTGATATGTCATTATCTGTTTAATTATGTTTAAATATTTGCATGATATGCTGATTTATTTGCTAAATGATCAAAATGCTAATTGCGGTGATTACGATAAATGTAAATTGTTATATTGATAAGTGTTAGATTTTAGGATAACTATAATTTGTTTTCAATTTTTATCTTAAACTCTCCCCTAAAAATCATTAAAATAGCACGGGTTAGGGTTTTATTTCACACCACGTCTCAGCTTTCTCTATCTACCGTCGCTCCGATCAAACTTCTTCTCTCAAAATCACTGGTTCAGTTCCACACAATGGTTCGTGCTACTAGAAATTCTGGTATTCTGGGCAAGCGTACTTCCTCCAAGATGGATACTACAGTGATTGATTTGGGTCACGAGAGCGATGAAGAAGTTTCTCACACCCCTGATTCGAAGAAACTTAAGCAATCGTTGGCGTTTGATTCTTCTGATCTTCAACAACGATTCACTGAAAATGCATTGGATGTTCGTCCTATTATCCTGGAATTCCGATTCTTGGTAAGCTTTTTCAAAACTCTGGTGCCTTACTTTTGTTTCAGAATTTGGGTATGGATTCTTTTATCGTCGAAATGCCTAAGGTCTACTATCCTGATTTAATTCATAAATTCTATGCTAATTTGATTGAAGATAAGTATGGGAACTGTATTACCACTATGCATGACAAGAAAATTAGGCTTAGCCCTCCAATTTTAAGTTCAATCATCAAGTTTGAGAATCCCTCTGAGATTGATATTTTTACTGGAAAAGGATATGTGTCATTCCCTAATTTTTATGTGATGGATCAAATTAAGTTGCTGTTAGGATCTGATGCTACTGTTGAAGAAAACCCTCAGCCCCCTTCCATTACTCAAGTAACTCCTATGGCACATTTGTTGTTTAAAATCTACAGGGCTAATGTTTGTCCTAAGGGTGGGAATAAATCAACCTTTAGTTGTCAAGATGTTACTCTGGTTTTTATGCTCCTAGATGGTAGGGCTTTTGATTTGTCAAATTTGGTTCTCAAGAATATGATTGCTACTGTTAATCAGAAAAAGATTGGACTCCCTTATGGTTTAATGCTTACCAAGGTATTTGAATTCTTTAAGGTGGATATTAAGACTGCTATTAAGGTAAGTATTAAGGAAGTTTTGGATGCTAAAGTGTTAGCTCAGTCTAATTTACAAATTGAAAATAGAGAGATTTTAGGATTTTGCCTACTATTGTTCCTGAATCTCCTGTTGTCAATGGGCCTTCAACCTTTTCTCCAACTCTGAGATGATGCAGTTGCTTAAAGATATTCAAGATGATAATACCTTGTTGTTTGGTCATGTTGCTGCCACTACTGAGCAAGTCAACCAGCTCAAGACAGAGGTCAAGGGTTTGAATGATGTTTTGTTGAACTTCATGTCTACTCAGAAACCTTCAGCCTCTCAGTCAAATGCAGACTTAGACACTAGCTTGGATGGCCTTGTGAATGCTGGTGAAGGGATGGACCAACAGGAGAAGCAAGATGAGTTCTTCTCAACAAAAGAGGATGCTGCTATCAATTCTGCTCAAGAAGACTAATATGCTTTTAATGATATAAGGGGGAGAATTTAGGAGAATTTAATTAAGTCTAAGTCTGTCTAATTTCTGAACTTGGGTTTTGTTTAAGTTTCTATTTTTCTTAAGACTTGATGCATCTGGTATTTCATTTGGTGTCTATCTGTTTATGTGGTGTTGTAAAACTTGTTTGAGAGTTTTGGTTTAAGACTTGGTTATGCTGATGCTACTAATACTTGAAATTTGTCAAATTGTTTTTGCATTAGAAGCTTATTATGCTAATTGTGATATCTTTAGTTTTATTTATATTTTGAGATATGCATAGATTTGGGGGAGTTTTATAAATTCTCCTAGATGTGTGTAATCATCAAAAAGGGGGAGATTTTAAATCCCTTAGTTTTGATGATCAACACAACAAGCTATAATATTGTTATCCAAGCTTGTTTGTAGGTATCTATAACGACTCGTGTATTTTTGAATTATTTAAATATGTGATTATTATGGAAATTATTAAATCAATATGTGTATTGGTTTTGACCGCCATGTGTTGTTTGATTATTATCTGTGTGTGATTATGATGTATCTGGTTGTCCGCGTGATTAAATAAGGAATTGTATAGAATTATGTTCAATTTCAAAAGTGGATTTAGTTCAAATTTAATTGCATAAATATTGGGAATGTCTTTAAAATTGTTTTTATAGTTCTATAATTACAATAATTAGTTTTGGGATTTTATAAAATTTAGAAATCAATATTTCATCAATTATTTAGCCCTGTATGATTTTTCTGATTGCGTTTATTGAAAAAAATCTGTATTTAATTCCCGAATTCTTCAAAAATCAATGAAACTCACATTTATTTAAGTTTGGAATATTTCGAGAATTTTAAAATTATTTTAGAAATTTTCGGGATTTCATTTCACCCGCGCGTTGTTTTGTTTAATTGTTAAAAAGCGGGTATAAAGTGCACTTCGAAAATTATTCTAAAATTCTGAAAATTACGTTTTATAAACTTGGAGATATTTCTAACATTTTAAGACTATTTTTGTGATTTTCTGAATTTGTTTTAAGTACAACTCGGTTTATTAATTATGAAATGCGGATACGAGTTGTATTTCAAAAATGCTTTAAAAATTATAAAAATTATTTTATTAACTTCGGGATTTTTAAAGAAATTTTTAAGACTATTTTTAATAATTTTCGGAGTTTATTTTACGAGTAAACTTGGTTCGATAAGTCGAGAGAAAATGAACCAGGATTAAAAAGAAGTCAGGCATACACGTGTAGCTCATTCAGGTTGCTAAACTACTGCTTTTGAGACGTGGCAACAACTAAGAGTAATAAAAAATAAATAAAGAAAATAATAAACAAACACACACAGAACCCCTGTGTTCCTTTTCCTTTCCTATCCAATTTCCTGCCGGTTCTTTTCTTTTCTTCCGATAAGTGTTGGATTATTCTTTCTTTCTTGGCTGGGTTTTTGCTGATTCACTAGTATATCTCGGGTTCTAGATTGCTGATTGCGTATATACATACATATGTATGCATAAGTTGCAGTCCCTTTTTCTTTTGTTGATTACTGCCTCTCGGAAACTCCGAGTGGTGTGGTGGCCTGACCGCGATGCGTAGGCGCGTAGCTTCTGCGTTGGTGGTTTTGTTACCTGTGTGCGATTCCTATTTTGCTTCACTGTATGCTGCTTGGTCGCCGCCCTTCTCGGTTTTCTGACGAGTGGTGGCGCGTGGCTGCTATCTCGGCGATCTGTTATCTGATTTATTTTGCCGACTGTATTGTCATGGTGATGTTGTGTTTGACTTGATTATCATGGGATTAAAATTTCATTATTTTACAGAAATAATTGACAGATTTTCGTGAAATAGACTATTCGATATTTGCGAAAATAAATATAATTAATCGATAAATTTGTGTTGGAAATCCGAAATTTTCGGGTACCCGCGAATATTATCACCGTCGGCGATGAGCCTCGTTGAGCGGCGGTGGACTGTGATGTTTATTCTAGAGTCCTAAAATTTTAAATTCTTAATTTAATTCGTAACATTGTTTTCAAAAAGGATAAACATTTATTGGGTATGTAGAGATTGTGATTGGGATTTATGAAATTTGACGGAGATTGTTGTTAATTAGTTTGGATTATAAAGGGTGGTTATTGAATTAAACTGTCTGATTGATTGGTGTTGTGACGTCGAATTGTTTCGACGGGTAGTCCCGATAAAGAAAGAAGACGCTGTCCGATTCCGGGAAATCGAACTACGGAAATACGGGAGCGTATCCGAGGATTATCAGGACGACGAGCGAGTATAAGTAAATACCTATACGTATGTTTTATACAGAACCGGATTGTAAGTTGTGTTGTATGTTTTGTCCAAAACACAGTAACCCTAATTTCGGAAAATGACGAGTATACATATTTTCTAAACAAAAAATGAACACTGGATCGATTTTGAGAATGTGAACCCTAATTGTTGTCTGTGTTATTCTAATATGAATAATTATGAGTCGGGTTTGATAACCGTTGGGTAAGAATTAGTATTGAGGATATGTTAAGCATACCTAAACGTCTAACGTAGGGTATTTCGACCCTGTAGGTTATAGTCGGGGACCTGAAAGTGGACGATGGACTAAAGATAACCTAGTGGTCAGTCGACGAGCTCAGTAGAGTTTCAACAGAAAGACCTGAGTGTCGAAGTTGAATCCAATGGGATCTAGTGGTTGGACGTTAAAGCCTGAGCGACAGAGTCGACTAGAAATTGATCAGTAATAGTTGTAAATCCTGTAAGGCAAGTATTTCTGAACTTTTCTTCAAGATATATATTATCAATGTTTTTGAACTGTTTTATAACATGTCGCTATTATTCAAAATACTCATGTTTTATATTGCAAGAGCTTTAAAAACCATTTAACCTTGAACCCTGATTTCTTGATCTTGAGCCATAAGCCTTATTCTTTATAATCCGTCCTTTGTTGATCCTTAGATACCAAACCGTACAAATATAATACTACTCCCCCAAAGGTATAACTACCAAACACCAAACACTGGAAGAGAATGGTTTGAAAACACAGAAACTTTATACTCCAATCATTCTTTATAACATCAAAGAACCATATCTGGAAAAATCAGTACTGGTCTAATACCTGACCCTTGTACAAACTGAAAACCGGTTTCTTATACATACCCTGATATACCCTTGAGATATCCATGAGTTTCCTTACGTTTTTATGCAAATGTTTAACCATCATTGATTATGATCTTGTTTTATTGAATCATATTGTTATCATATTAAACTGCTTTAGGATTGGATAGTTTTATATATGTGGACCAGATTCGTGGTCAGACCATACCAATGGTCCAAGTTAGGCCAATGTGTGCCTTAGATCCAGTAATTAGAGCAGTGTTGTGTGCTTGCTCGGGGTTAGTACGTGACTGATCAGCAGCCTAACCTTGGATTTTAAAACTTAAAATGAATATCCAATTCTAATGATTAGTTAAAAAGAAACTTGATTCTTTGAATCATCTCATTTGATCATTGTTTAACCTCAGTTATCGTTATCATGACTTGCTGAGCTAGTTAGCTCACTCTTGCGAATCTTTTTATATATGTTACAGTTGAAAAAGGATATGGACGATAGTGAAGTTCCTCAGTCCAAAGTGCGGGCTAAGGTTCCAGTTGAGTTGGATCGAGCTAGCAGAAGCTTCATGCTGTAGAGAGATAGTCAAATTGTAAGAATACTTTATTATCAGTTGTAAGTTAAATTAAAGGGAAATTGGTACGTTATAATAAAAGTTAAGGTTGTGGCTTGTTTTCATACTTTAACCTGTTGCGATCCGTGGTTTTGTGAAGCAGGGTCATTAAAAATAATATCTCTTTTACAGGGTTATATATTGTGTATGTGTTGTGGACCCCAAACTTCTGACCCGGGTTTGGAGGGCGCCACTTGTTGGTATCAGAGCTACAGGTTATAAGTCACTGAAACAAGCCTAGATTGTCGGGATTAGGTAGATGGTTAGGATTAGGAATATGAATAGAAAGATAAGACGTTGTAAGGTTGAGTGCGATGGTATAGTATGTCTCGGTACTGTTCGTATTGCGATTCGGGATTCTCAGCTTGTGACGTGATTTCCAGACAACGACAATGGCAGATTTTGATTTCCCGGTGTCATTTGATCATTTAGAGCTTTCCGTTCGAGGATCGTCATCTTCTCTCAGATTGGATTTGCACCTTGTTCCTCCATCAGTATTAATGGCACTACCTTCTGTTATGACAGTTACACCTCTTCAAGCTATTCTACGCTATTCTACTACCTTTTGATACGAGACTACCTATTCAAGAACCTCCTCTGTTTAATTTTATTTTACTGGACATTCGGTTTGTGAGTATATCTCTTTAGTTTACCCTACACCCCGTTCTATACCCTCAGTTTCAAACTTGTCCTATGAAGCAATTGTACCTATGAGGATGGATGGGGGAGTCGCAATAAATGGTGAGTATTGAGATACAAATAAAGGTGAGAGGAAGTCTAGAAAGAAGATTCAGGTATTCCGAAGGATAGTTGTTACCAGATTAAAAGAAGCCATTAGAGATTAGGCCACCCATGACTAGCTTGTGGAATGAATTAGATGAGTATTGAAAAGAGAGTTAGAGGAGATTATGGTTCTGGAGCTTTCTTGAAGATAATAATGGTGTTATGACCATGTGATATATTTATAGTAATAAGGTGATGTGAACATCAGCCGATTTGTTGACTATTGAATAGCCTGTTCTACTTAACTACTGCAACGATAATGTCGGGAGTATTACCAGTATGGAAGCTTTGAAATGAAGCTACAAATAAGATAATATGCAATGACAGTTGAAGTTTTCATTGATTAAGGAAGGTAATAGACCCAATGAAGGAGAGGAAATAAATGGAAATGAATTGACCTTTGTGTGATCATTTCTTTAACTTGGTATCTGGTTATAGGAAGAACAACAACCAACTCATATAGTAAGGACAACCAGATTTGTGATTTTCAAAATTTTAAACAAGTTTTTGAAAAAGATTTTCCCTTACAAAAATTTTCAAAAGCCTTTTTAAATAAAAATAAGTTTTAAACATTGGTTGTCAAGTTACTACTTGAGTTTCCTGTTCTTTAAAAGACCCTGATTATGTGGAAGGATACTTATTTTAGACCCAGTATTGTTAATTCAGAGAAATAAAGTGATCTGCGATTATGAAGAAGTTGATTATTCCTAACGGTAAGGTGTAAATATTGTTTGACAAGGATAATAATAGAATCCGCGTATGGAGTAATTATTTATCCAGTTGCAGAGACCATTAGAGTTAAAGAATTCAATGATTAAAAAAAGAGCCTGGGCGTGATCGAAGGAGATTGAGAAGATTTCCAGACCTTTCCAAAAGAAAAAGATTATTAACAAAAGGATCGCTATGTTAATAATTCATGGTTATTCCAAATTAAAGAGGAGGACACTCGAGGTTATCTGGTAAGAACGACATTATGATCAAATTGTTAAAGTATTATACGTGTAGGGGCGATGTTAAAGACACATGACGTGACAAGTAGGAATCTACCATAATGTTTAATTTGTGAAGGCATTTCAGTGTACCTTCTAAAGTTGTTATATGACGCAATTGGGATATGATCGATCAAGCTCGAAAGATGAATACAAATGAAATGTGAATGGTGACCAATGGTGTCGTTCTTATCTTCACTATTACAGCGTATATTCCTTTTAATCCCTAAAAATATATGAACTTCTTTTCTTAATAAACTCCTTATGATGATATCAAAAAGGAGGATATTGCATTCCTTTCAAATTTAATTGTTTTCCTCAAGTTTTGCTTTCTGATTGGGACAACAGTGTTATGATGAGACACTTGTCAGAATGATGAAGGGTCGGGTGGGGACGCCACCTAATCATGTGTTGTATGCTACATGGTATAAAAGACTGGCCATCTTAAGTACCAATGTGGTTGCCTCATTCATATTCAAATCCTTAATTTTTCTTTCTTTTCAACTCTAATTTTTGTCAAATTGTGAATTCTTCTAGTTGCTTCGTTGTACTGTCGTTCTTTGCAAGAGTTTTTCAAACAGAAATCAACGTATTATGGACCAAGCAGGCAAAGTTCCATCTACTTTTCCCGCATGGGAAGCAAACAAGGGCATTTGACGGGAATTGCAAATCACCAACCCAGTCAGGGATGTACTAAGAATTGAGGTAATCTACCCCAATAAGGAATACGTCTTCGAGAACATGTATTTGTTAAGTAAATAAGTATCAATGGTGAAAGTGAGATTTCTGACAATAAGTTTGTGAGGATTTGATATTATTCTAAGGAATGAATTAACTATTTAAGCGTGATATCCAGATAGATCGTCATGATGAAAAGATAGTTCTGAAGACGCCAAATGAAAGGTGGTAAGGTTCAGAAGATGAAAGAAGGTAAAGAATTTGTTAACGATGACTTAAGCTAAGAGGTTACGGTGACCAAGAGGTAAGCACTATGATGATTATGGATAGAAGTCAGGATTAAACAGAATTTGAAGATTTTATAGTTTCAAGATATATTCCAGACGAATTACCAAGATTTTCTCCAGATAGGGAAATGAAGCTCGCGATTGACTTAACACTTGAAACGAAGCCAGTGACCAAGGCCT
The DNA here is from genome assembly GCF_009905375.1 of Apium graveolens. Lineage (NCBI taxonomy): Eukaryota > Viridiplantae > Streptophyta > Magnoliopsida > Apiales > Apiaceae > Apium > Apium graveolens. The sequence continues at coordinate 95,796,665 of NC_133652.1, forward strand.
TCCACAAAATGGCACCAGTTAAAATGAGGAAATTAGCAAAGCAGATGCAAGAGATGTTAGAAGAAGGAGCGATTAGACCTAGTGGATCACATAAGGTGCACCGATATTAATTATTAATAAGAAAGATGGAAGTAGGAGATTATGCGTTAATTAGCGGAAGCTCAACAAGTCTACTATCAAGAGCAAGTATCTGTTACCTCAACCCAATGATTTGTTTGATCAAACAAAAGAAGCAAAGTACTTTTATAAGACTGATTCAAGACTTGGTATTTCACCAATTGAAGATTAAACCTATGGATGTATCAAAGATAATTTTCAGAACCAAATACTGTTCTCGTATTGTCATTTGTATTAACCAATATACCAGTAATATTGGAACTTGATGGACAGAATCTTTAAGGAATATCTGAATAAGCTGTAGTGTAACACTTAAAGTCAATGGAGGATCATGCAAAGCATTTAATGATAACTGGGAAGTTGGAGGAGAAAAAAAAATGTATGAAATAAAGTCCTTAGCATAAATGGTCAATATGGAGAAGAACAAAAGAGATTCAGCAGAAATTAAAGTTACTATGAATGAAAGGAGACCAGAAACACCAACAAAAGTAAAAAGTTTTATCATGGGCCGGTTACTATCAGAAATTTGTGCAAGATTTCTTAAAAGTTACAACATCTTGGGCGAAGCTAACCAAGAAAAACAAGAAGTTTATATGAAGTAGAGAAGGGTGAAGAAAGTTTTACGAAGATAAATGAAAGAATGGTTACAACACCTGCTTTATCATTTTAAAAGTATTAAGGAGATTTGGTAGTGTATAGTGATGCTTCTCATAAGGAAGTAGGAAGTATGTTGATGCAGCACCATAAAGTTATTGTATATGCACCCAGAAAACCGAAACCTTATGAGCAGAAGTATCCTACTAATAATTGGGACTAACAGTAATAATATTCGCTTTGAAAGATGGAGAAATATGATATGTATGGGGAAAGGTGTATGATCTATATGGACCATAAGAGTTTGAAGTATGTATTCACGAGGAAAAGCAAATGTAGAGGCAAACGAAAAGCAAAAAGGGAGAGAAGAAACATAGAAATTGTACCAGAAGAATTATTTACAAAATTTTAAAAGTTGGAATTGGAAGTTAGAGTTTATAATCCAAAAGGAGTAAGGATGGATAGTATGACCTTTCAGTCAAAGTTGCTAAGGGAAAGATAAGGAGAAGTCAAGAGAAGATAATGGATCACGGTGTCAGCAGCTAGTAATAGGAAATTTATGCGCCCAGGAGAACGATCACGATATCCCCAGGTTTTCTTCCAGCACTTGGATGCTACAAGTAGAAGAATTAAGAAATGAGATCCCACAGGGAATTCACAATATAAAGTATTTAAGTTATTGAAGAAATGCCAAGATATATGAAAGTTTGAAGAAAAATAGTGATAACCAGGTATAAGAAGTGGATTTTAAAATAGATTGGGAAGTGTTAAACATGCCAAAGAATTAAAGCGAAGTATCGGAAACCTAATAAACAAGGCAGACCAAGGAATGGTTTTACAAGAAGCGAATCATAAAATGTATCAGTGATGTTGTTGGAGAAAAGGAATACAATTATGAGATTATGTACTAATTAGCGGGAGTTCAATAAAATAACGAGTAAGAATAAATGACCCCTATGAGGAATGAGTACCTATGAGACCTAATCTAAGAAGTGTGTTATGTCTCCATGATTAACTTAAAATTCAACCTGAGAAAATATCAGAGACTATGATTAAAAGTGAGTTAAGAGCATTGCAAGCTCTGGTGATATTATGTGAAATAACAAGTGTATCAGGTGGCTATAAGGAATTAAGGAACGTGGTGTATAAGGAGTACTTGGATAAGCAAACTGTATTTATTGATAATATCCTCATTTACTCAAAGAATAAGAAGAACTGCGTGGAATGCCCAAGAATTTTTCTCCAAAGATCAGAAGGAAAACAACTATACGTTGAGTCTTCAAGAATGAAATTTTGGCTAAGGATAACAAAAGATTCTGAATCAAACCACTAACAACTACCTAAGAAAAACCGTATAGTCACAGATGCCTTATGCCGACAGAAAGGATTAGATACAATTAAGGCCACCGAGAAGTTAATAAACAAATTGAAAAGAGTGGAATCTGAAGCTCAAATACTTAAAGGTGATAATACATGAGTATATGAGATTACTTTTCAGCCTTAACTGATGAAAAAGAGTAAGAAATGTTTAAATGTTTGGAAACCAAGTTGAAAATGAGCACCGCCTATCATCCTTAAACAAAGGGTCATAATGATAAAACGATTCAAGAAATATAAAGTATGTTGAGAGGTTGAATTTTAAGGAAACACCGGAATGATCATTTATCAGCGATGTCAGCTTTGGAATGCCATTTTACCAAGCTTCATGTGAATGCAAGTGTAGGTCCCCATTTCTATTAAAATAAAGTGGGAGAAAGAAAGTTGTCAAATTCTAAGTTAAATCGGCACACCAAGAGCATAGTAATATTGATTGAAGCAGCTCGGAGTAGACAAAGAAAGAAGGCGAAATTGTATTGAGAGAAAGTATGAGTATAGAAATAGGACCAGTAGTGTTAGTAAAAGTGTCATCTTGAAAAAGACCGGATAAGTTTAAATAAAAGGGACATATCAAGTCCTAAAATTTGTGAACCATTCGAGGTATTGATAAATATAGATAAAGTTGTTCATAAGTTGATGTTACCATCATGACAGTGTGTACATATAATGTGTTCTGCGTGGCAATATTAAGGCGATAAGTTTTTGATTTGAATCGAGTGGTTGATTAGGAGCCAATGGGCTCTTATCCAAGTTTGTTTTGCATATAGTGATCGATCCAAATTTTTGATCGCTAAAGGCGAGTCTTTGGGAATGAGTATATATCTATAATGAATAAGTTTGAAATCCGCGAGTACAAGAGTCTACTTAGAAATTAGAGTCATATATGCTTGACAAATATTCTCACTTGTTTAGCTAAACCAGATTCTGAGGACAGAATCTTTTTAAGGGGGGAAAGATATAACGACTCGTGTATTTTTGAATTATTTAAATATGTGATTATTATAAAAATTATTAAATCAAATATGTGTATTGGTTTTGACCGCCATGTGTTGTTTGATTATTATCTGTGTGTGATTTATGATGTATCGGGTTGTCCGCGTGATTAAATAAGGAATTGTATAGAATTATGTTCAATTTCAAAAGTGGATTTAGTGCAAATTTAATTGCATAAATATTGGGAATGTCTTTAAAATTGTTTTTATGGTTCTATAATTACAATAATTATTTTTGGGATTTTATAAAATTTAGAAAACAATATTTCATCAATTATTTAGCCCTGTATGATTTTCTGATTGCGTTTATTTGAAAAAAAACTGTATTTAATTCTCGAATTCTTCAAAAATCATGAAACTCACATTTATTTAAGTTTGGAATATTTCGAGATTTTTAAAATTATTTTAGAAATTTTCGGGATTAATTTCACTCGCGCGTTGTTTCGTTTAATTGTTAAAAAGCGGGTATAAAGTGCACTTCGAAAATTATTCTAAAATTCTGAAAATTACGTTTTTATAAACTTCGGGATATTTCTAACATTTTAAGACTATTTTCGTGATTTTCTGAATTTGTTTTAAGTATAGCTCGGTTTATTAATTATGAAATACGGATACGAGTTATATTTCAAAAATGCTTTAAAAATTATAAAAATTTTATTTTATTAACTTCGGGATTTTTTTAGAAATTTTTAAGACTATTTTAATAATTTTCGGAGTTTATTTTACGAGTAACTTGGTTCGATAAGTCGAGAGAAAAACGAACCAGGATTTAAAAAGAAGTCAGGCATACATGTGTATCTCATTCATGTTGCTAAACTACTGCTTTTGAGACGTGGCAATAGCTAAGAGTAATACAAAATAAAATAAAGAAAATATTAAACAAACACACATAGAACCCCCGTGTTCATTTTCCTTTCCTATCCAATTTCCTGCCGGTTCTTTTCATTTCTTCCGGTAAGTGTTGGATTATTCTTTCTTTCTTGGCTGGGTTTTTGCTGATTCACTAGTATATCTCGGGTTCTAGATTGTTGATTGCATATATATACATACATATGTATGCATAAGTTGCAGTCCCTTTGTCTTTTGTTGATTACTCCCTCTCGGAAACTCCGAGTAGTGTGGTGGCCTGACCGCGGCGCGTAGGCGCGTAGCTTCTGCGTTGGTGGTTTTGTTACCTGTGTGCGATTCCTGTTTTGCTTCACTGTATGCTGCTTGGTCGCCGCCCTTCTCGGTTTTCCGACGAAGTGGTGGCGCGTGGCTGCTATCTGGCCGCGATCTGTTATCTGATTTATTTTGCCGACTGTATTGTCATGGTGATGCTGTGTTTGACTTGATTATCGTGGGATTAAAATTTCATTATTTTACAAAAATAGTTGACAGATTTTCGTGATATAGACTATTCGATATTTGCGAAATTAAATATTATTAATCGATAAAATTTTGTTGGAAATCCGAAATTTTCGGGTACCCGCGAATCTTATCGCCGTTGGCGATGAGCCTCGGTGAGCCGGTGGTGGACTGTGATGTTTATTCTGAGTCCTAAAATTTTAAATTCTTAATTTAATTCATAACGTTGTTTTCAAAAAGGATAAACATTTATTGGGTATAGTGATGCTGACTATGCAGGTTGTCAAACTGATAGAAAGAGCACAAGTGGTGTTTCTACATACTTAGGACAAAGTCTTGTATCTTGGCAATGTAAGAAACAAACTTCAGTTGCATTATCCACAGCAGAAGGTGAGTATTTGGAAGCTGGTAGTTGTTGCTCCCAAATTTTGTGGATGATTCAGACTCTACGAGATTTTGGAATCAAGCGTGGCAAAGTTCCAATCTATTGTGAGAACACTAGCACCATCAACATATCAAAGAATCCGGTTAATCACTCAAGAACAAAGCATATTGATGTTCGTCACCATTTCTTGAGAGATAATGCTGCCAAAGGTAAGATTGAATTAGTTTTTGTACCTACTGAATATCAATTGGCAGATATCTTAACAAAACCCCTTGGAGAAGCAAGATTTTCTACCATTCGAAGGGAACTTGGCATGTGCAGTGTATAATCGCAAGCTATCATTGAAAATTTGGTAATGTTGGCTTACTATCATTTTTTATGTTAGCTTACTATGATGGTTATTCAAATGGCATTTTTATGTTTAATTTTTTTTTTTAATTCTGATATGTCATTATCTGTTTAATTATGTTTAAATATTTGCATGATATGCTGATTTATTTGCTAAATGATCAAAATGCTAATTGCGGTGATTACGATAAATGTAAATTGTTATATTGATAAGTGTTAGATTTTAGGATAACTATAATTTGTTTTCAATTTTTATCTTAAACTCTCCCCTAAAAATCATTAAAATAGCACGGGTTAGGGTTTTATTTCACACCACGTCTCAGCTTTCTCTATCTACCGTCGCTCCGATCAAACTTCTTCTCTCAAAATCACTGGTTCAGTTCCACACAATGGTTCGTGCTACTAGAAATTCTGGTATTCTGGGCAAGCGTACTTCCTCCAAGATGGATACTACAGTGATTGATTTGGGTCACGAGAGCGATGAAGAAGTTTCTCACACCCCTGATTCGAAGAAACTTAAGCAATCGTTGGCGTTTGATTCTTCTGATCTTCAACAACGATTCACTGAAAATGCATTGGATGTTCGTCCTATTATCCTGGAATTCCGATTCTTGGTAAGCTTTTTCAAAACTCTGGTGCCTTACTTTTGTTTCAGAATTTGGGTATGGATTCTTTTATCGTCGAAATGCCTAAGGTCTACTATCCTGATTTAATTCATAAATTCTATGCTAATTTGATTGAAGATAAGTATGGGAACTGTATTACCACTATGCATGACAAGAAAATTAGGCTTAGCCCTCCAATTTTAAGTTCAATCATCAAGTTTGAGAATCCCTCTGAGATTGATATTTTTACTGGAAAAGGATATGTGTCATTCCCTAATTTTTATGTGATGGATCAAATTAAGTTGCTGTTAGGATCTGATGCTACTGTTGAAGAAAACCCTCAGCCCCCTTCCATTACTCAAGTAACTCCTATGGCACATTTGTTGTTTAAAATCTACAGGGCTAATGTTTGTCCTAAGGGTGGGAATAAATCAACCTTTAGTTGTCAAGATGTTACTCTGGTTTTTATGCTCCTAGATGGTAGGGCTTTTGATTTGTCAAATTTGGTTCTCAAGAATATGATTGCTACTGTTAATCAGAAAAAGATTGGACTCCCTTATGGTTTAATGCTTACCAAGGTATTTGAATTCTTTAAGGTGGATATTAAGACTGCTATTAAGGTAAGTATTAAGGAAGTTTTGGATGCTAAAGTGTTAGCTCAGTCTAATTTACAAATTGAAAATAGAGAGATTTTTAGGATTTTGCCTACTATTGTTCCTGAATCTCCTGTTGTCAATGGGCCTTCAACCTTTTCTCCAACTTCTGAGATGATGCAGTTGCTTAAAGATATTCAAGATGATAATACCTTGTTGTTTGGTCATGTTGCTGCCACTACTGAGCAAGTCAACCAGCTCAAGACAGAGGTCAAGGGTTTGAATGATGTTTTGTTGAACTTCATGTCTACTCAGAAACCTTCAGCCTCTCAGTCAAATGCAGACTTAGACACTAGCTTGGATGGCCTTGTGAATGCTGGTGAAGGGATGGACCAACAGGAGAAGCAAGATGAGTTCTTCTCAACAAAAGAGGATGCTGCTATCAATTCTGCTCAAGAAGACTAATATGCTTTTAATGATATAAGGGGGAGAATTTAGGAGAATTTAATTAAGTCTAAGTCTGTCTAATTTCTGAACTTGGGTTTTTGTTTAAGTTTCTATTTTTCTTAAGACTTGATGCATCTGGTATTTCATTTGGTGTCTATCTGTTTATGTGGTGTTGTAAAACTTGTTTGAGAGTTTTGGTTTAAGACTTGGTTATGCTGATGCTACTAATACTTGAAATTTGTCAAATTGTTTTTGCATTTAGAAGCTTATTATGCTAATTGTGATATCTTTAGTTTTATTTTATATTTTGAGATATGCATAGATTTGGGGGAGTTTTATAAATTCTCCTAGATGTGTGTAATCATCAAAAAGGGGGAGATTTTAAATCCCTTAGTTTTGATGATCAACACAACAAGCTATAATATTGTTATCCAAGCTTGTTTGTAGGTAATCTATAACGACTCGTGTATTTTTGAATTATTTAAATATGTGATTATTATGGAAATTATTAAATCAAATATGTGTATTGGTTTTGACCGCCATGTGTTGTTTGATTATTATCTGTGTGTGATTTATGATGTATCTGGTTGTCCGCGTGATTAAATAAGGAATTGTATAGAATTATGTTCAATTTCAAAAGTGGATTTAGTTCAAATTTAATTGCATAAATATTGGGAATGTCTTTAAAATTGTTTTTATAGTTCTATAATTACAATAATTAGTTTTGGGATTTTATAAAATTTAGAAATCAATATTTCATCAATTATTTAGCCCTGTATGATTTTCTGATTGCGTTTATTTGAAAAAAATCTGTATTTAATTCCCGAATTCTTCAAAAATCATGAAACTCACATTTATTTAAGTTTGGAATATTTCGAGAATTTTAAAATTATTTTAGAAATTTTCGGGATTAATTTCACCCGCGCGTTGTTTTGTTTAATTGTTAAAAAGCGGGTATAAAGTGCACTTCGAAAATTATTCTAAAATTCTGAAAATTACGTTTTTATAAACTTGGAGATATTTCTAACATTTTAAGACTATTTTTGTGATTTTCTGAATTTGTTTTAAGTACAACTCGGTTTATTAATTATGAAATGCGGATACGAGTTGTATTTCAAAAATGCTTTAAAAATTATAAAAATTATTTTATTAACTTCGGGATTTTTAAAGAAATTTTTAAGACTATTTTAATAATTTTCGGAGTTTATTTTACGAGTAACTTGGTTCGATAAGTCGAGAGAAAAATGAACCAGGATTTAAAAAGAAGTCAGGCATACACGTGTAGCTCATTCAGGTTGCTAAACTACTGCTTTTGAGACGTGGCAACAACTAAGAGTAATAAAAAATAAAATAAAGAAAATAATAAACAAACACACACAGAACCCCTGTGTTCCTTTTCCTTTCCTATCCAATTTCCTGCCGGTTCTTTTCTTTTCTTCCGATAAGTGTTGGATTATTCTTTCTTTCTTGGCTGGGTTTTTGCTGATTCACTAGTATATCTCGGGTTCTAGATTGCTGATTGCGTATATATACATACATATGTATGCATAAGTTGCAGTCCCTTTTTCTTTTGTTGATTACTGCCTCTCGGAAACTCCGAGTGGTGTGGTGGCCTGACCGCGATGCGTAGGCGCGTAGCTTCTGCGTTGGTGGTTTTGTTACCTGTGTGCGATTCCTATTTTGCTTCACTGTATGCTGCTTGGTCGCCGCCCTTCTCGGTTTTCTGACGAAGTGGTGGCGCGTGGCTGCTATCTCGTCGCGATCTGTTATCTGATTTATTTTGCCGACTGTATTGTCATGGTGATGTTGTGTTTGACTTGATTATCATGGGATTAAAATTTCATTATTTTACAGAAATAATTGACAGATTTTCGTGAAATAGACTATTCGATATTTGCGAAAATAAATATAATTAATCGATAAAATTTGTGTTGGAAATCCGAAATTTTCGGGTACCCGCGAATATTATCACCGTCGGCGATGAGCCTCGTTGAGCCGGCGGTGGACTGTGATGTTTATTCTGAGTCCTAAAATTTTAAATTCTTAATTTAATTCGTAACATTGTTTTCAAAAAGGATAAACATTTATTGGGTATGTAGAGATTGTGATTGGGATTTATGAAATTTGACGGAGATTGTTGTTAATTAGTTTGGATTATAAAGGGTGGTTATTGAATTAACTGTCTGATTGATTGGTTGTTGTGACGTCGAATTGTTTCGACGGGTAGTCCGATAAAGAAAGAAGACGCTGTCCGATTTCCGGGAAATCGAACTACGGAAATACGGGAGCGTATCCGAGGATTATCAGGACGACGAGCGAGTATAAGTAAATACCTATACGTATGTTTTATACAGAACCGGATTGTAAGTTGTGTTGTATGTTTTGTCCAAAACACAGTAACCCTAATTTCGGAAAATGACGAGTATACATATTTTCTAAAAAAAAATGAACACTGGATCGATTTTGAGAATGTGAACCCTAATTGTTGTCTGTGTTATTCTAATATGAATAATTATGAGTCGGGTTTGAATACCGTTGGGTAAGAATTAGTATTGAGGATATGTTAAGCATACCTAAACGTCTAACGTAGGGTATTTCGACCCTGTAGGTTATAGTCGGGGACCTGAAAGTGGACGATGGACTAAAGATAACCTAGTGGTCAGTCGACGAGCTCAGTAGAGTTTCAACAGAAAGACCTGAGTGTCGAAGTTGAATCCAATGGGATCTAGTGGTTGGACGTTAAAGCCTGAGCGACAGAGTCGACTAGAAATTGATCAGTAATAGTTGTAAATCCTGTAAGGCAAGTATTTCTGAACTTTTCTTCAAGATATATATTATCAATGTTTTTGAACTGTTTTATAACATGTCGCTATTATTCAAAATAACTCATGTTTTATATTGCAAGAGCTTTAAACCATTTAACCTTGAACCCTGATTTTCTTGATCTTGAGCCATAAGCCTTATTCTTTATAATCCGTCCTTTGTTGATCCTTAGATACCAAACCGTACAAATATAATACTACTCCCCAAAGGTATAACTACCAAACACCAAACACTGGAAGAGAATGGTTTGAAAACACAGAAACTTTTATACTCCAATCATTCTTTATAACATCAAAGAACCATATCTGGAAAAATCAGTACTGGTCTAATACCTGACCCTTGTACAAACTGAAAACCGTTTCTTATACATACCCTGATATACCCTTGAGATATCCATGAGTTTCCTTACGTTTTTATGCAAATGTTTAACCATCATTGATTATGATCTTGTTTTATTGAATCATATTGTTATCATATTAAACTGCTTTAGGATTGGATAGTTTTTATATATGTGGACCAGATTCGTGGTCAGACCATACCAATGGTCAAGTTAGGCCAATGTGTGCCTTAGATCCAGTAATTAGAGCAGTGTTGTGTGCTTGCTCGGGGTTAGTACGTGACTGATCAGCAGCCTAACCTTGGATTTTAAAACTTAAAATGAATATCCAATTCTAATGATTAGTTAAAAAGAAACTTGATTCTTTGAATCATCTCATTTGATCATTGTTTAACCTCAGTTATCGTTATCATGACTTGCTGAGCTAGTTAGCTCACTCTTGCGAATCTTTTTATATATGTTACAGTTGAAAAGGATATGGACGATAGTGAAGTTCCTCAGTCCAAAGTGCGGGCTAAGGTTCCAGTTGAGTTGGATCGAGCTAGCAGAAGCTTCATGCTGTAGAGAGATAGTCAAATTGTAAGAATACTTTTATTATCAGTTGTAAGTTAAATTAAAGGGAAATTTGGTACGTTATAATAAAAGTTAAGGTTGTGGCTTGTTTTCATACTTTAACCTGTTGCGATCCGTGGTTTTGTGAAGCAGGGTCATTAAAAATAATATCTCTTTTACAGGGTTATATATTGTGTATGTGTTGTGGACCCCAAACTTCTGACCCGGGTTTGGAGGGCGCCACTTGTTGGTATCAGAGCTACAGGTTATAAGTCACTGAAACAAGCCTAGATTGTCGGGATTAGGTAGATGGTTAGGATTAGGAATATGAAATAGAAAGATAAGACGTTGTAAGGTTGAGTGCGATGGTATAGTATGTCTTCGGTACTGTTCGTATTGCGATTCGGGATTCTCAGCTTGTGACGTGATTTCCAGACAACGACAATGGCAGATTTTGATTTCCCGGTGTCATTTGATCATTTAGAGCTTTCCGTTCGAGGATCGTCATCTTCTCTCAGATTGGATTTGCACCTTGTTCCTCCATCAGTATTAATGGCACTACCTTCTGTTATGACAGTTACACCTCTTCAAGCTATTCTACGCTATTCTACTACCTTTTGATACGAGACTACCTATTCAAGAACCTCCCTCTGTTTAATTTTATTTTACTGGACATTCGGTTGTGAGTATATCTCTTTAGTTTACCCTACACCCCGTTCTATACCCTCAGTTTCAAACTTGTCCTATGAAGCAATTGTACCTATGAGGATGGATGGGGGAGTCGCAATAAATGGTGAGTATTGAGATACAAATAAAGGTGAGAGGAAGTCTAGAAAGAAGATTCAGGTATTCCGAAGGATAGTTGTTACCAGATTAAAAGAAGCCATTAGAGATTAGGCCACCCATGACTAGCTTGTGGAATGAATTAGATGAGTATTGAAAAGAGAGTTAGAGGAGATTATGGTTCTGGAGCTTTCTTGAAGATAATTAATGGTGTTATGACCATGTGATATATTTATAGTAATAAGGTGATGTGACATCAGCCGATTTGTTGACTATTGAATAGCCTGTTCTACTTAACTACTGCAACGATAATGTCGGGAGTATTACCAGTATGGAAGCTTTGAAATGAAGCTACAAATAAGATAATATGCAATGACAGTTGAAGTTTTCATTGATTAAGGAAGGTAATAGACCCAATAAAGGAGAGGAAATAAATGGAAATGAATTGACCTTTGTGTGATCATTTCTTTAACTTGGTATCTGGTTATAGGAAGAACAACAACCAACTCATATAGTAAGGACAACCAGATTTGTGATTTTCAAAATTTTAAACAAGTTTTTGAAAAAGATTTTCCCTTACAAAATTTTCAAAAGCCTTTTTAAATAAAATAAGTTTTAAACATTGGTTGTCAAGTTACTACTTGAGTTTCCTGTTCTTTAAAAGACCCTGATTATGTGGAAGGATACTTATTTTAGACCCAGTATTGTTAATTCAGAGAATAAAGTGATCTATGATTATGAAGAAGTTAATTATTCCTAACGGTAAGGTGTAAATATTGTTTGACAAGGATAATAATAGAATCCGCGTATGGAGTAATTATTTATCCAGTTGCAGAGACCATTAGAGTTAAAGAATTCAATGATTAAAAAAAAAGAGCCTGGGCGTGATCGAAGGAGATTGAGAAGATTTCCAGACCTTTCCAAAAGAAAAAGATTATTAACAAAAGGATCGCTATGTTAAATAATTCATGGTTATTCCAAATTAAAGAGGAGGACATCGAGGTTATCTGGTAAGAACGACATTATGATCAAATTGTTAAAGTATTATACGTGTAGGGGCGATGTTAAAGACACATGACGTGACAAGTAGGAATCTACCATAATGTTTAATTTGTGAAGGCATTTCAGTGTACCTTCTAAAGTTGTTATATGACGCAATTGGGATATGATCGATCAAGCTCGAAAGATGAATACAAATGAAATGTGAATGGTGACCAATGGTGTCGTTCTTATCTTCAATATTGCAGCGTATATTCCTTTTTAATCCCTAAAAATATATGAACTTCTTTTCTTAATAAACTCCTTATGATGATATCAAAAAGGAGGATATTGCATTCCTTTCAAATTTAATTGTTTTCCTCAAGTTTTGCTTTCTGATTGGGACAAACAGTGTTATGATGAGACACTTTGTCAGAATGATGAAGGGTCGGGTGGGACGCCACCTAATCATGTGTTGTATGCTACATGGTATAAAAGACTGGCCATCTTAAGTACCAATGTGGTTGCCTCATTCATATTCAAATCCTTAATTTTTCTTTCTTTTCAACTCTAATTTTTGTCAAATTGTGAATTCTTCTAGTTGCTTCGTTGTACTGTCGTTCTTTGCAAGAGTTTTTCAAACAGAAATCAACGTATTATGGACCAAGCAGGCAAAGTTCCATCTACTTTTCCCGCATGGGAAGCAAACAAGGGCATTTGACGGGAATTGCAAATCACCAACCCAGTCAGGGATGTACTAAGAATTGAGGTAATCTACCCCAATAAGGAATACGTCTTCGAGAACATGTATTTGTTAAGTAAATAAGTATCAATGGTGAAAGTGAGATTTCTGACAATAAGTTTGTGAGGATTTGATATTGTTCTAAGGAATGAATTAACTATTTATGCGTGATATCCAGATAGATCGTCATGATGAAAAGATAGTTCTGAAGACGCCAAATGAAAAGGTGGTAAGGTTCAGAAGATGAAAGAAGGTAAAGAATTTGTTAACGATGACTTAAGCTAAGAGGTTACGGTGACCAAGAGGTAAGCACTATGATGATTATGGATAGAAGTCAGGAGTAAACAGAATTTGAAGATTTTATAGTTTTAAGATATATTCCAGACGAATTACCAAGATTTTCTCCAGATAGGGAAATGAAGCTCGCGATTGACTTAACACTTGAAACGAAGCCAGTGACCAAGGCCTTCCACAAAATGGCACCAGTTAAAATGAGGAAATTAGCAAAGCAGATGCAAGAGATGTTAGAAGAAGGAGCGATTAGACCTAGTGGATCACATAAGGTGCACCGATATTAATTATTAATAAGAAAGATGGAAGTAGGAGATTATGCGTTAATTAGCGGAAGCTCAACAAGTCTACTATCAAGAGCAAGTATCTGTTACCTCAACCCAATGATTTGTTTGATCAAACAAAAGAAGCAAAGTACTTTTATAAGACTGATTCAAGACTTGGTATTTCACCAATTGAAGATTAAACCTATGGATGTATCAAAGATAATTTTCAGAACCAAATACTGTTCTCGTATTGTCATTTGTATTAACCAATATACCAGTAATATTGGAACTTGATGGACAGAATCTTTAAGGAATATCTGAATAAGCTGTAGTGTAACACTTAAAGTCAATGGAGGATCATGCAAAGCATTTAATGATAACTGGGAAGTTGGAGGAGAAAAAAAATGTATGAAATAAAGTCCTTAGCATAAATGGTCAATATGGAGAAGAACAAAAGAGATTCAGCAGAAATTAAAGTTACTATGAATGAAAGGAGACCAGAAACACCAACAAAAGTAAAAAGTTTTATCATGGGTCGGTTACTATCAGAAATTTGTGCAAGATTTCTTAAAAGTTACAACATCTTGGGCGAAGCTAACCAAGAAAAATAAGAAGTTTATATGAAGTAGAGAAGGGTGAAGAAAGTTTTACGAAGATAAATGAAAGAATGGTTACAACACCTGCTTTATCATTTTAAAAGTATTAAGGAGATTTGGTAGTGTATAGTGATGCTTCTCATAAGGAAGTAGGAAGTATGTTGATGCAGCACCATAAAGTTATTGTATATGCACCCAGACAACCGAAACCTTATGAGCAGAAGTATCCTACTCATAATTGGGACTAACAGTAATAATATTCGCTTTGAAAGATGGAGAAATATGATATGTATGGGGAAAGGTGTATGATCTATATGGACCATAAGAGTTTGAAGTATGTATTCACGAGGAAAAGCAAATGTAGAGGCAAACGAAAAGCAAAAAGGGAGAGAAGAAACATAGAAATTGTACCAGAAGAATTATTTACAAAATTTTAAAAGTTGGAATTGGAAGTTAGAGTTTATAATCCAAAAGGAGTAAGGATGGATAGTATGACCTTTCAGTCAAAGTTGCTAAGGGAAAGATAAGAAGAAGTCAAGAGAAGATAATTGATCACGGTGTCAGCAGCTAGTAAGAGGAAATTTATGCGCCCAGGAGAACGATCACGATATCCCCAGATTTTCTTCCAGCACTTGGATGCTACAAGTAGAAGAATTAAGAAATGAGATCCCACAGGGAATTCACAATATAAAGTATTTAAGTTATTGAAGAAATGCCAAGATATATGAAAGTTTGAAGAAAAATAGTGATAACCAGGTATAAGAAGCGGATTTCAAAATAGATTGGGAAGTGTTAAACATGCCAAAGAATTAAAGCGAAGTATCGGAAACCTAATAAACAAGGCAGACCAAGGAATGGTTTTACAAGAAGCGAATCGTAAAATGTATCAGTGATGTTGTTGGAGAAAAGGAATACAATTATGAGATTATGTACTAATTAGCGGGAGTTCAATAAAATAACGAGTAAGAATAAATGACCCCTATGAGGAATGAGTACCTATGAGACCTAATCTAAGAAGTGTGTTATGTCTCCATGATTAACTTAAAATTCAACCTGAGAAAATATCAGAGACTATGATTAAAAGTGAGTTAAGAGCATTGCAAGCTTTGGTGATATTATGTGAAATAACAAGTGTATCAGGTGGCTATAAGGAATTAAGGAACGTGGTGTATAAGGAGTACTTGGATAAGCAAACTGTATTTATTGATAATATCCTCATTTACTCAAAGAATAAGAAGAACTGCGTGGAATGCCCAAGAATTTTTCTCCAAAGATCAGAAGGAAAACAACTATACGTTGAGTCTTCAAGAATGAAATTTTGGCTAAGGATAACAAAAGATTCTGAATCAAACCACTAACAACTACCTAAGAAAAACCGTATAGTCACAGATGCCTTATGCCGACAGAAAGGATTAGATACAATTAAGGCCACCGAGGAGTTAATAAACAAATTGAAAAGAGTGGAATCTGAAGCTCAAATACTTAAAGGTGATAATACGTGAGTATATGAGATTACTTTTCAGCCTTAACTGATGAAAAAGAGTAAGAAATGTTTAAATGTTTGGAAACCAAGTTGAAAACGAGCACTGCCTATCATCCTTAAACAAAGGGTCATAATGATAAAACGATTCAAGAAATATAAAGTATGTTGAGAGGTTGAATTTTAAGGAAACACCGGAATGATCATTTATCAGCGATGTCAGCTTTGGAATGCCATTTTACCAAGCTTCATGTGAATGCAAGTGTAGGTCCCCATTTCTATTAAAATAAAGTGGGAGAAAGAAAGTTGTCAAATTCTAAGTTAAATCGGCACACCAAGAGCATAGTAATATTGATTGAAGCAGCTCGGAGTAGACAAAGAAAGAAGGCAAAATTGTATTGAGAGAAAGTATGAGTATAGAAATAGGACCAGTAGTGTTAGTAAAAGTGTCATCTTGAAAAAGACCGGATAAGTTTAAATAAAAGGGACATATCAAGTCCTAAAATTTGTGAACCATTCGAGGTATTGATAAATATAGATAAAGTTGTTCATAAGTTGATGTTACCATCATGACAGTATGTACATATAATGTGTTCTGCGTGGCAATATTAAGGCGATAAGTTTTTGATTTGAATCGAGTGGTTGATTAGGAGCCAATGGGCTCTTATCCAAGTTTGTTTTGCATATAGTGATCGATCCAAATTTTTGATCGCTAAAGGCGAGTCTTTGGGAATGAGTATATATCTATAATGAATAAGTTTGAAATCCGCGAGTACAAGAGTCTACTTAGAAATTAGAGTCATATATGCTTGACAAATATTCTCACTTGTTTAGCTAAACCAGATTCTGAGGACAGAATCTTTTTAAGGGGGGAAAGATATAACGACTCGTGTATTTTTGAATTATTTAAATATGTGATTATTATGAAAATTATTAAATCAAATATGTGTATTGGTTTTGACCGCCATGTGTTGTTTGATTATTATCTGTGTGTGATTTATGATGTATCGGGTTGTCCGCGTGATTAAATAAGGAATTGTATAGAATTATGTTCAATTTCAAAAGTGGATTTAGTGCAAATTTAATTGCATAAATATTGGGAATGTCTTTAAAATTGTTTTTATGGTTCTATAATTACAATAATTATTTTTGGGATTTTATAAAATTTAGAAAACAATATTTCATCAATTATTTAGCCCTGTATGATTTTCTGATTGCGTTTATTTGAAAAAAAAAACTGTATTTAATTCTCGAATTCTTCAAAAATCATGAAACTCACATTTATTTAAGTTTGGAATATTTCGAGATTTTTAAAATTATTTTAGAAATTTTCGGGATTAATTTCACCCGCGCGTTGTTTCGTTTAATTGTTAAAAAGCGGGTATAAAGTGCACTTCGAAAATTATTCTAAAATTCTGAAAATTACGTTTTTATAAACTTCGGGATATTTCTAACATTTTAAGACTATTTTCGTGATTTTCTGAATTTGTTTTAAGTATAGCTCGGTTTATTAATTATGAAATACGGATACGAGTTGTATTTCAAAAATGCTTTAAAAATTATAAAAATTTTATTTTATTAACTTCGGGATTTTTTTAGAAATTTTTAAGACTATTTTAATAATTTTCGGAGTTTATTTTACGAGTAACTTGGTTCGATAAGTCGAGAGAAAAACGAACCAGGATTTAAAAAGAAGTCAGTCATACAAGTGTATCTCATTCATGTTGCTAAACTACTGCTTTTGAGACGTGGCAATAGCTAAGAGTAATACAAAATAAAATAAAGAAAATATTAAACAAACACACATAGAACCCCCGTGTTCATTTTCCTTTCCTATCCAATTTCCTGCCGGTTCTTTTCATTTCTTCCGGTAAGTGTTGGATTATTCTTTCTTTCTTGGCTGGGTTTTTGCTGATTCACTAGTATATCTCGGGTTCTAGATTGTTGATTGCATATATATACATACATATGTATGCATAAGTTGCAGTCCCTTTGTCTTTTGTTGATTACTCCCTCTCGGAAACTCCGAGTAGTGTGGTGGCCTGACCGCGGCGCGTAGGCGCGTAGCTTCTGCGTTGGTGGTTTTGTTACCTGTGTGCGATTCCTGTTTTGCTTCACTGTATGCTGCTTGGTCGCCGCCCTTCTCGGTTTTCCGACGAAGTGGTGGCGCGTGGCTGCTATCTGGCCGCGATCTGTTATCTGATTTATTTTGCCGACTGTATTGTCATGGTGATGCTGTGTTTGACTTGATTATCGTGGGATTAAAATTTCATTATTTTACAAAAATAGTTGACAGATTTTCGTGATATAGACTATTCGATATTTGCGAAAATAAATATTATTAATCGATAAAATTTTGTTGGAAATCCGAAATTTTCGGGTACCCGCGAATCTTATCGCCGTCGGCGATGAGCCTCGGTGAGCCGGTGGTGGACTGTGATGTTTATTCTGAGTCCTAAAATTTTAAATTCTTAATTTAATTCATAACATTGTTTTCAAAAAGGATAAACATTTATTGGGTATGTAGAGATTGTGATTGGGATTTATGAAATTTGACGGAGATTGTTGTTATGTAGTTTGGATTATAAACGGTGGTTATTGAATTAACTGTCTGATTGATTGGTTGTTGTGATGTCGAATTGTTTCGACGGGTAGTCTGATAAACAAAGAAGATGCTGTCCGATTTCCGAGAAATCGAACTACGGAAATACGGGAGCGTATCCGAGGATTATCAGGACGACGAGCGAGTATAAGTAAATACCTATACGTATGTTTTATACAGAACCGGATTGTAAGTTGTGTTGTATATTTTATCCAAAACACAGTAACCCTAATTTCATAAAATGACGAGTATACGTATTTTCTAAAATAAAACGAACACTGGATCGATTTCGAGAATGTGAACCCTAATTGTTGTCTGTGTTATTTTAATATGAATAATTACGAGTCGGGTTTGAATACCATTGGGTAAGAATTAGTATTGAGGATATGTTAAGCATACCTAAATGTCTAACGTAGGTTATTTCGACCCTGTAGGTTATATTCGGGGACCTGAAAGTGGACGATGGACTAAAGATTACCTAGTGGTCAGTCGACGAGCTCAGTAGAGTTTCAACAGAAAGACCTGAGTGTCGAAGTTGAATCCAATGGGATCTAGTGGTTGGACGTTAAAGCCTGAGCGACAAAGTCGGCTCAGAATTGATCAGTAATAGTTGTAAATCCTATAAGGCAAGTATTTATGAACTTTTCTTCAAGATATATATTATCAATATTTTTGAACAATTTTATAACATGTCGTTATTATTCAAAATAACTCATGTTTTATATTGCAAGAGCTTTAAACCATTTAACCTTGAACCCTGATTTTCTTGATCTTGAGCCATAAGCCTTATTCTTTGTAATCCGTCCTTTGTTGATCCTCAGACACCAAACCATACAAATATAATACTACTCCCCAAAGATATAACTACCAAACACCAAACACTGGAAGAGAATGGTTTGAAAACACAGAAACTTTTATACTCCAATCATTCTTTATAACATCAAAGAACCATATCTGGAAAAATCAGTACTGGTCTAATACCTGACCCTTGTACAAACTGAAAACCGTTTCTTATACATACCCTGATATACCCTTGAGATATCCATGAGTTTCCTTACGTTTTTATGCAAATGTTTAACCATCATTGATTATGATCTTGTTTTATTGAATCATATTGTTATCATATTGAACTGCTTTAGGATTGGATAGTTTTTATATATGTGGACCAGATTCGTGGTCAGACCATACCAATGGTCAAGTTAGGCCAATGTGTGCCTTGGATCCAGTAATTAGAGCAGTGTTGTGTGCTTGCTCGGGGTTAGTGTGTGACTGATCAGCAGCCTAACCTTGGTTTTTAAAACTTAAAATGAATATCCAATTCTAATGATTAGTTAAAAAGAAACTTGATTCCTTTGAATCATCTCATTTGATCATTGTTTAACCTCAGTTATCGTTATCATGACTTGCTGAGCTAGTTAGCTCACTCTTGCGAATCTTTTTATATATGTTACAGTTGAAAAGGATATGGATTAGTGAAGTTCCTCAGTCCAAAGTGCGGGCTAAGGTTCCAGTTGAGTTGGATCGAGCTAGCAGAAGCTTCATGCAGTAGAGAGATAGTCAAATTGTAAGAATACTTTTATTATCAGTTGTAAGTTAAATTAAAGGGAAATTTGG
The DNA here is from genome assembly GCF_009905375.1 of Apium graveolens. Classification (NCBI taxonomy): domain Eukaryota; kingdom Viridiplantae; phylum Streptophyta; class Magnoliopsida; order Apiales; family Apiaceae; genus Apium; species Apium graveolens. The sequence continues at coordinate 95,816,534 of NC_133652.1, forward strand.
TACGTTGTAATAAAAGTTAAGGTTGTGGCTTATTTTCATACTTTAACCTGTTACGATCCGTGGTTTTGTGAAGCAGGGTCATTATAAATAATATCTCTTTTACATGGTTATATATTGTGTATGTGTTGTGGACCCCAAACTTCTGACACAGGTTTGGAGGGTGCCACATAATCAGCTTAATGACTTTGTCATTTTAAGCATAATTGTAGCAAGCTGTTATAAGACAATATTGTATCTCAGCAAGCTATGATCAACAGTGTCAGAATAATAGCAAGCCAAGATACACAGTCCAGATTCAACAAGGAAGTCAAATTTCATGGAGATATTATAGGATCTTCTTATATATCAGTTGTAAGGACTTCTCTATTATAATATACGTGCATTATATACATAGAGGTCAATTATAAAATATTTTTACTTATTCAAATTGATTTCTTAAAGAATATGAGTTTGTTTCTCTTTCAAACTCTATCTTCTACATACTGATTTAAATGTTTTATACTGTACAAAATAGAAGAGATAGTTTCTGAACATTGGACATCTTTGTTTCTCTTCTATCTAACGTATACATGAACGTTGGAAAACCATCCTAACGATCTTACATGGTAGAATTGGATTCTAGCCGTTCTATTTTGTTGAGGCTGTTTTCAAACGTTAATGTATGGTTATATATATTGGTTCTTGCAGTTTTTAAAGAACGAACCAATTGCAAGCAAGGACACACAAATCCTGAACTTTATTGATTTCAAAATACTCTCGAGCTCGTAATTATATACATGTGTTTATCTTAGAGAGTCTATAGTTTGAGTTGTAATCACTTTATCATTCGATTTGTATTGTTCAATTTGTATTGATTAGTTGCTCGATAGTTGGATAAAGGAAACAAGGGTTTAGTGGTACTTGCTAGAGGAGTTTGTACTACGGGGTACTATAGTACTTAATGAGCAGGTTCTTAAACAGGGTTTCAGCAAGCCATTATCAGCAGCTGGGATAAAGGGATATATATTGTAGTATCTTGTAGTTGTAAATTTCATTGATCAATAATATATTCTCTTACCAAGTTAGTAAGGGACCAGGACGTAGACCATAGGGGCATAGGGGTCGAACCTGGATAAAATTCTTGTGTGTTCTATTTACTTTTCTGCATATTATTTTCTGCATTGCATTTAGTCATCTCAGCTTACTATCATTGTCAGATCATAGTTCGTTTGGTAAAATCTCAGTAAGCTATTATCAGGTTAAATTTAAAAGTTATCCTAGTTAACCATAATCACCTATTCACCCCCCTCCTAGGTGTAATTTCAGCTGTATTCTGTAGCATTTCTCTGTAAGTTTAGTTGTTCATACTTGTAAGCAGCTGTGAGCTATTCAAGCTTCACAGAGTTCTCACTCGATATATATCTGCAAATCAAATACTTATATATTATCAAGTATGAATTGTCTTAAAAATCTTGAAAAAGAAGCCAGAATTACATTCAACCCCCCTTCTGTAATTCTTGTTGTATTGTTAGGGAATAACATTCATACATCACTAATCCGGATCAACACTATCTCAAACACTATATTCCTACTTACCAATAAAGCAAAAAACAATTTCATTTACCCATACCCCGGTATGCCCTCAAACCCGGATATAAACACACTACCAACTTAAACCTGCTGCAAAGGTTGTGTTTTTATTACTTTGTATTTTGATTCATTTAAAGTATTTATTCCGCATTTTGCAAATTAAATACTTATATATTATCAAGTATGAACTGTCTTAAAAATCTTGAAAAAGAAGCCAAAATTACATTCAACCCCCCTTCTGTAATTCTTGTTGTATTGTTAGGGAATAACAGCCATACTTTACTAATCCGGATCAACATTGTCTCAAACACTATATTCCTACTTACCAATAAAGCAAAAAATACTTTCATTCACCCATACCCCGGTATGCCCTCAAACCCGGATACAAACACACTATCAACTTAAACATGCAAAAACAAACTCAGAAAACAACCTAGACCCGTGTATACACTACCCTACCCAGTTATAACACAAACCCTAACCCAAAAACACTTTGAACAAGAATCAAAATAGCAACTTATAATCCTTTTACATATACATACGCTTATTCCCACCAAGAACACCAAGAACACGAACCCAAAACCCAGAAATTTCGAAGCAAAAGCCAAACAAAAACACACAACCACTTACATATCTAAGCACTACACCAAAAACCAAAGACAAAAAACAAAACCTCTAACACAAAGTAATACAAAAACCATCCATATTTAACATCAAATCAATGAGTAAAAGCAAAATTGAAGCATGCAAAAAGTCGAAAAAGGGAAAACAAGAAGAGAAAAAAGAGGAAGCTTACGAGTAAAGTGAGAGAAAGCGGCAGCCGAAGAACAACCATGGGGGAGAAGAGCACGCAGCCCAAACCTTTAGAACTCGCCGAAAAACTAAGAGATAAGGAGAGAGTTTGCTATTTTTTTGGTGGTGGAATGATAAAAAGGAAAAAAAGGAAGTAAAGGGGCAGGGGTTTTATAGAGGGGTAGGGAGAAACTACCCCTGCCATGTGTTCAGCCAGGATTCGTCAACCCTTTACATTTCTATATGCATATAAATATAAATACACATAATCATGATTTAAAGCCCATAATGATTCAGGGAAAATTTCAGGGGGAGTAACTGCCCACAATTCAAAATCGAGGGGAAACTGAAAACACGTTACAAATCCCCCAATTTTTTGAAATTTAAAGCTCCCTACCCGGGTCACAACCTCATACCCAGATCCCAATACCCTACTTGAATCTGGATTGAACTTTATAACATCATACCTGTATTAGGGGGAAAGAAAGAAGCAAAATTTGTTTAAGGCAACCAAATTCTCCTACTTGAATCTGGATGGTCTCTATAACACCATACCCGGATTGGGGGGGGGGGAAGAAAGAAGAATTTTTTTCTAAGGCAACCAAATTCTCCTACTTGAATCCAGATTGGTCTCTACAACACCATACCCGGATTGGTGGTCAAGAAAAAAGCAAAAATTTTCTAAGACAACCAAATTCTCCTAGTTGAATCCCGATTGGTCTCTATAACACCATACCCGAATTTAGGGGGGGTAAGCAAGAAGCAAAAACTTTCCAAGGCAACCAATTTCTTCTACTTGAATCCGGATTGGTCCCTACAATACCATACCTGGATTGGGGGCAAGAAAGAAATAAAAATTTCTAAGGCTACCAATTTCTCCAACTTGAATCCGGATTGGTCCCTATAACACCATACCCGGATTGGGGGGGGCAAGAAAAAAGCAAAAAATTTCTAAGTTAACTACTTGAATCCGGATTGATCTCTACAACACCATATCCGAATTGAGGGGCAAGAAAGAAGCAAAAAAAATTTCTAAGGCAACAACATCTACATAACCCTGCTCTACTCCCTCATCCAGAAAATCTGCATAAGGGGGTGAGGGCAAATTATAGGGTATCAGCAACCCGGCTAGAGCCCAACCCAGGTCTAGGATGAGACATGCTCAGTTGGAGGACCAAGAGCCCCCTCACCCAAAACAGTCAAGTGGAGAGACCCAGGCTCAGGTTGATAACCGGGCACAGGACCAACCCAGGAGTAGGATCACCTCCCAGCTAGAATCCAACCCAGCTAGAGCAAACTTGAAGGGGGTCCCCCAAGCACAGATATACCCCACAACCCACCAAGAAAGGGCACGTGACAATGACGGCTATCAACAACCAACATCCGGGACAAGCATGACACGCATCAGCATACCTTTGGTGTATCCTAAAGGTGGTCCTCACCTAGACATGTGTATACAATCCATCCGAGCCAGGCGTCATCCGCCTCCAACAAGGAGCGGCCCTGATCTAAAGGTACCAACCCCTAAACCCTATCTTTGGGCTATAAATATAATATCCGGGAAAATTATGTGAATATTTATGTTAAATAAATAAATATTATATATTTATATAAGTTAAAATGATTATTGCCATGATATTATGGGAAGAAAGGGAAGCTGAGTCCCAGATTCATAGGACCCTTTGAAATTTTGACGAGAATATGACCTCTAGCTTACGAGCTCGCCTTGCCTCCTAATCTGCAACAAGTGCACAACGTGTTCCACGTGTCCATGTTAAGGAAGTACCATGCGGATCCGCGACATGCGATAGAATATGAGCACGTAGATTTACAACCAGACCTAACCTACATTGAGCAGCCAGTAAGGATAATGGACCAAAAAGAAGAAGTGCTAAGGAACAAGACTGTGAAGCTGGTTAGAATCTTGTGCATGAATCAAAATGTCGAAGAGTCAACTTGGGAACTTGAAGACGCGATGAAGAATAGATATCCCCACTTATTTTCTAATTGATTCCGGGACAGAATCCTTGTTAGAGGGGAAGACTGTAATAACTCGAATTTTTGAGACCTTGTAAAAACGTTTAATGAATAGTAACCCTGACAGACAGGGAAATCATTTTAGCCCACACTATGTTGTGCATGAGAAAATGAGATTCGAAATTGATATTATGATTATACGTACCAAATGAGTGTATGTAAATGCTATTAGTTTTCGAAGAAAACGAACTTTGAAAAACGACCATATTTACGAATCATCGAGGATTACGAGAATCACAATATAATTACGAATTTAAAACCCTAAGGATTTATATCCAAGTATGATAATTCAAAACATAGGGAATAAATACGAAAGGATTTACGTCGCGAACCATTTACGTGAAAGTATTACGAAAATGTTAAGCGACCGAACAAACGCGTAAACGATTAAATAAACGTAACGCACTAACTAAAAATGGTAGAAAAGTAACCATGGTTACTTTATCAAATAGTGATCTAAGGTATAGGATGATCAACCAAGGGCTAGCAAATAGTGAGCTAAAGGGGCTAAGCTAATTAGCTTAGCTTGTAAACTACAAAGGCTAGCTAGTTTTTGTCCAAGATCGGCCAACATAAATCAAATCCTAGGATATAAACTAGGGAATAAAAATCAATACAAGATATCACTTGCATTATTTCAAGAAGCTCCCAAGAAGCAACATAAAAACACTCTCTCTCTCTCCCATTCTTCGTCTTCATTCAGCCCTTCAAAGAAAACAAGAAAATCAAAATCAAATCATCAAGCTCTAGCCATGGATAAATCTTCCCATTAATTTTCAAGCTTCATACCAACCAAACTAAGGTAAGATAAATATTTTATCTCTTTTTATCAAGGTTTGATGGGTGAAATAAAATCAAGAAATAGTATGAATAGTAACTTATATTTTGTTTCTTGATTTTAATGGTTGTTTTAGGTTCCAAAAACCATACTAAGCTCTCCCAAGACTTCACCATCATCAAGAACACATCTCAAGCTCTCAAGAAAGGTATAAATCTTTGACCCAACCTTACTTAAAATTTAAGTTCAAGATTCTTTTAGAACATAGTTGTAAACCTAGTTTTGGTGGAAGTATTGTTGTAATCTTGATGTTTAGCTAAGTAGATTTAAGGTTGATTGTTGTTGCCTCAAGAACATGATATTCTTGAGAGGAGTTAGTGTGATGATGATGATATGTTGATTGTTGGTGGTAGTATAAAGATTTAAGGCATAAACGAAACTCCGATCGTAACCGTAATCTCGCTAAAATGAACAAAACGTAACTTTAAGTTTCTGCAGAAAGTACCAAAGATTAAACTGTAATTTCTTGAAAAATAACCTTTATTATGCTAGATAATGTTATAAAGATCATTTAGGCACTGGAATCGCTTGATTCCTATTTACGGATCAAAAGTTATGGTCGTTTTACTAAAAGTGATTTACGCGACAAAAACTACTACAAATTACGAATTTTGAAAATAAAAAGGATCGACTTTATAATGTTCATAAATCATAATTTTTTTACAGAGAGTATTAAATTAAGTTTCCTAACTTCCATAAATATTTCAAGTGAAAATAATGATTTTTCAATTATAAAAATATCGGAGTCGAGACCGCGCGATTAGAAAATCGTAGAATCCATAAGAGGAGCCGACGATGAAAAATGAAACGGACTTAAGATACTTTGAAAAAGGAAGCGACCATAATGTGAATAAGGACTTAAAGAGATGATAAGGGTAAAATAAGTTAAGAGGGTGCATAATAAGTAGTGCATGAGTGCGAGTCACCGTAAATTAGAATGAGACCTAACTAAATGAATTTTGTTTATGATTATAGATTTCCGAGCGGAACCTAGAGCATCCTTCACCTCGAGATACCCAAGAAAGTTTACGGATCCAACTCCATTTACTGTTGTGTTGTGAAAGGATTGTTTTATTATCATTGCATAAATACCATGCTTTCCATGATACGTAGTAATTGAATTTTCGCATAATGTAGCGATATTGTACGATAAGCATATATCGTAAAATGCTTAATTCCGCGTTAAGCGTGACATATGATTATAAGACCGAGAGTCGGTCGGGATTTTAAGATAAAAACCCGGGAATCATTCCGGCGATATGATGGGACGATTAAAAGTCCATAGTATTACGTTTTAAAGGACTCAACGTCCATTTAGGAAATATTAAATACCTCGAACTTTTATTAAAAATGATTTCCAAAGATTGTATTCCCTCAACTATACTTTATCGTTCGATTAAGAAATATTTATTAACTATTCATTAATTATGGAGGAAGTACTCTCCAAGGAATATTTACTTTAAACTCGATTAAATATTAAAGATTATTATATTACTTAAACATAAATCAGTTGAGGAATATTATTTCAATATTCTTTTAAAGTATAACTATTCGAGGTTTAATTATTTGACGATTAGTATTTGATTATTAATTACTTATTAAATGATTGATTTATGATTTAAAAATTATAAAACCCGATTTAAAATACTTTCTGATTTTCGGAAAATCATTCGAATAATTTCAGATCGTCGGAGAATATTATCTCGACTTATTTTAAATATTTTGAATATAGTTTTAAAAGAAACTCCCCTTTATTTACTTATCTGTTGACAACGGTGAACTCACATCCTTGGTACTTCCTCCGAAAACTTTCGGAAGTACATATATATATATGAGGTAAAGGTGTGCCTATCAACAAGCAAAACGCTTGGGGAACTTCGATATAGTTCGATGATTCCAAGTATATGATAGGATTCTTAAAAGGACAAGGAGGGGTAGAGATCCAGTACTTCGTGGACTGGGGAGACTGCCATATTTATTTTCCATATGAGAAGGTATCATGTGTACTGAAGGGCATACGAAGTATGCAAAATATACCCAGCTGGAATGGGGAAGCATATAAAGCCCGAATACGCCTTGGGTGACAACCAGGATGTTATGAAGTCGTCCCTCTACATGTAGAAAAGTTTACTGTTACCGTTATGCGACTGATCATCATATCTCGCGGGCTCCAGTGAATGTCCTATTCTTCCAATTGCAATTGTGATGCAATACCGTAACCCAAGCCTAGGTGCTGGGTTTATCATTAAGGTATTTGCAGGATAATAAATCCCCTAAAGAATTATTTTCAAAAGAAGGTATGTATCACCAATGAAAATTATTTTTGAATAAAACATAAATATCATATATAACATTTGTACTTAAGTTTATCATACAGTCATTTCATACTGTAAATTATTATGCTGGGCCTTAGAGCTCACACTTGTTTTTTTAAATTTACAGAACACAACAGTGAATCAAGATGCCTATCATGAAACTCACATCCAGGAAATGAGTAGGAAACGACCAGGTGTTCCGTATGATGTTTGGTGTTGTACCACAGGTAGACCGAATAAGCTGGATTGATTTTCACTTATTTTTAGTCCGACTTATTTATAAGTATGACTTATTCCCCGGTAAGACTTAATTACTTTTGGGTTGTAATAATTATCACTTTGTGGTTTGATTTACTCTAGTAATAAATGGTTCATTTCCAAGACAATAACCTGTAAGTGTGTGTGTGTGTGTGTGTGATAAGTGTGGGGTCGTATAGTGTGAGTATTTATATATTGTGATGTGAGGTATGTGGTTTATAGTGATTAAGATGGAGTGGCCTCCGAGATCCCTGACCCTGGATTTTGGGGCGCCACAGAAATGGTATCGGAGCCTTAGGTTATCAAATCTTGGAAACGATAGGATATAAAATACGTAGACATAAGAATAATAAATAATCAATTAGAGCTCAAGTCGAGTTCGTGGTCGGGCTACACGAGTAGTCTTGACAGTTTTACCCTCAAGGGAATTCCGACTCTAAACCATCCCATATCTCCTTTGCAGTCTTGAAATGAATTACCCTATTTGATATGACATTATCAATGGTACTATGCAGCAAATGCTTTACCTTTGCATCCTTGGCAATGGATGAGATATCTTCAGCTGTATACTCACTTTTCTCCTTTGGTATGGTCTTTGCTGGCTGATCTGCAACTACAACAGAGAGCTTGGTTGGCTTATGTGGTCCTTCATTAATTCTGTCAAGGTATTCTGGATCTGTAGCTTCGAGAAACATAGCCATCTTCACTTTCCATATGGGATACTCAGAAGGTCTCAGTATGGGAACCCTAATAGTCTCATATCGACTGTGGGTTTGAGTCTTTTGAGTTTCTTCAGTTTTAGTGGGCTTGGCTGAAGTTTGTTCTTCTTCAGACATGATTGTTTAGATCTTTACTGTATGTGTGTTTACAGATAAGCTTTGATACCAATTGTTAGGTCACACAACACTGTAGAATGGGGTTGAATACAGTGTTTAATACAATTAAATCAATTTCAAACACAAGTAATAGTAAACAGATATATTCAATATAATAAACTCTTTTACAATGGAACTGTTCTCTCTCAGTGATGAACAAATATCACTATGAGCTGATAGGTTACAATTTATGATCTTCTCGATAACACATATAGTGTAAACCTATGTTTGTGTTTATAGAGTACACGGTTACAAGATAACTTATAATTGATATGGAATATAATTTTGTCTCCTAAAATATATCAATCAGATATCTTATACAAGTCTTCTTATCTTCTAACTCTTTCCATGCATATCTTCTTTTGCTTTAGTCTCGATCTTCTATCCAGTAAATCAGCTTCCTTCATTAACTGTAAGTCCTCCCGCACTTAAGTTCTGACTTCCAGTAAGTACTGATTCCAGTAAGTACTGATATTTCCTGTTTGTTAAGACCTGAAAACTAAACATGAAACATATTAGACATGACATCTCAAATATATCTAACAATCTCCCCCAACTTGTAAATTATGCAAAAATATACAAGTTAATAGATTTGATGATGTCAAAAACATTTAAGTTCAAATGCAATGAGAGTTTAATAAGACTATTAACTACAACTTACAGAACATGCAGCTTTACCATCATCACTAGATCAATCTGAATCCATAATGATTCTTAACAAAATCTTTTACCAGCTTATCTTCAGCTTTTCTCAGAACTTCAACTAATTGTGCTTTAACCTGCATCAGTTCTTCATCTTTACTGTCACCAATTTGATAAATGGCTATTCTGAGAGCTTGAATTGATGTTCTTTCAAGTCCATAACCAAGTCTGATAACTCTAGGATGTGAAGAGTCTTCATTATAACATAAGCATCTTCCTTTCAGAATAACTTCCACCTTAGCAGAGTTCTTCAGCATAGGAATTTCTCTTCCATCATCTTCAGTAATCATTGGAATGTATTGAGAAGCCTTTGTACCAGAGATTCTGAGAAGATCTCTTATAGCCTTCAAAATGTATCCTGACCATCTTCTTCTAATATCAGATTTAACTTCCAGAAGGTAGTGAATATGTTGAAGCTCTCTGACAGACTTCTTTAGCACATCAGTATCAGCTAGTCTGTAAGTTCTTCCATCACTGAGAAATATGATCAATTTCTCTTTTAGATCATCTTTATCATGAGCATCTATCACAATTTGAGCAGGCATCACTCTGTCAAGGTGCTTTTGTTTGATTTGTTCATATGGTTTGTTTGTCAACATGAAAGGATCTCTTAGAGTAACTTCTACTCCTGTTTGTATCTTTTCTTCATCAGAACCTAATCCAGCTCTATCTCTAGGTTGCTTGGCTCTCAACCCAAATGTTGCGAGTTGATTAATCATAAGATTGGATTTTGGTTCAACTGCAGTAGCTTTCTTCCATCACAGCTTTTTCTTATCAGCAATTGTCATCTTTTTCAAATCAACTTGATCATTGTCAGTGGTTGATGTCTTGATAGCTTGGTCAAAATTTCTTGTTTCTTTTATAGCTTGATGTTCTTCATTATGAACAACTTGAGCAGTGTCAGAGGTTATTTTAGATTCTTCAATTAACTTTCTTCTTTTCAGAATTTGAACAGTTTCATCTTCTATCAAATCATCATCATGCATTATAGCTTGATAGACAGGAATAGAAGAACTTATCTTTTTCTGAATCTTTAAAGGTTCCCCAACCTTTTCTTTTCCTTTTGACTTAGGATCAATCTCAGTTTGTGATCTAGTCTTGGACTTTGAAGCCTCAGAATTTGACTTTTCATTGATCACAATGCCTTTTTCCTTAGGCCTTGGAGGTTTCTTGGCATCAAAAGCTTTAAACTTTAAATTTCTCTTCTCAGCTGCAAATCTAGCTTCTTCCTCCTTGAGAGTTTCCAAATCCATTCCTGGATTTTGTTTCAGAAATAATTTTCTAGATATCTCCTCATCAAGTATCTGGATTTTAGGATCTTTGTAATAAATAGAAGTCTGCTTCCCCTTTAGCTTCAGAGTTTGTAAAAACTTCTGAGAGTCTTTAGATCCTGACTGAATCAGAATATCAGAACTTGACATCAGACTTTGCTTATCAGAACTTGACTTCAGACTCTTAACATTCACAGCATCAGAACTTGACTTGTTCTGTGTAGAAGATTTGCTAACATCAGAAATTACTTTCTGTGAAGATTTTCCTTGAACTTTTCCTTGACCTTTGTTCTGATCAGAGTTTCCCTGGTCATCACCTTTATCATCCTTCTTCTTCAGTATTTGAGTAGGTGAGCATTTGGACTTAACTACCTTCTCCCCCTTTTTGGGATCATCAGGAAGTAAGAGAGAGAGAGAAGAAGTTCAACTGAAGATTGGATCTCATCCAATTGAGCTTTATGAGAAGCTTGATTTTGTAGGACCTCGGTAATTTGGGCATGTTGCTTCTCTTGAATCTTCTCGATGGCTTCAACTTTCTCAAGAGTAGTTCTGATATATCTATTCTTATCAAGCTTGATCTGTAGATCTAGCTTATCAGCATTTTCCTTTAGTGTATCAACCTTAGCATGAGTCATAGAATGTAGACCATGAAGACTTCTTGTACTCATAGCTGTAACCTTGAGTTGTGTCTTGAAATCAGAATTTGACAATAACTCATCAGCTTTTGACACATGCCCTGTCAGAATTTTGGTGCTTGGAATAAAATCTGATTCATTCCACTTCTTGGTCCACTCCACACCTATGTCAGTATCCTCCCAAGGAATAGGTGCATCCTGTTCAAAAAATTTCTTTACCAATGCTTCCTTGTCCAGAATGGGAGCTAAAGTCTCAATAGAAACACTATCTTCAGAACTTGAGGAAGACTCATTATGTTCTGACAGCACTACAGTGTGTGAAGTAACTGGAGATTTAGGAATAACATCATCTAAATTCTGAGCATCAGAATTTATCTCTAGAACTGGTGTAGATGGTATCTCAGCATCTAAGATTGGAGAGTTGACTGTAGATGGCTGAGCTGCTGTAGGAGCTTCCAAATAAAGAACAGTTGGAATGTGCAGCCTAGTGATATCAATTTCAGGACTTAATCCTGAACCTTCAACTGTTGTCTCTCTTACCGGAGAAACAGTAGGAGTGATCACTGTATTAGGAACAGTGTCTTAAGCTTTAGCTGGAAGGGCTTCAATGATAATTGGCTCTTTTGAGATCAGAGATTCCTGATCCCCTTCCTCAGCTTCTGTAGAATCTTTAGATGGAGATTTAGCATTATACCTCTTTGCCCTCATTTTCTTTAGTCTCCTTGCCAATGAAGGAGTTGCCTTTTCAGCAGAGTTTACAGTTCTTTTCCTCTTTAAAGTATCAGAACTTTGAGCTTCAGCATTTACCTGAGGGATTCACCCTTCAGCTTTTGTTTCTTTCTGAAAATTGACATTCTGAGCTTCAACTATCACAGGTTCTGAAGCATGAACCTGCGCTTCAATTGTGTCTCAAATCATCACAATTTATTATTGACCATAATTTTAATCAAAACATTTATCTAGAGATATATTTCAAATAGATGAAGTAAAGATTAATAGACTACAATAAGAACATTCACATTCACATAATACGAGAAAAATAGAGACGAAATCTTGCAATCAAAGGAAATTTCATTAAAATATCCAAAGAGAGTACATCTTATGAAATTTATAGATTTCATGCAAAAGATTACAAGATAAGCCTAGTCTAAGATCGTGAACATCAACAGCCTTATTCCTAGAAGAAAACCTATCGACTAGTTCCTCCTGCTGCTGACAAAGAACACTGCAAGACAGATGATCCGTTCTTGCTGAAGAAGAGCCTCTCTCCGTTCTTCTTCCAAACGATCAAGATGGAGATGATAGTTCATCAAAAAGAACAAGACGTTTGTGTGAACCTCTTGTGGAACCAAGTTCCAGATCTCTTCAGAAATGGCGGTGACATGCCATTCCTGTTGCTAGTCATCACAACTAAACTCTACATTGAAATTTTCATAGTTCATAAACATGTTGAAAAGAACCATTTTTGTTTATGAAGGAGAAAAATGATGAGAATTAAAAGAGAGAGAATGAGTTTGTGTGAGAATGGAAGATGATTTGGCTGAGATGAAATGTCGATTTAAATAGCTAATAGAATACCAAGGGACTCGAGGACTGTTTAACGATTAAGAGTAGAAATAATGATGCCTCGTCTCCCTAGACCGATGTGTAATAATAACAGTCAGTAAAAAATGAAAGCAGGAGTTAATGAGAACGGGAAATAAGTAACAATTACTGTGCACATGCAGTTTTTCAAGACAAACACGTTTACCACTAACCCTTAATGATTATGACTATCTTTATCTCACCTAATTATATTCTAAATAAATATGACTGTTAAGTATTTATCACAAATAAGTCAAGTAAATAAATAATGCCACGTAAGCATCAGAGTTTCCATCAGAATTTACATCAGAACTTGACTATTATCAGAACTTAATGGTCATCGAAATATGGCTTCTGTACTCAAAAAGTGAATGTTTGTTTCTGTAATTCTTCATACAAATACTGACTTGTTTTCTTCAGAGTTTAATCATCAGAACTTCCATCAGAACTTGTCCTCAGAGTTTATGCATATGACACTTAACTGTTTGTCAGAAACAACGTAATCACCACAGTAATTTTCATCATTCATATAGAGTGAAAGTGTGTGTAGCAGAATATCAGATAAAGATTAAAGTCTGATAAACTTCAGTACATCTTAGAAATAAGGCATAACAAAGAAAAGTGCTTAAAATCTGTCATCAATCATGAAGTCTACTATAGAACAAATTTATGCAGGAGTCCACCTCAACTTTTTGTGCTCATTTTATGCATCTTTGAAATTCCTTTTTACAATGACTTCTCAGTGTAAGTGAGTCACAACTGCTTATCAATATTTATGCTATTATCAGAGTATTTCTCCTGTAATCAGAGAATGTGAAAAGTCGCCAAGAAAAATTTATTTGCTTTTCTAATGCATATTACTTAATACAAGCAATGCACTTGGGTCTTCCCTTTCACATATTTACTCTAGATCTCAAAGGAGTACCTGACTTTTCTTTTCTTTTCTTTTCTTTTCTTTTCTTTTGATAAGTGAGGCTTATCAGCATTTAGTTCATCCTTAAGATTTACTGACATCAGAATTTGACAGATAAGAAGCTAGAATCTAGTTTGTGACTTAGTAATAAGATACACAAAGTAAACTTGACTCAGCTCAATATCAGAATTTGCTTGTGTTAATGAGTTTCCACATAAACAACTAATTCAAATATGGGATTTCTAGTATGTTAAAGACTACTAGGTCAGCATCTGGCACAGTTATCCTCATTGAATTGAATTATCACAGAACATTCAAAACACTTATCAGAGTATATAGATCCATATCAGATAACAATCAGCATTTAATGAATTTCAATTTAAGCACATATTACATGAAGATAAAACAATCTGTAAACACTGATCATAAAGTCTGATGCATGAGAACAAAAACTAAGCAGATTTAGAGAAAGAACCTGAAACCATTCCAAGTTCATTTACCAGTCTTGTAAAAGTAGCTTCACATAGTGGTTTTGTGAAGATATCTGATAGTTGTTGATGTGTTGAAACAAAATGCAATTCCATTGTACCTTCCATCACATGTTCCCTTATGAAATGGTACCTAATGCTGATGTGCTTTGTCATTGAGTGTTGAACTGGATTACCTGCCATAGCAATAGCATTTTGATTATCACAGTAAAAAGGTATTTTAGAAAATTCTAACCCATAATCCAGTAACTGATTCTTCATCCAAAGAATCTGTGCACAACAGCTTCCTGCATCAATATATTCTGCTTCTGCAGTTGATATGGAAATTCACTTATATTTCTTGCTAAACCAAAAACCAATCTGCCTCCAAGAAATTGGCAGCTTCCACTAGTGCTTTTCCTGTCTATTTTGCATCCTGTAAAATCTGCATTTGATTAACCTATTAGCTTAAAATCTGATTCTCTTGGATACCACAATCCTAGATCAGCTATACCCTTGAGGTACTTGAGAATTCTTTTCACAACTATTAAGTGAGGTTCTCTTGGATCAACCTGAAATCTTGCACAAAGACAGGTAGCATACACGATATTAGGTCTACTTGCAGTTAAATAGAGTAAAGAGCCAATCATACCTCTGTAGTTAGTAATATCTACTGATGAACTAGTATCTTTATCTAACTTGGTTGCAGTGGCCATGGGAGTGGATGTAGTTGAACAATCTTGCATTCCAAATTTCTTCAGTAAATTTATGGTGTACTTGTGTTAACAGATAAAAATACCTTCTTCATTTTTCTTGACTTGAAGTCCCAGAAAATAGCTGAGTTCTCCCATCATACTCATTTGATATCTTGACTGCATTAGTTTTGCAAACCTTTCACAGAGTTTGGAATTTGTAGAACCAAATATGATATCATCAACATATATCTGTACCAAAAGTGGGTCCTTTCCATGGTTGAGGTAGAATAGTGTTTTATCAATTGTACCTCTGTGAAATCCACTTTCCAGAAGGAATTGAGCTAAAGTCTCATACCATGCTCTAGGAGCTTGCTTAAGGCCATAAAGTGCTTTGTCAAGCCTGTAGACATGATTTGGAAATTTTGAATCTACAAAGCCTGGAGGTTGTTCAACATAGACCTCTTCTTCCAATTCTCCATTAAGAAAAACACTTTTCACATCCATTTGAAAGACTTTAAAGTTTTTTTGAGCAACATAAGCCAAAAAGATTCTTATGGCTTCCAATCTAGCAACTGGTGCAAATGTTTCATCATAATCAATACCCTCATGTTGAGAGTGGCATTTAGCAACCAGCCTTGCTTTATTCCATGTAATTATGTCATCACTGTCAGTTTTATTTCTGAACACCCATTTTTTGCCAATAATGGATCTGTTCTTTGGTCTTGGCACTAGGGTCCAGACTTTATTTCTTTCAAATTCATTTAACTATTCCTGTATTTCTTGCACCCAATCAGCATCTTAAAAAGCTTCTTCCACTTTCTTTGGTTCAGTCTGAGATAGAAAATAATGATAGAGACATTCATTTGATGTTGCAGTTCTAGTTATGACACCTGGTTCAGGATCTCCAATTATTAAGTCAGGTGTATGTGATTTGGTCCACTTCCTTGCAGATTGAAGCTGACTTCTAGAACTGGATCCTCCCCCATGATCCATGTTGTCTCCATCAGCATTTTCTGATGCTCCCCCTGTAGTTATGCTCTCTGAGACTTCAGAATTTGACTTGGATCCTTCAGGATTTGAAGTATCAGAGTTTCCAGAATTATAAGAATTTGGCTCATCAGAACTAGATGAATCAGAACTTGAAGAGCCAGTGATAGGTTCTGATGCTTCTTGAGAGTCTTAAGATGTGGTAGGATTTCCAGCTTGCTCCCCTGGACAGGTGCATTTTCCTTTGGAGTTGTTACCACAGTTTCCTTGACATCAGAACTTAACCCGTCAGAACGTACAGGATCAGATTTCAAGTCATCAGAATTTGCAGAATCAGAATTTAAGTCTTTATTTTCAAATCTCAGCTGATCATGATCATTGAAATCTTCAAGTCCAGTAATCTTCTTATCATCAAAACATACATTGATAGATTTCATGACAACCCTTGTTCTTAAATTTTAGACTTTGAAGGCTTTTGTGGAAAGTGGATATCCAACAAAAATTCCTTCATAAGCTTTTAGATCAAATTTTGACAACTGTTCAGGATGACTCTTAAGAACAAAACACTTACAACAAAATACATGAAAGTATTTAAGATTTGGCTTCTTTTTCTTCACCATCTCATATGGTGTTTTTCCATTCTTGTTTATGAGTGTGGCATTCTGTGTAAAACAAGCAGTCTGCACAGCTTCAGCCCAAAAGTAGGTTGGTAGCTTTGCTTCATCAAGCATTGTTTGTGCATCTTCAATGAGAGTCCTTTTCTTTCTTATGACAACTCCATTTTGCTGTGGAGTTCCAAATGCAAAAAATTCCTGTTTGATTCCATGCTCTTTGCAGAACTCTTCCATGTTTGAATTCTTGAACTCAGTGCCATTATCACTTCTTATAATCTTAACAGAATCTTTGACCAATTTATCCAGCTGTCTGACATGATCAGTTAGAGTATATAACGACTCGTGTATTTTTGAATAATTTAATTATGTAATTATGGAAATTATTAAATAAAATTGGTTTTGACCGCTATATATTGTTTGATTATTGATGTGTGAATTATAATGTACCGGGTTGTTCGTGTGATTAATTATGAAGTCGCATTGGATTGTGGTCATTTTCAAAAGTGGATGTAGTGCAAATTTATTTGCATAAATATTGGGAATATTTTTAAAATTGTTTTTATGATTTTATAATTACAATAATTATTTTTAGGATTTTATAAAACTAAGAAATCAATATTCTATTAATTATTTATCTTTAAATGATTTTCTGATTACTTTTATTTTGTAAAATCCATATTCAATTCTAGAATTCTTCAAAAATTATGAAACTCATATTTATTTAATTTTGGAATATTCTGAGAATTTTAAAATTATTTTGGAAAATTTCGGGATTAATTTCACGCGCTTGTTGTTTCGCTTCATTGATAAAAGCGGATATAAAGTGCATTTTAAAAATCGTTTTAAAATTTCAAAATCTATGTTTTTATTAACTTCGAGATATTTGTAATATTTTAAGATTATTTTCCTGATTTTCTGAATCTGTATTAAGTACACCTCGGTTCGTTAAATAACAAATACGGGTATAAATTGTGTTTCAGAAATTATTTTAAAATTACGGAATTTATGTTTTTATAAACTCTGGGATACTTATGATATTTTAAAAATATTTTCGTAATTTTCGGGGGCTGTTTTATTTGTACCTCGTTTCGTTAATTTCGAATTTCGGGATAAACCGGGTCTTAGAATCTTCGTAATTATCCAATAATATACGTATTTGAATTACAGGATTGTACTACTTGTACTATCATGTGTACTGTATTGTACAGTTGAGAAAAAAATGAAAATAAAATAAATAATAAAACCAAACCTCACTCTTTTTCTTTCATTCCACAACATCACTCTCCCCTGTATCATTTTCTGGTTTTCATATCTGATATTTTACCCCGTCGTCGCCCTTGTTCTGGTGAGTTCAGTGAAACTCCGGTGCGGCCTATGTGCGAGTATATATATATACGTATTTGTTGTGTATACTGCCGTGTGCTGCATGCGGTGTCGCTGTTCTTTTTGTTCCGATCGCCGTCGTCCCTCGCTTTCCGGCGAGGTGGCTGTGGAGGCGCGTGTGATGTGTTTCCGTATGTGTACCTGTGTATATATCTGTGTTAGTATGTGTAACCTGTGTGCGTACGTTAGTGTGAGTTGTAGGTGCGGGTGTGTGTGGTATCGCCGCCTGTGCGGTGCTTTTCTGGCCGTGTCCCTCCTATTTCCGATTGTGTGTTGTACTATTATATACGCGTGTGCGCGTGTGGTGATGGTCCTGTGATTCCTGATTCTTTTTTATTGTGGTATTTTGGTTAAAATTAATTCGATTATTATCATATTACATATTCGAATTATTTTGGAAAATTCGAATGAATATTGTGATGATTATTTGAATTATGAAGTCGTAATTATTCGGAATTTTAATCGGTAGAATTTAGCGTTGGAAACCCAAATGAATCGGGTACCCGCAAATTTTACCGCCGTCGGCGATGAGCCCCGGCGAGCCGACGGTGGACGGTGATGACACGATTCTGAGTCCTAATATTTTTAATAAATAAAAGTCGTGTTGTGTTTCTATTCTGGATCAAAACATCTAATTAGTAAATATTGAATCATGATGGTTAAGTTGGTTGTGATTACTAAATTGTATCAGTGATTGGAATTTGTGAGTTGTGATTGGATTGTTGTTATTGTTGAATTGACGTCGATTGATGTTTGGACGGGTAGTCCGATAAACAAAGGGGACGCTGCCCGATTTCCGAGAAAATTGAACTACAAAAATACGGGAGCGTATCCGAGGATTATCGGGACGTCGAGCGAGTATAAGTAAATATATATACGTATGTTTTATACAGAACCTAATTGTATGTTGTGTCGTAGGTTTAACCAAAACACAGTAAGCCTAATTTCGTAAAATGACAAGTATACGTATTTTCTGAAAATGAACACTGGATCGATTTCGAGAACGTGAACCCTAAGTGATACGTGTATTATTATATGAAGTATGTTACGGTCGGATTTTGTTAACGTTCGGGGTAGATTGTTAGCGAGGATATGTCAAGCATGAGCGAATGTCTAAGTTAGGATGTTTCGATCTTGTAGGTTCTAGTCGGGATGCCTGAAAATTGGAATTGGACAAAAGATAGTTGGAGGTGAGTCGAAAAGCTCAGTGAAGTCCCAATCAAAGGACTTAAGTATTGAAGTCGAATCCAGAGTGATATAGTGGTTGGACGTAAAAGCCTAAGCGGCAGAGTTGGCCCAGAATTGATTAGTAATAGTTGTAAAGCCTTGTAAGGCAAGTATTTCTGAACTTTTCTTCAAGATATACATGTTACCAATGTTTTCGAACTGTTTTATAACATGTCGCTATTATACAAAATAACTCCTGTTTTATATTGTAAGAGCTTCAAACCATTTAACCTTGAACCCTGATTTTCTTGATCTTGAGCCATAAGCCTTATTCTTTGTAATCCGTCCTTTATTGATCCACATGCACCTAACCATACAAATATAATAATACTTCCCAAAGGTATAACTACCAACACCAAACACTGAAAGAGAATGATTTAAAAACACAGAAACTTTCATACTCCAATCATTCTTAATAACATCAAAGAACCATATCTTGAAAAATCATTACTGGTCAAATACCTGACCCCTGTACAAACTAAAAACCATTTCTTATACATACCCTGATATACCCTTGAGATATCCATGAGTTTCCTTACGTTTTTATGCAAATGTTTAACCGTTATTGATTATGATCTTGTTTTATTGAATCATATTGTTATCGTATTGAACTGCTTTAGGATTAGATAGTTTTTATATATGTGGACCAGATTCGTGGTCAGACCATACCAATGGTCAAGTTAGGCCAATGTGTGCCTTGGATCCAGTAATTAGAGCAGTGTTGTGTGCTTGCTCGGGGTTAGTGCGTGACTGATCAGCAGCCTAACCTTGGTTTTTAAAACTTAAAATAAATATCCAATTCTAATGATTAGTTAAAAAGAAACCTGATTCCTTTGAATTATTTCATTTGATCATTATTTAGCCTCATTTATCATTATCATGACTTGCTGAGCTAGTTAGCTCACTCTTGCGAATCTTTTTATATATGTTACAGTTGAAAAGGATATGGATGATAGTGAAGTTCCTCAGTCCAAAGTGCGGGCTAAGGTCCCAGTTGAGTTAGATCGAGCTAGCAGAAGCTTCATGGGGTAGAGAGATAGTCAAATTGTAAGAATACTTTTATTATCAGTTGTAAGTTAAATTAAAGGGAAATTTGGTACGTTGTAATAAAAGTTAAGGTTGTGGCTTATTTTCATACTTTAACCTGTTGCGATCCGTGGTTTTATGAAGCAGGGTCATTATAAATAATATTTTTTATATTTCTAAGAAACAAAAAAGAAAGCTAACAAGGCAGGACTCAAGGAAACATGGGTACAAAAATCAACTTGATTTGGTTTTGATGTGTGTAGGGAAGCAGAAAGAATCTTTGGTACCTGGATAGTGGTTGTTCAAGGCACATGACTGGAGATTCTACCCTGCTCACAGAGTTCAAGGAAAGAGTTGGCCGAAGTATTACTTTTGGAGATGACATCAAGGGTTATACTGTAGGATATTGGTTGATTTCAAAAGACAATGTCATCATTGAAGAGGTTGCCTTAGTGGATGGTCTCAAGCACAATTTCTTGAGTATTAGCTAGCTTTGTGATAAAGGCAATTCAGTAACCTTCAATTCAAAAGCCTGTGTTGTGACAAACAAAAAAAGCAACAAAGTGGTTCTCACTGGAGTGAGAAAAGGAAATATGTATCTGGCTGACTTCAACTCATCTAATGCAAAATCTGTCACTTTTCTTCTCAGTAAAGCAAGTCAAGATGAAAGTTGGCTATGGCACAAGAAGTTGTCCCATCTAAACTTCAAGACCATGAATGAGCTTGTCAAGAAAGAACTAGTTAGAGGTATTTCTCAAGTGGAGTTTTCTAAGGATGGATTGTGTGATGCCTGCCAAAAAGGAAAGCAGATCAAAGCATCATTCAGAAAGAAGCTTGATTCAACAATTGAAGAACCTTTGTAATTGCTACACATGGATTTGTTTGGACCAGTCAATGTGTTGTCCATCTCAAGGAAAAGATTTTTCCTAGTAATTGTGGATGATTTCTCAAAGTTCTCTTAGACATATTTCCTAAAGTCTAAAGATGAAGCTGGTGAAATCATCATCAATCACATAAAACAAGTCAACAATCATCCTGATTTTAAAGTAAGAAAAATCAGGAGTGATAATAGAACTGAGTTCAAGAATTCTGTGATGAGATCATTTTGTGAAGAAATGGGATTATGCATGAGTTTTCTGCTGCAAGAACTCCACAACAAATTGGAGTAGTGGAAAGAAAGAAGAGATCTCTTATTGAAGCTGCAAGGACAATGCTTGAAGAATCAAAGTTACCAACATATTTTTGGGCCGAATCTGTGAATACTGCCTGCTACACTCAGAATATTTCTTTGGTTAATCAAGCAAAGTGTATGATACCCTACCAATTGTTCAAGAACAAGAAAGCAACTCTAAATTTTCTTCATGTCTTTGGCTGTAAATATTTTATCTTGAGGAATCAAACTGATCAACATGGGAAGTTTGATAAAGTAAATGAAGGAATTTTTGTTGGATATGCTGTGAGAAAGGCATATAGGGTTTATAATCTAAGAACCAACATTGTTTTGGAATCAATACATGTTGTGTTTGATGACATAAAGATTGAAGGAGTGCAAGATGGAGATTTTTATGAAAGCCTTAAGTTTGATAATGTGGAGATGGTTAGTGATGACAGTGATGATGAAAGTGATCAAAAAATAGTGAATAAGGATAATGCAGAAAAATCTACAACTAATGAAGCACATAATTCAACATCTGTCGAGTTGTAAAATGCTTCATCCGTCAGGAGACAATCTGCCTTATCTGTCAGAAGACAATCAGCTTCATCCATCGGGACACAAAGTGCATCATCCTTTGGAACATTAAGAGAAGCTGAAAGTCAAAATTGATCACTTACAGAAAGTTCCCCTTTCTCAAATCAAAAATTCACAAACTCGGGGGGAGTTTCTAATAATCAAAACTCAGTCACACATCAAGACAATAATGCGGCCTCTTCATCTAGAGCTAATCTACCTCAACAAAGAAAATGGACTAAAGATCACCCTTTTGAGCTCATCATTGGTGATGCATCTTCTAGAGTTCAAACAAGGAGAGCAACTCAAGAAGAATCTCTATATAGTAGCTTCCTATCTAAGGAAGAACCAAAGAAGGTAGAAAAAGCTTTGTTGGATCCTGATTGGATTTTAGCTATGCAGGAGGAGCTAAACCAATTTGAAAGGAACAAGGTATAGAAGCTGGTACCCAAAACTAAAGAAAAGAATCCAATTGACACCAAGTGGGTATTCAGAAACAAGATGGATGAAAATGGCATAGTGGTCAGGAACAAAGCTAGATCGGTTGCTAAGGGCTACTGTCAACAAGAAGGAATAGAATTTGATGAAACCTTTGCTCCAGTTGCAAGACTTGAAGCCATCGGAATCTTCTTAGCCTATGCAGCAAATTTCAATCAAGGTCTATCAAATGGATGTCAAAAGTGCTTTTCTTAATGGAGATTTGGAGGAGGAGATCTATGTTAGTCAACCTCCTGGTTTTCAAAGAAATATGATGAACATTATTTCAAGACCACCCTCATTAAACTCATCAGTCAGACCCAATCAGCTCTTCAATCAACAACAAATGCCAGCACCAAGAAGCTCCTACAGGCACACCTTGCTTCTCTTCAGTTATAAAAATCCAAGTCTTTCAACACAGTCAGAATGTCACTTCTATCAAAAATGAGGTTGATCAAATGATTGGATGCTAAACTTCTAGAAGCTACAATGATTGATATTAAGAGGCAACTAAGGAAGAACTCTGATCTTGCCATAAAGGTGGAGTCCTTGGACAAAGGTGGCTGTACAATCTTCTTCCTCCACTCTACTTGATGATAACGAAAAGGGGGAGAAATCATTATGTCAAGTCAGTCAAGTAGAGCCATCTAGTGAGGGGGAGAAAGTGGTAAATGTAGAAGTCAGCCAAGTAATTGTTCCAGATATTACTCTGCCAAAGCCACAAGTATTGGACAACATTGATCTGATCCACATAGCACTGCTAAGCTTAAGTCAAAGTCAATTCCTAAAATACTTGATGTTGTAGCTGTGGAGAAGGAACTAGATGATAAATGGAGAAAGATAGATGCAGAAATTCAACAAATGTTTGGGCCAATTCAGAAGCTAGACAAAATATTCATTCATCACTCTCAAGTCAAGAATATTTCTGTGAATGAAATGAGTATGAATTATCTGGAAAAAGGCCAAACATCTTGTATCAAATCTCCAAAGGCAAATCTGATCATGAAGCCTAAAAGAAACTACTCAAAGTTTTCAGAAAAAATCCTATGGATATTGTGTATGAGACACCTAGGCTAGATGAGAAGAAGCTGTTGGCTAAGTTAATTTCATTTTACAAAGATCTAGTAGATTCAGCACTCAAAAGAAGATTAGCCAAGATTTGCAGAAATGGTAAGGAAATTTGTGTGGTGGTTGGACACCCTATGTTTGTGGAAGCTAAAAAGGAAGAGAAGGAAAGAATAAGGCAAGAAAAGAAGCAAGATGTTTTGGATGCTAAGAAGCTCAAACAAAAGAAGAAGCAAGCTGCTTTCTTGGCCAAACTTTAAGCTGTAAAGACCACAACTGAAATTTGTGCACAACCATCTGTAATTGTTGAACCTCAAGATCAAAAAGTGCAAGATGAACCACAATAAAAAAGAAGATTCAGATATAAGCTCCACTCCAAAAGAAAACTGGACTTTAGTGATGAGGAAATGGAAGACTATATTCCCAAAAAGCCTACAACTTCAACTCAGACAACAAAACCCTCAGTCATATTTAAAGAATTCAAGGTGGTGGATCCAACTAGGAACATTCATGGTGAGCCCATTATTCCTAAGGATGAGCGAGAAGATTGGGATAGTTTGCCAATTCCTGAGCTAAATTTTCCTATGTTCAACAAGCCAAAGAAGACAAAGACTAGAGCAAGCAAGAAAGTGAAGCCTGTGACTCTCAGATCCAAGACCCTAACCAAATCTCAATCTACAGTCAATAAGGGAGATTTGTTATGCATCAGTGACATTAAGGAGTTCTCTGACATAAACCTCTACTTAGATGAATTGGAAGAAGTAAAAGGAATTGATGTTCACAAACATCTTCCTGAAAGGCTGGTGTTTAAATATAAGGGAGGAAAAGAGATAATATGGCCACTTCACAGGATTCTTCTAGAGAGCCAATCTGTTCTAATAAAGATCTACTCATCCTTCAAAAAGAACTTTGGATACAATGTGACGGCAAGGAGATTAGTTATAAGGAAGATTGAGGAGCTGAGGAGTAATAGAGCCAAAGATGCACTACCAAAAACTCTGTCAATTCCCTTCATAGGAAAGAGAGTGCATTTGAGGCCCTATTAGCTGATGGAATTCAGGGATGAAAAGGGAGTAAGGAGATTCTTCAGATTGGAGGACAAGTTGAGTATCTCTAGCAATGAGACTCTACTGGAAATGCAAGAAATGCTAGATCTCTCAGGAGCTAATGAACTTGAGTTGTACAAATAACGCCAAAATCAGATAGAAGAGAACAATAGGAGGCTTGGGAAGAAACCCAGACAATCAAAGAAATAGACTTATCTGCTCAGACTAGAGGAGCACCTTGATAATGATTGTGAGCAACTTCTTTGTATACTTGGCTTTGTTCAATTTTCAGTAAATATTGCAGCACTTATCAGTTTCATCTACTATTTTTATTCTGTATCTTTTGGATGCTTTGTTATCATCAAGTTTCTCTTAATTTATGCCTACAATTCCAGTAGATATAAATTGGGGGAGATTTTTAGGAATATGTTGTGAACTTGATGATAAATTAAACAAAACACCTTAGTAGATTAAAGTTAGTGAATTTTGTAGCACTCGACGGATGAACAAATATAGTCCCAAGGGATGATTCAATATAGTCCCGACGGATGATGATTTGAAAACCATCGAGTGAGTAGCTTATGTAATAATAAGTATTGTAGCACATTTCTACAAACAACTTTGTGTAGATTCTGTAGGAGCATATGAGTCATATTGACTACTAGTAGATATGTATAATAGGCTGATTAATTGTAAATATGATATAACGACTCGTGTAACCTTTTTGAATTATTTAATTGTGCAATTATGGAAATTATTAAATAAAATATGCGTGTTGGATTTGACCGCTATGTGTTGTTTCATTATTATCCATATGTGATTTATAGTGTATCGGGTTGTCCGCGCGATTAATTATGGGATCGTATTGAATTGTTTTCACTTTCAAAAGTGAATTTACTACAAATTTATTTGCATAAATATTGAGAATGTTTCTAAAATTGTTTTTATAATTTTATAATTACAATAATTATTTTTAGGATTTTATAAAATTGAGAAATCAATATTTCCTTAATTATTTATCCTAAAATGATTTTCTGAATATGTTTAATGGTAAAATCCATATTTGATTTTAAAATTCTTCAAAAATTATGAAACTCATATTTATTTAAGTTCGGAATATTTCGAGAATTTTAAAATTATTTTAGAAATTTTCGGGATTAATTTCACCTGCGCGTTGTTTCGAGTATTTGTTGAAAGCGGGTATAAATTGCATCTCAAAAATTATTCCAAAATTACAAAATTTATATTTTTATTTACTTCGGGATATTTGTAACCTTTTAAGGCAACTTTCGTAATTTTCTGAAGTTATTTTACGTGCACCTCTCGCCTCTCCTCTCTTTTAATCTCTTCTCTCCATTCTTTTTCTTTTCTGCTTCCCTGTTCCACCACCGGTTTGTTTACCGGCTATTTGTTCAGGTTGCCGCCGTGGACCTTGTTTTCCGGTTTGTTCCCAGTTTTACCCCGACTTGGTTTCCTGCTATTCTTGGCTTCCTGTTATTTTCGTATGTATATACATACACCGTGCGTATATATGTGTGTTTAGTGTGTGCGCTGTGTGTGAGTGTGTATGTGTGTAAAGTAGTGTGTGTGTGTTGGTTATGGTGGCGCATGCTTAGCACGCGGGTCTGTGCTACCTTGGTTCGAATATTTTGATTAAATTCTTAATTTATTTTCTTTGCAGGAAAAATAATAATTGATTGATGTTTTGTGAAATAATATTTGTGCAGAAAATTATAATAAATAATCGATGGAATTCATGTCGGATGTCCGTAATAAACGGAAACCCGCGAATTTTATCGCCGTCGGCGATGAGCCTCGGCGAGCCGACGGTGGACCATGATGTTTATTCTGAGTCCTAAAATTTCAAAATATTAACTTACTTCGAGAAAATATTTATCCGATATTTAGAGTTTGTATTGAGACATGGATTTTGTATTGAGACTTGGATTGCGTATTTAATTGTGATTGGGTTATGAATTTGAGTTGACGGGAGTTGTGATTGTTGTATTGTTGATTGGTTTGATGTCGAATCGTTTCGACGGGTAGTCCGATAAACAAAAGAGACGCTGCCCGATTTCCGGGAAATTCACCTACGAAAATACGGGAGCGTATCCGATGATTATCGGGACGTCGAATGGTTATATAGATATATATATGTGTTCTATATGGAACTTGATTGCACGATGTGATGAAATAATTTTCTAAAATCCATAACCCTGATTTTATGAAATTATAAGTATACGTATTTTCGGAAAGCGAACACCAAACCGATTTCTCGAGAATGTGAACCCTGCCTGTTGGATGTGTTGTTATATTATAATAATCCATATAATTACGAGTCGGGTTTGAATATCATTGAGTAAAAAATAGTATTGAGGATATGTCAAGCATACCTAGACGTCTAACGTAGGGTATTTCGACCCTGTAGGTTATAATCGGGAACCTAGAAGTGGACGATGGGTTAGAGATGACCTAGTAGTCAGTCGACGAGCTCAGTAAAGTTTCAATGGAAAAACCTGAGTGTCTAAGTCGAATCCAATGGGATCTAGTGATTGGACATTAAAGCCTGAGCGACAGAGTCAGCTCAGAATTGATCAGTAATAGTTGTAAAGCCCTGTAAGGCAAGTATTTCTAGACTTTTTTTCAAGATATGTTACCAACATTTTCGAACGGTTTCATAACATGTTGCTATTATTAAACATAACTCCTGTTTTATAATACCTGTGCTTTAAATATTTACCCTTGAACCCTGATCTTTCTTGATCTTGAGTCATAAGCCTTATTCTTTGTAAAACCATCCTTTGCTGATCCTCAAAAACAAACCACACAAATATGATACTACTTTCCAAATGTATCACTACCAAATACAAAACACTGAAACAAAATTGTTTGAAAACACAGAAACTTTTATACTTCAACCATTCTTTATAACATCAAAGAACTATACCTTGAAAAAATCATTTCTGACCTAATACTGGATGTTGGTACAAATTGAAAACCATTTCTTATACATACCCTGAAATCCCCTTGAGATATCCATAAGTTTCCTTATGCTTTTATTCAAGTGTTTAACTATCGTTGATTATGAACTTGTTTTATTAAATTATATCGTTTATCATGTTGAACTGCTTTAGGATTGGATAGTTTTTATATATGCGAACCAGATTTGTGGTCAGACCATACCAATGGTCAAGTTAGGCCAATGTGTGCCTTGGATCCAGTAATTAGAGCAGTGCTGTGTGCTTGCTCGGGGTTAGTGCGTGACTGATCAGCACCCTAACCTTGGTTTTTAAAACTTAAAATGAATATCCAATTCTAATGATGAGTTAAAAAGCAACTTGATTCCTTTGAATCATCTCATTTGATCATTGTTTAACCTCAGTTATCACTATTAAGACTTGCCGAGCTAGTTAGCTCACCCTTGCGATTCTTTTATATATTTTACAGTTGAAAAGAATGTGGATGATAGTGAAGTTCCTCAGTCCAAAGTGCGGGCTAAGGTTCCAGCAAGTTGAATCAAGCTAGCAGAAGCTTCATGTGGTATAGAGATAGTCAGATTGTAAAAATGAATGTATTATCAATTGTAAGTTAAACTAGTTGGGATTTGGTATGTTATAATAAAAGTTAAGGTTGTGGTTTGTTTTCATACTTTAACCTATTGTGATCCGTGGTTTTGTAAAGCAGGGTCATTATAAATAATATTTCTTAAACAGGTGTATGTATATTGTGTGTGGTATGGACCCCAAACTTCTGAACCGGGTTTGGAGGGCGCCACAGGTTGGTATCAGAGCTACAGGTTATAAGTCACTGAAACAAGCCTAGATTGTCGGGATCGGGTAGAGGGTTAGGATTAGGAATAGGAAATAGAAAGATAAGATGTCGTGAAGACGAGTGCGACTATATAGTAGGTCTCCGGCATGGTTCGTGTTGCGATTCAGGATTCTTAGCTTGCGACGTGATTTCCAGACAATGGCAATGGCGGATCTTGATTTCCCGGTATCATTTGATCATTTGGAGCTTTCCGTTTGAGGATCGTCATCTTCTTTCAGATTGGATTTGTACCTTGTTCCTCCACCATTATTAATGGTACTACCTTCTGTTATAACGATTGCACTTTTTCAAGCTATTGTACGCTACTTTTCTACCTCTTGATATGAGACTACCTATTCAAGAACCTCCGTCTTTTATTCTTGTTTCACTGGACATTCGGCTGTGAGCATATATCTTCAGTTTACCTTATATCCTGTTCTATACCCCCAGTTTCAAATTTGTCCTATGAAGCGATTGTACCTACGAGGATGGATTCGAGAGTTACAGTAAATGGTGAGCGCTTGAGATATAAATAAAGGTGAGAAGAAGTTTAGAGAAAGAATTTAAGTGTTTCAGAGGATAGCTGTTATCGGGTTAAAAGAAGCCCTTAGTGACTAAGCCACCCGTGAATAAGTATGGGATGAACTAGATGAATTTTGAAAGAGTAAGAGAGAAAAGCATAAACCTGGGATTTTTGTGAAATTAAATGATGATGATATGATAAATGCAATATGTAAAGTAGTAACGTGATGTGATACGAGCAAACTTTATTCTATAAAATAGACTTGTTGACTATCGGATATCATGTTCTACTTAACTACTGCAACGATAATGTCGGGAGTATTACCAGTATGGGAGCCTTGATGTGAAGCTACGAATAAGATAATGTGCGACAACAATTGAAGTTTCGTCGATTAAGGAAGGTAAGTGTACACGATGAAGAAGAAAAGGTAGATTGGAGTGAATGGAC
Organism: Apium graveolens; assembly: GCF_009905375.1. Lineage (NCBI taxonomy): Eukaryota > Viridiplantae > Streptophyta > Magnoliopsida > Apiales > Apiaceae > Apium > Apium graveolens. The sequence goes on from NC_133652.1 coordinate 95,845,819, forward strand.
CTTTATATGATCATTCCATGAGTTTGGTACTTTGTTATAGGTCGGAAGGATCACAACCAACTCATATAGTAAGGACAACCAGTTTTGTGATTTTCTAAACTTTTTAAACAAGTTTTCGAAAAAGATTTTCCTTTACAAATTTCTAAAAGCCTTTTCGAATAAAATGATTTTTTTTAGACATTGGTTGTCAAGTTACTACTTGAGTTTCTTGTTTGTTGGAAAGCCCAGATTACCTGGAAGGATGTTGTTTCAGACTTAGTATTGCTAATTTCGAGAACGAAACAACCTATATTTATGAAGAAGTTGATTATTCCTAACAGTAAAGTGCAAGTATTGTTTGATAAAATTTATAATAGAATTAGCGCACGGAGTAACTATATATTTAATTACTAGGACTATCAGAGTTTGAAGAATTCATTATAATGTTTGGTTGCGAAGACATTTCAGCGGACTTTCTAAAGTTATTATATGACGCAATTGGGATATGATCGAACGAGCTCGAAAGATGAATACAAATGAAATGTGGATGGTAACCAGTGGTATCGTTCTTGTCTTCAATATTATCGCGTATATTCCTTTTTAATTCCTAAAAATGTATAAACTTCTTTTCTTAATTCTTTATGATGATATCGAAAAGGAGGATATTGCATTCCTTTCAAATTTAATTATTTCTCTCAATTTTTGCTTTCTGATTGGGACAAACAGTGTTATGGTGAGACACTTTGTCAGAATGATGAAGAGTCGGGTGGGACGCCACCTAATCATATGTTGTATGCCATATGGTACGAAGGACTGGCCATCTTAAGTACCAATGTGGTTGTCTCATTCATATTCAAATCCTTACTTCTTCTTTCTTTTTAACTCTAATTTTTGTTGAATTTTGAATCCTTCTAGTCGTTTCGTTGTATTATCGTTCTTTGCAAGAAGTTTTCAAACAGAAATCAACGTATCCTGAATCAAGCGGACGAAGTTTCATCTACCTCTTATGCTTGGAAAGGAAATAGGGGCACCTGGCAAGGATTGCAAATCACTAGCCCCAGTGAAGGATCCACTAAGAGTCAAGGGAATCTACCCCAACAAGGAATACGTTTTTAGGACGAGAATATGCGATTTTCCTGAGAAATATGTTATTCAGAATACGGACGTGATGACATGGATGATTAGGGTGAATACCTTATGTGTTAAAGTATTAAAAGACGTGAGAGAAACTTAATTTTTATCTCTCAAGGTTGTGTCGATAAGATAAATTACCCTGTTGAATTGATAAGGTTGTGATTAAAGGACTAGCAAGTCAAGAATGTGTGGTTGTTGAATAAGTGAGAACCAATGGTGAAATTGAGATTCCTGGCAATAAGTTGTGAAGAATTGATATCATGGAAGATAAGAGGATTTGATATTATTCTAAGGAATGAATTAACTACTAAAGCGTGATGTCCAGACAGTCCGTCGTGATGAAAAGATAATTCTGAGAATACCAAATGAGAAGGTGTGGAGGTTCAGAAGATGAAAGAAAGTAAAGAATTTGTTAATGATGATTACGATGATCAAGATATGAGCATTATGATGATTATGGGATACATAAAAGTCAGAAGCAAATAAAATTTGAAGATTTAATAGAAATTAAGGAATTTCAAGATATGTTTTAGATGAGTTATCAACATTTCTTCCCGATAGAGAAAGGAAGCTCGTGATTGACTTAGCGCCTGAGACGAAGCCAGTGACTACGGCCTTACCCAAAATGGCACCAGTTAAAATGAGGAAGTTAGCAAAGTAAATACAAGAGATGTTCGAAAAAGAAGCGATTAGACCCAGCATATCCTATAAGGTGCACCAGTACTAATTGTTAATAAGAAAATGGAAGTATGAGATTATGCGTCGACTAGCAAAAGCTCAACAAGTTTACTATCAAAAGCAAGTATCTGTTACCTTAACCCAATAATTTTTTTGATCAAACAAAGGAAGCAAAGTACTTTTATAAGACTGATTTAAGACTTGGTATTTCATTAATTAAAGATTAAACCTATAGATGTATCAAAGATAATTTTCAGAACCAAGTACTGTTCTCGTATTGTCATTTGTATTGACCAATATACCAGTAATATTTGAACTTGATGGACAGAATCTGTAAGGAATATCTAAATAAGCTGTAGTGTAACATTTAAAGTCAATGAAGGACCACGCGAAGCATTTAATGACAACTGAGGAGTCGGAGAAGAAAGAAGCTCTATGTAAAGTTTGCAAGGTGAAAGTTTTGATGATAAAGAGCATAAGTAATCAGTGAGAAGGAGACCAAAGGTGATCCAATAGAAATTAAAGTTACTATGAATAAAGAAAGGCTAAAAGCACTAACAAAAGTAAGAAGTTTTACCATGGACCGGTTATACTACAAATTTGCGCAAGAATTCTTTAAAGCTGCAATACCTTTGATGAAGCTAATCAAGAAAAGCAGGAAGTTTTGTGAAGTGGAGAAGGGTGAAGGAAAGTTTTGTAAAGTTAAATGAAAGAATGGTTTCAGCACCTATTTTATCAATTTAAAAGTATCAAGGAGGTTTGGTAGTTTATAGTGATGTTTCTCATTAGGGAATAGGATGTATGTTGATGCAGCATAATAGAGTTATTGTATATGCATCCAAACAACCGAAACTTTATGAGCAGAAGTATCCTACTCATAATGTGGGATTAACATTAATAACATTCGCTTTGAAAGATTGGGAAACATGATATGTATGGAGAAAGGTGTAAGATCTATACGGGCCATAAGAGGTTGAAGTATGTATTCACGAGGAAAAGCAAAGATAAAGGAAAGAAATAACGGACATAGAATCTATACCGGAAGAAATTTATAGGGAATTTTAGAAGTTAGAATTGGAAGTCGGAGGTTATAATCCAAAAGAAGCAAGGATGGATAGTATGACCTTTCAGTTGAAGTGTTAAGGGAAAAATAAGGAGATGTCCAGAGAAGATAATGGATCACAAGGTTAGCAGTTAGTAAGAGGAAATCCATACGCTCAGGAGGATGATTATGATATTCTTAGGTTTTCTTCCAGCACTTGGATGCTACAAGTAGAAGAATTAAGAAATGAGATTCTACAGGAAATTCACAATATAAAGTATTTAATTTATTGAAGAAATGTCAAGATATACGGAAATTTAAAGAAAAATAGTGATAACCAGGTATAAGAAGAGAATTTCAAAATATACTGGGAAGTATTGGACATGTTAAAAAAAATTAAGACAAAGTATCGGAGGCCTAGTGAATAAGGAAGACCAAGGAATGTTTTACAAGAAGCGAATCGTAAAATGTATCAGTGATGTTGCTGGAGAAAAGAAATGAAATTATGAGATTATGTACTGATTTAGCGGGAGTTTAACAAAACAATGAATAAGAAGAAGTGAGACCTTATAAAGAATTGATTACTTATGAGACCTGATTCAAGAAGTGTGTTATGTATTGAGAATTAACTTAAGATCCGACCTGAGGACATAACGGAGATTACGATTAAAATAAGTTATAAGTATTGCAAGATCTGGTGATATTATCAGAAATAACAAGCGTATCAGTTGTCTATAAGGAATTAAGGAACGTGGTATATAAGGAGTACTTGGATAAGTAAACTGTATTTATTGATAACATCCTCAGCTACTCAAGGAATAAGAAAGTCTGCATGGAATACCCAAAGATTTTTCTCCAAAGATCAGAAGGAAAGCAACTATACGTTGAGTCTTCAAGAATGAAATTTCGACTAAGGTTAACAAAAGATTCTAAATTAATCCAATTACAACTACCTAAGCAAAGCTGTATGGTAACAGATGCCTTATACCGATAGAAAGGATTGGATGTAATTAAGACCACCGAGGAGTTAATAAACGAATTGGAAAGAGTGGAATCTGAAGTTTAAATACTAAGGTGATAATACGTGAATATATGAGATTACTTTTCAGCCTTAACTAATGAAAAAGAGTAAGAGATGTTTAAATGTTTGAGAACTAAGTTGAAAACGAGCACCGTCTATCATTCTTAAACGGAGAATCAAAGTACGAAAGTGATTCAGGAAATGTAAGATATGTTGAGAGATTGAATTTTAAGGGAACACTGGAATGATCATTTATCATCGATATCAGCTTTGGAATGCCATTTTATTAAGCTTCATGTGAACGCAAGTGTAGGTCCCCATTTTTATTAAAATAAAATGGGAGAAAGAAAGTTGTCAAGTTCTAAAGTTAATTCAGCACACCAAGAACGTAGTAATATTGATTGAAGCAACTCGGAGTAGGCAAAGAAAGAAGGTAAAATTATATTGAGAGAGAATATGAATATAGAAATGTGACCAGTAGTGTAGTAAAAGTGTCATCTTGTAAAAAAATGGATAAATCTGAGTGGAAAGGACAGGTTATGTCCTAAAATTTGTGAACCATTTGAGGTATTGATAAATATAGATAAAGTTGTTCATGAGTGATATGACCGTCACATCAGTGTGTACACCTAATATATTTTACTTGTCAATGTTAAAGCGATAAGTATTGGGTTTGAATTAAGTGATTGATCAGGAGCCAATGGGGCTCTTGTCCAATTTGTTCTGCATATAGTGATCGATCTAAATTCTTGATCGTTAAAGGCAAATCATTGAAAATGAATGTATATCTATAGTAAGTACCTCTGAACCCTCGAGTAGAAGGGTCTACTTAGAAATTAGAGTCAGATATGCTTGACAAATATCCTCACTTATGTAACTAGACCAGATTCTAAGGACAGAATCTTTTTAAGGGGGGAAGGATATAACGACTCGTGTAACCTTTTTGAATTATTTAATTGTGCAATTATGGAAATTATTAAATAAACTATGCGTGTTGGATTTGACCGCTATGTGTTGTTTGATTATTATCCATATGCGATTTATAGTGTATCGGGTCATCCGCGCGATTAATTATGGGATAGTATTGAATTGTTTTCACTTTTAAAAGTGAATTTAGTGCAAATTTATTTGCATAAATATTGAGAATGTTTCTAAAATTGTTTTTATAATTTTATAATTACAATAATTATTTTTAGGATTTAATAAAATTGAGATATCAATATTTCCTTAATTATTTATCGTAAAATGATTTTCTGAATATGTTTAATGGTAAAATCCATATTTAATTTTAAAATTCTTCAAAAATTATGAATAATATGTGTTTGAATAAACAGTTATTGTACTACAAACTGTACTATCAGGTGTACTCCAACGATTTGTACAGCAATTATACAAAAAAAAAGAAAAGAAAAAGAAAGAAACAGGGGGTAAGGAGATAGAAAACACAGGTGGGGGGGGCTGTCCTCATCCTCTCACCTCTCCTCTCTTTTAATCTCTCCTCTCCGTTCTTTTTCTTTTCTGCTTCCCTGTTCCACCACTGGTTTGTTTACCTGCTGTTTATTCAGGTTGCCGCCGTGGATCTTGTTTTCCGGTTTGTTCCCGGTTTTACCCCGACTTGGTTTCTAGCTATTCTTGGCTTCCTGTTATTTTTGTATGTATATACATACACCGTGCGTATATATGTGTGTTTAGTGTGTGCGTTGTGTGTGAGTGTGTATGTGTGTAAAGCAGTGTGTGTGTGTGTGTGTGTTGGTTATGGTGGCGCGTGCTTAGCACGCGGGTCTGTGCTACCTTGGTTCGAATATTTTGATTAAATTCTTAATTTATTTTCTTTGCAGGAAAAATAATAATTGATTGATGTTTTGTGACATAATATTTGTGCAGAAAATTATAATAAATAATCGATGAAATTCATGTCGGATGTCCGTAATAAACGAAAACCCGCGAATTTTATCGCCGTCGGCGATGAGCCTCGGCGAGCCGACGGTGAACCATGTGTTATGGATTTTGTATTGAGACTTGGATTGCGTATTTAATTGTGATTGGGTTATGAATTTGAGTTGACGGGAGTTGTGATTGTTGTATTGTTGATTGGTTTGACGTCGAATCGTTTCGACGGGTAGTCCGATAAACAAAAGAGACGCTGCCCGATTTCCGGGAAATTCACCTACGAAAATACGGGAGCGTATCCGATGATTATCGGGACGTCGAATGGTTATATAGATATATATATGTGTTCTATATGGAACTTGATTGCACGATGTGATGAAATAATTTTCTAAAATCCATAACCCTGATTTTATGAAATTATAAGTATACGTATTTTCGGAAAGCGAACACCAAACCGATTTCTCGAGAATGTGAACCCAGACTGTTGGATGTGTTGTTATATTATAATAATCCATATAATTACGAGTCGGGTTTGAATATCATTGAGTAAAAATTAGTATTGAGGATATGTCAAGCATACCTAGACGTCTAACGTAGGGTATTTCGACCCTGTAGGTTATAATCGGGAACCTAGAAGTGGATGATGGGTTAGAGATGACCTAGTAGTCAGTCGACGAGCTCAGTAAAGTTTCAACGGAAAAACATGAGTGTCTAAGTTGAATCCAATGGGATCTAGTGATTGGACATTAAAGCCTGAGCGACAGAGTCAGCTCAGAATTGATCAGTAATAGTTGTAAAGCCCTGTAAGGCAAGTATTTCTAGACTTTTTTTCAAGATATGTTACCAACATTTTCGAACGGTTTCATAACATGTTGCTATTATTAAACATAACTCATGTTTTATAATACCTGTGCTTTAAATATTTACCCTTGAACCCTGATCTTTCTTGATCTTGAGCCATAAGCCTTATTCTTTGTAAAACCATCCTTTGCTGATCCTCAGATACAAACCACACAAATATGATACTACTTTCCAAATGTATCACTACCAAATACAAAACACTGAAACAAAATTGTTTAAAAACACAGAAACATTTATACTTCAACCATTCTTTATAACATCAAAAAACTATACCTTGAAAATATCATTTCTGACCTAATACCGGATGTTGGTACAAATTGAAAACCATTTCTTATACATACCCTGAAATCCCCTTGAGATATCCATAAGCTTCCTTATGCTTTTATTCAAGTGTTTAACTATCGTTGATTATGAACTTGTTTTATTACATTATATTGTTTATCATGTTGAACTGCTTTAGGATTGGATAGTTTTTATATATGCGGACCAGATTTGTGGTCAGACCATACCAATGGTCAAGTTAGGCCAATGTGTGCCTTGGATCCAGTAATTAGAGCAGTGCTGTGTGCTTGCTCGGGGTTAGTGCGTGACTGATCAGCAGCCTAACCTTGGTTTTTAAAACTTAAAATGAATATCCAATTCTAATGATGAGTTAAAAAGCAACTTGATTCCTTTGAATCATCTCATTTGATCATTGTTTAACCTCAGTTATCACTATTATGACTTGCTGAGCTAGTTAGCTCACCCTTGCGATTCTTTATATATTTTACAGTTGAAAAGAATGTGGATGATAATGAAGTTCCTCAGTCCAAAGTGCGGGCTAAGGTTCCAGCAAGTTGAATCAAGCTAGCAGAAGCTTCATGCGGTATAGAGATAGTCAGATTATAAAAATGAATGTATTATCAATTGTAAGTTAAACTAGTTGGGATTTGGTACGTTGTAATAAAAGTTAAGGTTGTGGCTTGTTTTCAAACTTTAACCTGTTGCGATCCGTGGTTTTGTGAAGCAGGGTCATTATAAATAATATTTCTTATACAGGTGTATGTATATTGTGTATGATGTGGACCCCAAACTTCTGACCCGGGTTTGGAGGGCGCCACATATGAGATGTCTTGTAATTTTGCATAAGTGAAATGGAGTCAAGTGACAAATAGCTACCCGACGGATGATCAACAAAGCTACCCGACGGATGACAAGCATGTACCCGACGGATGATCAAATTCAAATATTTGTTGACAGTGACAACACAGTCACATGCGTTGGGTGTTTATAAAAGGAATGTGGCAGCCTATTAAGCAGGGTCTTGAGAACAAAGAAGCATTACCATTTTGATGCTATTATGAGGATATTCACAGATGCTGGAATAGAGTAGTGAAGTAGCATGGAGTTAGACTAGATATGTTTTATTTTATTATCTTGTCTTATTGTCATGTAAACTTGGTGATATATAAACCAAGTGTAGCAAGTAGAATAATTATCGAACTAAGCACATACATTTTCAGAGAAACATTTTCAAGCTGTATTCTGTAGCATTTCTCTGTAAGTTTAGTTGTTCATACTTGTAAGCAGCTGTGAGCTATTCAAGCTTCACAGAGTTCTCACTCGATATATATATATATATATATATATATATATCTAGTGGATACTTTCAAATCCACCAGAAAGTTTTAAAAGCTTGTATTTTTATTATTTTGTGTTTTGATTCATTTAAAGTATTTATTCCGCATTCTGCAAATCAAACACTTATATATTATTAAATAAGAACTCTCTTAAAAATCTTGAAAAAGAAGCCAGAATTACATTCAACCACCCTTCTGTAATTCTTGTTGTATTGTTAGGGAATAACATGATAGTACATCTATTGGTGATAGATTATAATCTAAAAATTATCGTTTATTGCTGATAGCTTGTTTAGCTTTTATTATTGATCAAACATCACTGATTTTATCCTGTTATTCAGCTATTATCAAAATGTGGTTTATCATTTCTTTCGCTCATACTTGTTTATTATTCTAATCTTTCAGCTAAGTTAGAGCAAGCCTGAGTTCCAGGTTTGACCAGGAGAAGTGTACTTGTAAATAGTTTGGTGTGTTTTCCAGGTAGATAGTTTTGGGACGCTTGACTAGCCTAGAGGTTTGTAATAAAATTTGAATAGTCTGTAAAACTAATTAGACTTATGGGTTGTAATAACAGTTTGTCTGTTTTAGTGTCTGTTTCATATTATAACCTGTGATCGATCCCTTTGCATGCAAGGGGTCATATTTATTATATTATTCCGCTGTGTCTATTATATTGTGGTTTATTGGTCAGTGACTCCCAAACCTAGACCCCGGGTTTGGAGGGCGTCTCAGGTTGGTATCAGAGCTACAGGTTATGGTCACTTAAACAGGCTTAGGATTGTCTTAAGTGAGTCATAGGAAGATCACATAAGATAAGCGCGTGTAGTTTAGCTCTTATAGAGTTAAGTTTAGGTTATTTGGCTGGTTTATAGCTAAGTTGTTCAGGTTCCTGTTTTACGTTTAAAATTAGGCTTTTGTGCTATTGCTTTGTTATTTTGTTGATTTCTGAGATAGTAAGAAGTGATAAAGAGGTTGGAAGGTTGTGTTGCAACCCTATCCATTATTTGTTGGTTTATTTGAGATTTTGAGCAAGAGTTTAAAAGGTTTGGATAATTCTTTGTTAATTTTCTTTGTGTTATTATTCCTGAGATAATAAGCAGGATTATGTAATAATTATGTCGCATGTGTTAATATGGTAGCAAGTTTATGATATTAAAGATAAAATGCTTGAGAATTTTGATATGCTAAAGAATTGCTACATATTTGACACAATGTTTGACAGATTATTATATATGTTGCTTGTTTCTTACCAGAATAATGGCACCAATGAGGAGGAATAATTCAGGAGAGGATCGTATCGAGAGCCGTATAGATCCAGCAATTGTCCAGATGTTGGGACTGATGTAGCAACAGATGTTGCATCTTACGCAGCAGCAACATCAGCAACAGCAAAAACAACGAAAACAGCAGCAACATCAACAGCAAGCCGTAGCACCACCTACAGTGACTTTTAAGCAATTTTAAGCGGTGAAACCACCTGAGTTCGAAAGAAGTGTTGACCCCATGGAAGCTAATGCATGGCTTAAAGAGATCGAGAAGGTCTTTGAATTAGTTGGAGTAGGAGCTGAACAGAAGACCAAGTTTTTGAGCTACTTCCTGAAGGGTGAGGCAAACTATTGGTGGGAATCCACGCGAGCGTTGGAAGGAGGTGAGTTTGTAACTTGGGAGAGGTTTACAGAGCTGTTCCTGGAGAAGTATTTCCTGAGGTATATGAGGAACCAAATGAAGATCAAGTTCTTGAATTTGACGCAGGGTGATCTTATTGTCGCTGAGTATGAGGCAAAATTTACTGAATTGGTGAGCTTTGTGCCAGACCAGGTTGATACAGATGAAAAGAAAGCTAGAAGGTTTGAATAGGAATTAAAGTTTTGGATCCAGAACAGAGTGGCCATGTTTGAGTTGACTTCATATGCGACAGTGGTTCAAAAAGAGATGGTGATTGAAAGTAGAAGTGACATGTCTCAGAGACAAAAGGATGGAAAGAAAAGGAAAATAGAAACCTTAGGAGGAGGTCAGCAGCAAGGAAATTTCTAGGGTCGTTTCAACAAAAGGCCAGAGTTTCAGGGTAATAAGAACGAGGGATTCAAAAGACCACAATCAGGAAATGGGGGACAAGGCAGCCATTTTCAGAATTCAAATCAGCAGAGATCCAATCATCCACCAGTACCGGATTGCCAGTTTTATGGTAGAAAGCACTTTGGGAATTGTAATGCCAATGTGACTTGTTTCAAGTGTGGCAGAAAAGGACACTTTGCTAATGTATGTCAGAATCCGACCCAAGCTCAGAATTTGGGGATTGTTTGTTCTAAGTGTGGAAAGCCAGGGCATATCGCCATAAATTTCCCAACATAAGGTATGATGAGTAACACACCAAGGATTGCAGGTGCTCCATCTGAGGGTATGCCAATGATTGAAGAACCACCAGCTCAACCCAAAGCTAGAACATTCAACATGACAATGAAGGATGTTGTTCAGAGTTCGGACATGGTTGCAGGTACACTTCCAGTCAACTCCATAGATGCTAAAGTTTTAATTGATTCTGGAGCTACAAGATCATTTATTTCTTAAGATTTTGTCGATAAACTGCACTACAAAGTTGAATTGTTAGAACAAGCGTTAATGATAGAATTAGCTAATAAGAATCAAGTTCCTTTCGATCGAGTGTGCCCGAGATATGACATTAAGATAGCGGGACATCATTTTTATTCCAACTTAATACCTTTTAAGTTGGGAGAATTTGATGTTATCTTAGGAATGGATTGGTTGTCAGAGAATAAAGCTAAGATTGATTGTAAGAATAGGAAAGTGAGACTTTGGACATTGGATAATAAGAAGAAGTGATATTTCGAGGGAGTAAGTAGGAAAAGAAGTTCTTAACAATAGCTCAAGCGAAGAGATTATTGCGTCAGAATTGTGAAGCGTATTTGACCAATGTGATAGACATCAGCAAAGAAGTACCAGCATAAAAAGAAATTCCAGTTGTCAATGAGTTTCCAGATGTCTTTCTAGACCATCTTCCAGGATTACCTCCCGATAGAGATATTGAGTTTGTGATTGATTTAGCACCTGGAATAGAACCAGTTTCTAAAGCTTCGTATCGAATGACACCAGTGGAGATGAAAGATTTGGCAACTCAGCTACAAGATCTTTTGAAGAAAGGAGTTATAAGACCTAGTGTATCCCCGTGGGGCGCACCAGTGTTGTTTGTCAAGAAAAAAGACGGGAGTATGTGACTGTGTATTGATTATCGAGAATTGAATAAGCTGACCATTAAGAACAGGTACCCGTTGCCAAGGATTGATGATTTGTTCGACCAATTGAAAAGTGTTGTATGGTTTTCTAAGATTGATTTAAGATCAGGATATCATAAAATGAAGATTAAGCCAGAAGACATTTTGAAGACCGCATTCAGAACCAGATATGGGCATTATGAGTTTTTGGTAATGGCATTTGGATTAACCAACGCACTAACAGCTTTCATGGATCTAATGAATCGAGTATTCAAGAAGTATTTGGATAACTTCGTGATTGTGTTCATAGATGACATTTTAATTTATTCCAAGAAGGAAGAAGAGCATGCAGAGCATTTGAGAATAGTTTTGGAGACACTGCGACAAGAGAAATTGTACGCGAAGTTTTTCAAGTGTGAATTTTGGTTAAAAGAAGTACGATTTCTTGGGCACGTAATTAGCAATAAAGGAGTGGAAGTGGATCTGTCAAAAATCGAAGCTATAATCAACTAGGAGATGCCAAAAACACCAATAGAGGTAAGAAGTTTCATGGGATTGGCAGGTTACTACAGAAGATTCGTGCAAGATTTTGCGAAGATAGCTACGCCATTGACAAAGCTCACCAGGAAGAACTATAAATTTGAATGGGATGAGAAGTACAAGGACTATTTCCAGGAATTAAAGAATAGATTAGTATCTTCTCAAGTGCTAGTCTTACCAGATGATCAAGGAAACTTTGTGATCTACAGTGACGTATCGTACAAAGGATTGGGATGTGTTTTGATGCAGCATGAAAAGGTGATAGCCTATGCTTTAAGACAACCGAAACCACATGAAGAGAAGTATCCAACCCATGATCTTGAATTGGCAGCTATAATATTTGCATTGAAGATATGGAGGTATTATCTGTATGGGGAATAGTGCGAGATCTACACGGACCATAAGAGTTTAAAGTATATCTTTACCCAGAAAGAATTGAACATGAGGCAGAGAAGATGGCTTGAATTGATCAAGGACTATGACTGTACCATCAACTATCATCCAGGAAAAGCAAATGTGGTGGCAGACGCTCTGAGCAGGAAAGAAAGGTTAAATATGATCACTTCATCTGAGGAATTGATCAAGGAATGTGAGAAGCTTGAAATAGAGGTCAGTATTTCAAGTATGTCTACAGATATATTACATGCAATGTCTTTTCAACCAGAACTATTGGAGAAAATAAGGAGATGTCAGGAAGAAGTAATGAGCCATGAACAAGAAGTGTTGACAGAAGAGGAATTAGGGAGTCAAAAAGATGATAAAGGAATCTTAAGATTTTCTTCTAGAATATGGATACCTAATGTGGCTAAACTGAAAGATGAAATTCTTCGAGACACTTACAACTCCAGATATTCAATTCATCCCGGAAGTACGAAGATGTTCCGAGATTTAAGAGAAAGCTTTTGGTGGTCAAATATGAAGAAAAAAATTGCTTAATGGGTAATTAAGTGTTACACTAGCCAGCGAGTCAAAGCGGAACATCAAAGGCCCATTGGATTGCTTTCTGATCATTTCTTTCGCTCATACTTGTTTATTATTCTAATCTTTCAGCTAAGTCAGAGCAGGCTTGAGTTCCAGGTTTGACTAGGAGAAGTGTACTTATATATAATTTGGTGTGTTTTCCAGGTAGACTATTTTGGGATGCTTGACTAGCCTAGAGGTTTGTAATAAAATTTGAATAGTCTTTAAAACTAATTAGACTTATGGGTTGTATTAAAAGTTGGTTTGTGTTAGTTTCTGTTTCATACTATAACCTGTGATCGATCCAGTTGTATGCAAGGGGTCATATTTATTATATTATTCCGCTGTGTCTATTATATTGTGGTTTATTGGTCAGTGACTCCCAAATATAGACCCCGGGTTTGGAGAGCGTCTCAATAAATACCCCAAAGGGAAAGGGTTTAGGGGTTACACGCTCCCTTACACATAAAATATACACACACAGCCACCTGACTTTTCGATCTACCTTCATCTTCCCTAAGAGAGTTCTTACTCTCACACCGGAGGCGCCACGGGGATCAAACCCCCCTACGGTGTTATTTTGCAGAAACCCCACAGCAGCTACACCTCAATCACTACAAAGAAGTGTAGGCACAGTGTTGGAAGGAGACGCCCCGCTCACCAGAATTATCGTTGGTCACATCATTGTACCCTTAAAAATTTACATTCTTTTAAAAATTAGACGAAAATTTGACTAAGCTTGATGAGTTGGTTTGAATATGATGTATCACAACTAGAATAGATTGTAACTTCATGCAGTAGATTTAGAATAATATTACACTTACATTTTATATTGCTTTCTTTTTTGACAGTTATGTTTAAAATTATCCGGCAAGCATTTCCCACATATTGCTTATCTGGTAAATCTAACAAGTTCCGAATCAACAGAAATATTGCGAATCCTTCAATAATGACCTGAAGGAGCCAAAAGTTAAGTCGATGGAACAAAGAGCACTCAAAAAATAAACATGCATATTGAGGAAACGGAAAGTAAACAACATGCAACTATAAGGTAAACCTAATGTAAAATGAGTATTCGAAGTAAATATGATTTTTATTCAAGGATTTTCTTGCAGATAAAAACTTAAGCATTTAGTGTGTTAATAATAACTAGTATAATAGCCCGTGCGAGGCACGAGTTATTTTCTAGCAAAATCGGAATTTGGCGTATAAAGTTTTAGAATTTTGTGAGGATGATGAGCATTCTGAAATTTTATAATATTAAAAATTTAGAATTTTGAGAGAATGAGAAGATGAAGTTTGAATAATTTAAACCACATTTGAAGCAAAATCGACCATGATACCATGAATTGAATTTTTGTAATTCAGGTAGATAGTGATTGTCAGGTTTTTTCTGTGACTTTTTCAATTTTTTAAAAAATTGTTCAAATTTTGATGTTTTTTAAAGCGAGTTGATTATGATGTTAAGTTCGAAATAAACCTAAATATGTTGGTCTAAATCAAAAATTGAATAAATTTATGAATTATGTGTACATCTAAAACTATTTCATTTATCTCATAATTGTTGACATTTGATTTATTGCGGTCAATTTGATCAAATGACTAACATATAACATTTTATTTTCTTTAAATTATATTATGTATACTGTTAGGTAATGAATTACACACAGAAGGGGGGGTGAATGCATTTTTATGTTTTTTTTGCTTTTCTTGAAATATTTATGGTTGTGAACAAAGTAAATCAAATCTTGTAGTAAAATGTGTTAAGACTGAAATTAAACATGCAACAATGAACAACACAGATCTTTCAAAACTCACTTAATTTTATATTAAAATTAAGAATGTTTTGTTACAAAATTTCTAGGCTCTTTATTAATGAAGATCTTAGCATCTTTCTTGAGAGAATAGAAGAATTTCCTGATCTAAATTGTTACATCTAACAAAGGATCAGTGTTAACTTTATATGATAGTTAACTACTGGTTTATACATTATGTAATAAGAGATGCTATTCACTTTAGTAAATTGTCACTAATCATTCCATTTTAGGAAAAGTATATCTTCAATTTCTGGCTTAGCATATCTTTGCATACTGTGTTAACTTTGATCTTCCTTTGTCAGTTAATCTTCACCCTTGATCTTGCACACTCTTCAAGTTACTTTTTGTAGACTTGTCAATCCAACTGGTTGGATTTTTTGTTGATTGTTAATCTTGGATATTGAACAGGTCTGCACTTTGTACTTTGAGTTTTACCTCGAGATCTCCAGTTTGGTATATAGAGAGCTTGACATCTCGATAAGCATATTGGCTTATCGAGATCTCTCATTTCTCTATAGTTGATTTGACTTTTAGAGGTCTCTGAGTTCTCTATAAGAGAATTTAGCTTGTCGAGATCTCTCCACTTCATGTCTTCACATTGGCTTATAGACATATCTGAGTTCTCTAGTGACTAATTGACTTATCGATAACTCAGAGTTCTCTAGTGATATTTGACTTGTCGATATCTCAGAGTTCTCTAGTGATAATTGACTTATCGATATCTCAGAGTTCTCAAATGATATTTGACTTGTCGATAACTCTGAGTTCTCTAGTGAAGAAATGACTTGTCGATATCTCCAATCTTTACGTCTTCAATTTAGCTTGTCGATATCTTTAAGTTCTCTAGTAGCTTTCATGAGTTCTCTATAAGTCATTCTGGAGTTCTCGAATGACTTCTCTATAACACTAAATCTGTGACTTGTATAGATCTTGACTTAGAACATTTTTCTCAAAAATGATTAATTCAACTCCAAGCGTCTTCATAATTCTTCCGAGGCATGATCTTCTTGATCTTCTTTCAGATAGAATTCTTAGGCTTGATATTATTTATAGAATAAGGCTCCAGTCTTCTCTTGATCATTTTTATAGACTTTAAATGTTACAATGCAAAATGCAAACTAAGATTACAATACAACTTACTTAGGGTTGTCAATTTGACTTAGTCTTGTTAAAGTACAGGTGTGTCTTGCACAACAATCTCCCCCAATATCTGAGAAGATTGCTTAACACAAATTCATGCCTTTTAACAAGACTAAACCCAAGTTATAATATAAAATAAAATTAATACATAAAAATTGACACAATTACAACTTTTATACATTAGGAGATTTACAGAGTTTAGGTAGTTACAAGCATCAGGTAATGAATGTTTTTGCTTTAGCTTCTTTTCGAATGAGATCCTTTAAGTAATCAAGAATTTTAAGTTCTTATATAATAGGTGTCCCACTTAGAGCTTCTACACGTTTGAGTCTGTCTACCTTTAGATAACCACTCTCTAGTAAATCAATCCTAAATCTTGTGAATTTGCCAGCTTTAATGTTTAGAAACTTTCCATCTTTAGAGATTCTGCTCATTCCTTTGGCCTTGAGTTCTTCTGATCTTCTTATGACCATCTCAATCTCTTCATCATACTTTCTTACCTTCTCCTTATATTCAGCTTCATTCCTTGTTCTTCTTTCCTCTCTTTCAATCAACCATTCAGCCAAAACAGATCTCCATGCTCTTGTAGCAGTATCCTTATCCTTTAATAAACTTATCACTCTCTTTATTTCTGTGGGAGAAAGAGAGTCCATTAAACTGCATTTAAGAAAAGTGAAAGACCCATCTTCATAGTAGATGCTTACTTCCTTCAGAGTTACAACCCAGACTCTAACTATTTCCTCAACTAGTTTTTAAAAATAATCTTCATCTGAGATGCACCAGTTTAATGGTAGAAAATCATTATTCTTGAAACAATTCCAGATGGCCCTTTCAGTGACTTCCACTTCCTCAGCAGGCTTGGTTTTTTTAGGTTTTCTCCCAACAGACTAATAGTTGATTTTAAGTGATGGTTTTGCAGAAGGTAGGTTTGTGATTTTCTTGAGAGATCTTTGGCTTGTGGTGATTGGAATTTTTAGAAAGGTGTTAGTAGTTTGCTTGTATAGGAATTTAGGCTTTGAGGGTTGAAATGGTTTGATGATTGAGGTTGTTGGCTTTGAGGGTTGAGCTAAATTTGTTTGGATTTTTAGGATTTATTGTGGTTCTGAGCCATCATGCCTTTCCTTGCTTCTCCTCTCACTCCCTTTCTTCTCATCATCATCCAAGTTTTCCAAAATCATGATAAGATGTTTTGTTGGCCATGATACATTGTTTAGGGATTTGAAAGTGTTTGAAGTGTTTGGTGGTAGGACAGATGTATGCCACTCCCTTGCTTGGTTGTAGGTATGCTTCAGGAAAAGCAGCCATTTGAGCATTTTCAGTTTAGTTAGCAAGAGAGTTTCTTCATGGATCACCACTCTGATATTGCTTATCAGAATTTCCAACTCAGATTTCCTCCTAAAGATAAGATAATTGAGGGACACCTGCAAACACATGTCTACCCCTGAGTCATTTATATTGATCACTATCCTCTTATCCTGAAAATTGTCCTTAGTCACCAAGATCACCCTTAAGGAATTTATTGTCATGTCCAAGGCCTTTTTGTAGGTGAAGAAGTTATTGTTGAGAGAAGCCCTTAAAGCCTTGAGCAATTCATCAAATTCCCTGCTCAGACTTGGTCCTTCAGCAGCCCTAATAAGCCTCTCCATACAAATATCTACTTCTTGAATTAAGCTCTTTTTAGCAACTTGGACATTTTGAGTAGATGATCTTGATCTTGATAGCCTAGCCTCTATCTCCCCCTTGGTCTTGTTGGCAGGCATGAGAAGGGGAGTAGAGATTCCAAGCCTCACAGCTTCAGGAAGTGCAGGCAATGGTATGTTTAGTTTGCCCATGATGGCTCCCAAAGCAATAGATTTTGCATTTATAGGTGCTTGTGGGAGTCCACCGGGGCTTGAATGTCAACATTTTGACTTTACACCAGTGTGGTGAGAGCATGCACTTGAGTTGTGAGCTGATCATTTGATGTTTGCAGTGTGGAGACTTGAGTTTGAAGGGCTTAAATTTGAAGATTTGTGGATGTAGAGATAGGCTGATGAGAACTTGTAGATCTGGAGGAGCCAAAATTTGCTTCCACGGCTTGTTTGATGCCATCCATAAGCAAGGCAGAAGGATCATATCTTGATTGGTGAAGCTGGCCCAACTTGATCTTGACATCATTTGAATGAGTGATTTACTGTTGGACTACTTCATAAAGAGCAATGAAGGATTGTTTAAGATTTTTGACCTCTTTTTCAATGGTTGTCAGATCCATCCTTTTCATTTGATCTGCAAAATGTTTGAACTTGGAAATGATCTTGACCTGTGATGGTATAATCTCATCCATTTTCTTTTTCACAAGTTTCCTTATTTTGTCTTCATGACCAACCATCTTGAGTTCTAGTGATTTTCCAAAGAGATGGAAAGCTTTGAGTTGAGCCTTTGAAACCTCATTAATAACATCATAAACTTCACCAGGAGTCAGTGCTTTAGTATTGCTGCCCCAAATTGTTAGATAATCTTCCCTGAACTTAGCTAGAACACCCTCCACCTCCAGATTGTAGTCCTTGTTCAGCCAAGCATCACAGTTGCCATCCTGTTCATCTTCATTAACAATTTTGTCTTGTTGTTCTGGGACATCTGTTTGATAGGAGAGCATAATGGCTTGATAGTCTTGGTTAGACATATCAGATGTCAGCAACTGTTGAGAAATTTGGGCAAGTCCTGCAAGTTGATCCACCCTAAACTCTTCAAGATTTGATTGAGATGCAGCTTCTTGGAGCCAGTTGGAGACAAGGTGTGGTTGTTGAGGTTGTGAGGTTGAGGGTTATGGGGTTGGATCAGAACCACCTATGAATGAAGTCACAGTTTGACTCACAGATTGCTCTGTGATTATGACAAGTTGTTGTTCCATACTAGTTGTGGGAACCTCCAATTGAATTGGAGGGGATTTGACTGAGTTACTATCATGTGCACCATTCTCAAACCCTTGTGCTTCTTGCAAAGCACTGTCACATGAATGTGATAAACTTGCCTCTCCCATAGTAGGGTCATTGGCAATTGTACTCCTAGCATCAACTGCTAATACAATTTCTGCTAGGGTTTTGAGGGGAGTTGTTCCTACATGAGGAACCTCCAATTGAATTGGAGAGGATTTAGATAGCTCCCTCTCACGAGTACTACCCTCAAACCTAACAGCTTGTGAAGGCTGATTTGCACATGAAGGTGCATTTGTAACATCCATGGGTCTTCTAGTAAAAACTGATGAATCCCCCATTGTTTTGATGGTGTCAGCAAGGTCTACCCTAGCTAGTAGCCTCTCACCATCTGATTATAGTGTATGGGTGGTGAGCAAGGTTTCTTGAACCAAGTCACTTGATTTAGCTTGCACTTGAGAAATGGATTCAAGTGCTGTAGGTGAGGAAGAAATTTGTGAGATTAAGATTTGTTGCTCAGAATTGAGTGTTGGCAGCTCCCCCTGAATGAATGAGGGAGCTTCAATAGATGTGCTCTCACAGTGTTTTCCATCCTTATTTTTCCTACCATACACTTGAATTTCTTTAGGTGTTGGCTGTGCAGACTCTATACAGGGTGCATTGGAGTGAATGCTCTTTTTAATAGACACATCATGTTGAGAGAATGTATCTAGAGTCTGTTTAGTCCCCAGTTTTACAAATGCATCCTTTGGGAGGATACAGAGGTGGTTTGAGTGGTCAGCTCAGTTTGTTTAGCCTTCTTTGTCTTTCTGACCAAAGGTGACTCAGCTTGTGTTTGATCCCCACCTCTCTCATCTATTAGTGTTAGGGTTAACTCCTTTCTCTTCTTTTTACTCACTTCACCCTTTTGAGAGGATGAAGTGGTTGGTTTCCTAGCTGCTAGTTGGTTTGAAGAACTGGTCTCAGCTTGGGAAGGTCCCTGTGGGTGTTCCTGTGTTTGTACTTCCACAGGTTCAGGGACCGTAGCTGTGATAGACTGTGCATTTGATCTCATGTCAGGCATTTGGTAAGGGTAAATCCTAAATCTCTCAATCATGAATGGAGTGATTTTCAGACTCACATTTACCTTTTTCTTTGTAGTAAGTGAACTAAATATTATTTTGGACACTTTCTTACAATTGCCTATTTTGGTGCTATCTATACCATTCAACAAATGTATGTCTGCTACTTTATGATTTAAAGTAGACATAATGAATCTAAGAAAGAAAATTTCCTTACCTCTAGCAGATTGGGGCATGGTCAGCCTGGTTGCAAGTTCTTCCAGGATCAATAGACCAATATTCAAGTGTCTATTGTGGGCTATTGAGTGCACCACACTTGAAATATTATCATACCCTGTCTTCCTGCATGTGAAGGCCCTCACTACAGAATCAAACACAAAGGACCATTCTTTACTTAAGTTTGTCCTGTTCAAGCTAGACAAGTTGATTCTTCCACTATAGTTGATGAAGTCCATAAATTCAGTCAGTTCATCCTGGGTTGGCACCTCCAATAAGTTTGCAGTTGGAAGACCCAAAGCTATATTCACATCTTGCTCATTGAACTCTACCTGTTGGCCTCCAACTGAGCAAGTTGCCACCAGAGATACAGAGTTGTCATTCATAACAGTCCTTACTACAACTGTTGTTCAAAACTCATGCAGAACATCCAAGTATAAGACCGGGTTAGCAGTTGAAGCTCCTACAAGATAGGATTCAGACAAGAATTTTACAAACCCCTTGAAACTATCAGGAGCTTGCTTAGCATCAGTAAAAGCTAGGTAATTTGTTCCTTTCTCTGGGATTGTACCTCTAACAATATTGAGTGCCATTGTTGTTTAGTGAGAGTGAATGGGTAAGAAAAATTAGTGAGAAAGGAGTGAAAATGAGAGAGAAATCGGTTTTGGATTGAAAAGCTAGGTCACTTGAGTTCTCGAAGGTGTAAGTATGTATATGTATCGAGATGTCTGGGTATTTATAGTAAAAGCAAATGACTTGTCGAGAAGTCAGTTAGACTTATCGAGAACTCAGTTCTCTATATACTTATGATTAATTTAATTCCGCCTTGTGTTAATTTTACATATTGAAGATGTAAATTAACAACTGAGCAGTTTACTTAGAATTTAAAAAATTGCAAGCTAAATTTGCTTTTAAAAAAAATAAATATGCAGAGATTTCTAAAATATTTATAATTCATATTTCAATTAATTTCCAATTAAATCAAATTAGTTTTGATTTACTAGAAATTAATCTGCTGCAAAATATTAGCTGATTTCTTGCCTTAGGATGAAGAATTAAGCATTCCGATTTCACCAGCAAGTCTAGTGAAAGTTGCTTCATCCAAAGGTTTAGTAAAAATGTCAGCTAATTGTTTTTCTATTATAACAAAAATAAGCTCAATGGTACCATTTGTAGCATGTTCTATAATAAAATGGTACTTTACATCAATGTGATTTGTTCTAGAATGACTAACTAGATTATACATTATAGATATAGCACTAGTATTGTCACACATGATAGGAATACTAACTATATTAGACACTATAGATATAGCACTAGTATTGTCACACATGATAGGAACTTGTGTAATACTAGGCCATAATCTATTAGCTGATTTCTAATCCAAAGCACTTGAGCACAACAACTTCCTGCAGCTATGTATCCAGCCTCTGCTATAGAAGTTGAAATAGAATGTTGTTTCTTGCTATACCAGGATACAAGTCTTTGTCCAAAAAATTGACAGCTTTCACTAGTACTCTTTCTGTCAACCCTGCATCCAGCAAAATCTGCATCTGTGTAACCAACAACTTCAAAACCAGTTCCCTTAGGATACCATAATCCCAAGTTTGGAGTGCCCTTCAAGTATTTGAAAATCCTCTTTACAACCATCAAACGTGATTCTTTTGGATTGGCTTGAAATCCTGCACACAAATATGTAGCAAACATGATGTCCGGTCTACTTGCAGTTAAGTAAAGCAATGATCCAATCATCCCTTTATAGCTTGAAATATCTACACTTTTGCCCTTTTTATCTTCATCCAACTTCGTTGCTATAGACATAGGTGTAGATGCAGGTGAACAATCAACCATGCCAAACTTTTTCAATAAATCTTTGAAATACTTTGTTTGGCTGATGAAGATTCCATCACTTCTTTGAATGACTTGAAGTCCAAGAAAGTAACTTAATTCCCCCATCATACTCATTTCATATTCACTCTGCATAAGCCTAGAGAATCTTTGGCAAAGATTTTCATTTGTCGAACCAAAGATGATATCATCCACATAAATCTCAACTAGGATCATATCATCACCATATTTCTTGTAGAAGAGAGTCTTGTCTATAGTACCTCTAGTAAAACCATGTTTAAGTAGGAATTCTGACAATGTATCATGCCAATCTCTAGGTGCCTGCTTTAGTCCATATAGAGCCTTCAGTAACTTGTACACAAAATCTGGAAATTCTGGTTCTTCAAAGCCAGTTGGCTGTTGCACATAAACCTCTTCTTCTAGCTCACCATTTAGGAAGGCACTCTTGACATCCATTTGATACACTTTAAAATTTGAATGTGCAGCAAATGCTAGAAAAATCCTTATTGCTTCAAGTCTTGCAACTGGAGCAAAAGTTTCATCATAATCAATTCCTTCTTCCTGTGAGTAGCCTTTTTACCTTGCCTTATTTCTGGTGACTATACCATTTTCATCCATCTTGTTCCTGAACACCCATTTTTTTCCAATTATACTTCTGTTCTTAGGTGCAGGAACTAACTCCCAAACTTTGTTCCTTTCAAACTGATTCAGCTATTTCTGCATGGCAGATGTAACACCCTCCAAATCCGGGGTATAGATTTGAGGCATTATTAACATTAACTACCACTAAACCTGTACAAGCATAATATAAATCAAATAATTACCCCGAATTACTACTACACAGGATCTTTTCAAGGTTAAGGATTGAAAACAAGAACGACAAACCAACTTTATTACAAACCAACTAAACAACTATCTCAAGAACTCTCTTTGTTACAAAACTTTATTCTAATTACACATTTTAAACTAAACAACTTTTATTCAAACTACGACTATTACTTATCCTGCTACACCTGATCTGGCAACTCAAAGCTCTCTTCTGGGATAGGGACAAACACTCTTGGTATTAGAGGGTCCCGCTGCTTCACCCGCTTCTTGACTATGCGGGTTCTGATGGGTTTCATTCTCAATCTTAACTGAAAAACAATGTGAATAACAAAAAAAAGGGGTGAGCCAAAATTGCTCAACAAGCCTGCAACAGTATATATAGTGTAAAGAGAGAAGAATAAATGAACCGATAATCTGCTGGTTTGAACAACCATCTGTTTCTGTAAAGAATAATAATTTGCTATTACTGGCGAGTGCCAAATGAAAAAGACTGGAAATAAAAACCAATATATGCACTATAACCTGCTGATCAGTCAGGATACAATACGGATCTATACCCAACTGTATAGACCCAACCAACATAAGGAGTACTCAGGCAACTATGGCCTAATAATCAAAGGTCCATAGCTTAGCATCTGGAACAGTTGGTATGCTCTTGATATATCCCAACATCAGTATATATCATAGTATATGTAAATAAGGGTATCAATATTGGAATGTGAATAGAGGATTCAATAAATTGGGAGAAATCAAGAATTGAAATGAAATAGAACAACGATCAATAATTGTATATCAGTGTATATGAACAAGAATTATCAAGGTATAATTGATATGGAAAGTTGGATATATTTCACTATTCTGAACTTAGAATAGGGGAAAAACTTACCTGGTGTGCACTTCACCTCGTATGCTTAACTGCCTTCTATCTCTGGCTTGATTAGCCATGTTGGTACTGAATTTATCATGGAAAGATATTCATTTAGATAACTTACTTCATACGCGTATCTCGAATTGATACCATATAGCCCTAATCGTCTACCCATACGATTTCATCAAACTCGCACACATATAATATGACACATAAAGTTCACATAATCACGTAAAACACATAACACATAAGGCACATAATTGATTTTAGACTTCTAATTATTTTTAGAATCGATACTAGACTTGAACTCGCATTAACAAACACTACCCCTAGTAGAGCCTACAAGCAATTAATTACCACAAGACGACTCGCATCCGAAAGAAATTATGATTTATAATTATTTTTAATGGAATCGGTTCATTTTTCTGAGTCTAAGGGTCTTCGTTTCACTCAAATCGGACTAACAGTTTAATTTCTACACAATAAACAAGATTTAACTAATTATAAATCAATTATAATTAATTAATCACAATTAATTAAACTTTAATTTTATTTTTAAATAATTATTTAATATTTATAGTATTTTAAAATAATTAATCCTTAATTATTAGGATTAATTACAATTATTCACAAATTATTATCAATTATCCGGTTAGATCGACTATTTACAAATAAATAATCGATACGAATAATTATTACGACATTGTTCGAATAAATAAACTATCACTCGAATAAAAATTCCAACTTATCGAACTACTACTCGTACAACTACGAGTTACTCGCATTATTCGACTAATTATCGAATTATCAATCATATTAATTAATAAATAACTAATAAATAATTAGATAAAGAATTAAATAATTAATTAAATAACTAAATTCGAATTTCTAAATTACTAAAACAATTTAGAAATTATTAATAATAATTTTCAGAATTTAAAACTAATTTTTATTTGATTTTTAGAATTAATAGATTCAAGTTTTGATTTTTATAAAATATAAATAATTAACTAAAATTCAGAAACACAAAACAGAAACTGGAATTGGGGGTTGGGGGATCAAACCCGGATCAAATTCCAGGTTGAAACCGGGTCGAACCCGGGTTCTCAAGAACAGGCGGCTGCCCGGAAAAACCCGACGCCGACGGGCTGATTCCGGCGATTCGACAGCCAACACACAACAACAGAGCCTCGTTTTGGTTCGATAATCAAGCCTACAGCCTCCCCAACATTTCCCTTCCTTCCTCCATCGTCCCCGTCGCCCATCACGCCGGAAACGCGAAGAACGCCACCGCCGCGACGGTTCTCCGACGACCACAAATCGCGCACCAACGGCGATAAAACCGGTGTCGTTCGACTCGCAACACGACGATCTACAAGCCTATACTAACAGAATCATCTACCAATTAACCAAAATCAAAACCCAAATTCCAAGTATAATCCGAAAATCACAAATTAAAATTCAATAATCAAAAACTGAAATTGATCATAGAATCATAAACTACGATTTACAAGCTTCAAAATGGTTACTTACAAGATTGATTTGGATAATAGAATCACCTTCAAATCTGTGATTAAATTCCTTGACTATTCTTCACCAACAAACCCTAATTCTTGATTTTCTGAATTTTTAATAATAAAACAGATATTTATAGTACTGAAAATAATACCCCTAAATAAAATTAAGGGGCTAATTACACATCTAATAAAAATATTTGGCCCCAATTTTTATAATTTTTGGGTATTAATAATGAACTTTTAAATATCCAACAAATATAAAATATATGCCAAAAATTCCCAAAAATTATGAATATTACAAAAATGCAAAGAAAAATAATGTTTGATAATTTCATGATCATATAAAATGAAAATGTGATTTTTGTGGGGTTTTTGACTCCCGAAGGGGTCCGGAAAAAATCATTTTTTGCGAAAGAGGTAAATTTGTAAAACGTCTAGGGGTTCAGAATAACGATATGGTATAGGCCGTTCTTGGCAAAATAGGGCCAATAATTTTGTTAAATACGAGCTTTTAAAACACTGTTTGAGCTGTACGAGTTTTAAAATAAAACTTATAACTTATAATAAAACACTCAATAAATACCCGAAATACATTATGATCAAAACAGACAACACATAGCACATAGCAGTTAGGGTTTTACGACTCAACAAATTTAATTACATAATAATACACATACTTATCTTTATTAAAACATAATACAAACGTAATTTTCTCGGTCGTTACATTCCCCCCACCCCTAATAGGATTCGGTCTTCAGAATCACGCTATGCAAATAACTGAGGATACTTTTCTATCATATCGCTCTCAAGCTCCCAGGTTGATTCTTCAACCACTGGGTTTCTCCACAAAACTCTCACTAACGATACAGGCTTATTCCTTAATACTCTATCTTGCCGATCTAAAATTCTTACTGGCTGTTCTATATATGACAAATCTGCCTGAAGTTCGATTGGCTCATATTCTATTACATGCCTTGTATCAGAGTTATACTTCTTAAGCATAGATACATGAAACACATTATGAATATGCTGCATATGAGGTGGTAAGGCTAACTCATACGTAACTTTTTCCGATTCTCTTCAGAATTTCAAAAGGTCCGACGTAACGAGGTTTCAATTTGCCCTTATTGCCAAACCTAGTTAATCCTTTCCATGGCGATACTTTTAGCAGTACATGTTCTCCTTCTTGATAGTCCACATCCTTTCTGGATAGATCTGCATATTTACGCTGTTGATTCTGTGCTGCTTCGAGTCGCTTTCGGATAAGTTCTACTTTTTCCCTGGTCTGCTGAATCAGTTATGGACCTAGAATCTTGTGCTCTCCCACTTCATCCCAAATGTAGGTGATCTGCATTTCCTTCCATATAAAGCTTCATAAGGTGGCATCCCGATACTCGCTTGATAGTTGTTATTGTAAGAAAATTCTACTAGCGGTAAGCGATCGTCCCAATTGCCTTCAAAGTCTATTGCACACACACGTAACATATCTTCAATTATCTGAATAGTCCTTTCACTTTTCCCGTCCGTTTGTGGATGGTAAGCGGTGCTCATGTTCAACTTGGTTCCTAGACATTCTTGGAATTATCTCCAAAATCTTGAATTAAAACGGGGATCTCGATCCGATACTATGGATACAGGTACTCCATGACGCATTACAATTTCCTTGAGATATAAAAGCACTAATTTGTCCAGTGAAAACCTTTCATTGATAGGAAGGAAATGTGCTGACTTCGTTAATCTGTCAATTATTACCCAAATTGCATCGTGATTTGCTTTAGTCCTTGGTAATCCCACTACGAAATCCATAGCTAAGTGCTCCCACTTCCATTCTGGAATATCTAGTGGTTGTAGTAATCCGCTCGGGCGTTGATGTTCAGCCTTAACTCTTTGGCAAGTATAACACTTACTAACCCATTCCGCTATTTCTTTCTTCATGTCTGGCCACCAAAAGTTTTTCTTCAAGTCACTGTACATCTTGGTGCTTCTGGGATGAATTGAATATCTTGAGCTATGAGCGTCCTGTAAATTTTCCGCTTTTAATTCCGGTACGTTAGGTATCCAGATCCTTGAAGCAACTCGAAAAATTCCTTTGGCATCCTTTCTAGATGATAATCTCTTCTCCTAACAAATTGTCGATTTCCTGATCCATTACTTCTTTCTGATACCTTCTTATCTTTTCCAATAATTCTGGCTGAAAGTCATTACGTGAATCATTTTAGTAGAGCTTTCTGGAACACGAACTTCAATTTCCAATTTATCGAATTCTTTAATCAAGTCTTCTGAAGATATTAACCAGTTCAATCGTTCCTTTCGACTCAACGCATCTGCTACTACATTAGCTTTTCCTGGATGATAATTAATTGAAATGTCGTAATCCTTGATTAACTCTAGCCAGCGTCGTTGTCGCATGTTGAATTCTTTCTGCGTGAAAATATACTTCAAGCTTTTATTGTTCGTGTAAATCTCACATCTTTCGCCATATAGATAGTGTCTCTAGAAGCGTATGCGATTACATTGCCATGTTGCATCAAAACACATCCAAGTCCTCGATAAGAAGTGTCGCTGTAAATAACAAAGTCTCCTTGATCATCAGGTAAGACAAGTACAGGTGCGGTTACCAATCGATTCTTCAATTCTTGGAAACTTTCTTCACATTTCTCGTTCCATTCGAACTTTTCATTCTTCCGAGTCAACTTGGTCAATGGTGTGGCTATCTTTTACAAAGTCTTTAACAAATCTTCTGTATCAACCTGCTAATCTCAAGAAACTTCCGACTTCCGTTGGATTTTTCGGTCTTTCCCAATTTAAAATAGCTTCAATCTTTTCCGGATCCACTTGAATTCCTTCAATACTACCGATGTGTCCTAGAAATTGCACTTCCTTCAACAAAAATTCACATTTCGAAAATCTCGCATAAAGTGGTTCCTTTCGTAATGTCTCCAATGTAGTTCTTAGGTGCGGTGTATGTTCTTCTTCTGTCTTCGAATAAATTAAGATGTCATCAATAAATACAATGATAAACTTATCCAGATACTTCTTGAATACTCGATTCATCAAATCCATAAATGCTGCAGGTGCATTAGTCAGTCCAAATGCCATCACAAGAAATTCATAGTGCCCATATCTCGTTCTGAACGCAGTCTTTGGAATATCTTCTGCCTTGATCTTTAACTGATGATAGCCTGATCGTAAGTCGATTTTCGAAAACCACGCCGCTCCTTTCAGTTGATCAAATAAGTCGTCGATGCGAGGCAAAGGCTATTTATTCTTGATAGTTAACTTGTTCAGCTCACGATAATCAATACATAGTCGCATACTACCGTCCTTTTTCACGAACAATACTGGTGCGTCCCATGGGGATACACTCGGCCCTATAATTCCTTTGTCGAGAAGATCCTGCAATTGCTTTGCTAATTCTTTCATTTCAACAGGCGCCATTCGATATGGAGCTTTTGAAATTGGTTCAGTCCCTGATGCCAAATCAATAGTGAATTCAATTTCTCAATCCGGAGGTAATCCTAGCATCTTATAAAGTTTCTTCATCACCATTTTTTATTCCAGTTCCTTTCCTATTTCCGTCCTTCATTCTCATAGCTCCTTCGAAACCAAACTCTTGACATTAATACTCATTTTGCATTCATATCAAATTAGATATTAATACAAACTTTGATGCTCACAACATCCCATTCTGAAGTAAACATCAATCATCTATATTAATACCACTTTTGATATTTAACAACAACCTAATTATCAACATCAATTGAAAACTGAGTTAAAACTGTATCTCACACTTTATCCAAAACAGAAATACTTGACAAATCATTTATTGTATGATTATCAAAAAAATTTATAAACAAGACGTCCTTTGATAAAACTTTGTTACAGATGATAAAATCTCTTTGACTGTCTAATAAAATCCATATTGGTGTGATTATTAATCTCCTCTTTATCCGCCTCCCTTCTTCCTTTCTTTCCTTCTCTTTGCTTTATCTTCAATCTTTAGTTCTTGAAAATATTTTTCTCACTTGTCCATACAAATAACTTTTTATTTCTTTTGTCTATTACAAAGGCATATTCATCCAAGTAAAGCCTCATGCACTTGCAACAACTTCTGATTCTACTGGTGTTCAGACCTTTTCCAAATTCCTCATTGCTTTGATTTCAGATTAGAAAGTCACATCAAAATTTAATCTAATTGGAATCGATTTCCATCTAACTAACCATTAATTGGCAAACTTAACCCATTAACTTACTTAATTGATCAATTGCACCAAGTGATGACTAGCTAAATGAAATCAAAGACCAATTATAGATATAGTCAGATTGGCTGTAATAATCTCTTTCAAGAACCGAGATCATAATTTTTTGAAGTATCAACATGAATATCAATAACACACGGAAGTATACATTCTATCTTCAAAAGTAGGGTAATTTCTGAAAATTTGGGCAGCATCTCCTTTATATTATTGACTACCAGTCGGGCTCAAGCTGACACCAACAATTAAATAAGCAACCAACAGTCACTCAAACAAACACAATCAACCTTCAAATATACCAATTCACTGCCACCTTCTAAACTTATTATGTTACCACCGCATATAATACTAACCAGTACAACCTGTATTTTAGTTCAACTTAGGATTATAGCGAACAATTCTGATGATACCATGACCTTTCTCATATCTTCTGATTATAACAGAATATCAATACTGGGTATAATTATAATTTATTCTAGAGTTCTTCTAGTTCATGTTTCAAATCAAGCTCTCTACTTAACAATTCATCCATCATTGGCAATATACACTTGTTCTTATTAATTAACTTGTTCAACTTTTGATGACCAACACCTGGTCTCAACCAACCCTCTTATAATCTTGCAAATGAGTTCATTTAGTTTTAAAGCTTCACATCTTAAAAATTGTTACAGCCAAACCACCATACCTTTATTTCCCTTTATGTCTTTCCATATTGAACCTTCTTTGCCAGCCCAGCTACAAGCATTAATTTTACCACAACTCACTTACTTGAATGTGAAAACCCAATCATTCATTGACGGACGCACTCAAAGTTTATTCGTAACCAGCATTTCTTCGATCTTGAATCTTCATCACAAATATATCCCACATGATTGAGATATGCTTCATTTTCACTATATGTTAATCGATTATCTGGTTACTGTTAAGGATTTCTTCGTTCGTCTCCGTTGTCCAATCGATCATTTGCCTCATCTGATACATGCATCTTTACTTTCTTATTTCTCTAGTTACTTTACCTCATGCGATTTGCTAATTACTCTAATTCACGCAAAAATCTCTTACTTGCAATGTATCATGCATGCAGATCCCAGCCTTTGATTTGATGTCCTCGCAACTATCTCATCATCGGCATAATGATTCTTCTCTGCACGTAATTGTTCACCATCCATCGGCTTGCAATTATCCATACTTATTACGTAACTTTATTTGTTACACGGGTTTATTTTATTTCCTTTTTAAAACATTCAAAGGATAGACCTTACACAAGAAGGAATTTTTGTATATGATTCTGATTGGAAACTTTTTGTAAGGGATAAGAGTACAAGGAAACAATCGGAAAGATTCTCGAATAAACAAATCAAGAGTGTGGAAGAAAGAATGAATAATAATCTAAATAGGAATGAGACAACCATATTAGTACTCAAGATGGCCAGTCTGTCATATTATATGGCACACAGCACATGATTAGGTGGCGTCCCACCAGACTCTTTGTCATTTCGACAAATCGTCACACCACATCACTGTAGGATTTTTATACATCACAGAAGCATGGTAAAACATTTTCTTGATATAAAATCCATATAATATGCATACAAATCATGAATAAATCGAGGGATCGATTACTAACCTTTAATAGCGATCCAAGAACGATGAACGGAGATCCCTAGCAGCTGTTCCTCAAGTGTGAAGCACTCCACCGGTATCCACCAAGAGATCAAAATAATGGAGGGAGGAAGAGGTTGAGAGAATTAGTTGCCTCCTTTTAATTTCTACTTTAGAATTAGGGTTTATTATTTGGGTTGAGGCAAATAGGGTTTATAATGGTATATTTATAGGCAAAATTTTCAGTTGAAAATTTTCCCATAAAATATTATTTTTATTAACCCTTTAATTGATTATTCTTATTAACCAATTAACTAATAATTAAAACACCTTTTAATCATTAATCCATTTTCTAAACACTTTAGAAAAATAATTCTCTCACTTGATTTAATTTCCAAAATTAAATTCTTAATTAATAATATTAAGAACTTTTCTTAATTAATTTATAATTAATTAAATCTCATTTAATCAATTATTAAATTTTCTAATTAATTATTTATTTCACAAATAAATAATTACCAGCCATTATTAATTAATTCCTCCACCATTAAATCATTCTCTTTTATGGTGTGACCCTGTAGGTTCAATATTAAGCCGGTAGTAGAAATAAATAATAATAAAACAATTTTATTATTATTTATATAAATTCTCTAATTTATTAAATATGATTAATTAATAAATTAATCATGTTTATTCTACATCATGAGGGATACTTCTCAGCATATCGCGACTATCAGGATAATACGAATTCACTGCTTAGAATACCAAGAACCTATTCAGTGAATAGTTACCGTACAATTAATTCCTTCTACCCTACAATGTCATGATTAAATACAAGGCATGGAACTCGTGTCAAGCCTATTTTATTTAATCATATGCTTTCACATTCACTATGCTTAGTTCTAATTAATGTGAATTAGAAACTCCTTTCTAATTTCATTCACTCTGGCCAGAGATTCTTGAACTAGCATAAGTGGATCAGCATTGAACATTCTCTTCCTTTCACTAGAAGGGGTAGATCCTTTATTAATCATACACTATCTTCGTGTACAAATTCCTACACCCAGTAGAGCCCTTATTATTGTCCCTGGAGACTAAGAACTAAACCAAAGTATAGTTCAGTGTACACAAGATGACTATGATGACCTCATATCTAGGATACTTGTACAACTATCACTATGTGAACATCTGCTGACACGTGAGTGAACTCCATCAGTTGTTCAGCTGTGTGAGTCATGTTCAGTGAACTAATTCTATAATAAGCACCTACATACTAGCTATAGTGTCACCACACAAATGTCTATGAGAACAGATATCCTTCATAATGAAGCAAGCATAGTATTTACCGATCTTTGCGGATTACTAATTACCAGTTAGTAATCCTACGACCATAAAATATTTAAGTTCAGAGTTATCATCTTTTAGGTCTCATTATTATGATCTCATCATAATCCATAAAAAGCTTTACTCTAAACTATGGTATATCTTATTTAAACACTTAAATAGATAAAGCCCGCAATAAAACCAAAACAAGTCTTTTATTAATATTAATGAAATCAAAACAGATTACATAAAAGTTATTCCTAAATCATCATACATGATTGGACTTAGGACACATCTCTTTCAATCACTGCTTGTCCCAATTAGAAAACAATATTTTGAAGAAGGAATAATTTGAAAGGGATTCAACAATTACCTTATAAAACTGATCATGAAAGAAGTTCCTACTATACTATGTTACATCTATTTATATATAATACACAAGGTACAACATTCTATTGTCATCTGAAATCAAAAATCTGGGTGGCACACGGCTCAACTCCTGCTGTAGCGCCCCTAGTACGGCCTCGGTCACTCTCATCGCCCTACGATACACGGCTTCGGTGCGCACATCCTGCTGTCTCAAATCAACCATTTCCTGAGAACCGACTCGATATATCTGATAGACCTCTCCCTCATTATATAGTCTGACTGAAGTGCTCGTACGGGTCCGTCCTCCTGTGTCTCAAACAACCCAAGAATCTCTCTACACTGATCCTTCCATCTGACTCTCTCCTCTCTCTCTGACTGGTACTGCTGATATGATACCATGTGGGGCTCGCGAAGATCTGTGCGAGAACCTCAAGAAGGCAATGGTAATGGCTGATCTACAACCTCATCTATAAACTCCGGCTGCGGGAACTGGTATACCCCGGGCATAGGGGCATAAATAGCCAGCTGTGTAGGGAATAAAACAGGTTGCTCCTGGGGTGCATATATAGGTGGCTCTAGCTCTGGCTCCATCTGGGGAATCTCTGGCTGTGGCACGGGAACCTGTGGCTCTAAGTCCTCCCACTCAGGGTCAGGTAACGGATCTGGCACTGGTCCCTGCGGTAGGGGTGGAGGTGGTGGTAATGGAGGAAATACCTGCATCAATACTGGTGCTAGTGTTGGTGCTGCTACTGGGTCTGACTCGGATGTCACCGAAGAAGCCATCTAATATAATCATAATACAAGAACAATCAAATCACAATCCTCGAACTCATAAGTCCTAATCACATAAACAAACAACCCTAACATTCTTACTTCTATCTTATATGATCTTCATATCTTATCTTAACTCTAATGTTCTTGTTTTCAAGGGCCAAAACCTAAGCTCTGATGCCAACTGTAACACCCTCTAAATCCGGGGTATAGATTTTAGGCATTATTAACACTAACTAATCACTAAACCTGTACAAGCATAATATAAATAAATAATTTCCCCGAACTACTACTACTCAGGTTCTTTTCAAGGTTAAGGATTGAAAACAAGAATGACAAACCAACTTTATTACAAACCAACTAAACAACTGTCTCAAGAACTCTCTTTGTTACAAAACTTTATTCTAATTACACATTTTAAACTAAACAACTTTTATTCAAACTACGACTATTACTTATCCTGCTACACTTGATCTGGCAACTCAAAGCTCTCTTCTGGGATAGGGACAAACACCCTTGGTATTAGAGGGTCCCGCTGCTTAACTCGCTTCTTGACTATGCGGGTTCTGATGGGTTTCATTCTCAATCTTAACTAAAAAACAATGTAAATAACAAAAAAAAGGGGTGAGCCAAAATTGCTCAACAAGCCTGCAACAGTATATATAGTGTAAAGAGAGAAGAATAAATGAACCGATAATCTGCTGGTTTGAACAACCATCTGTTTCTGTAAAGAATAATAATTTTCCATTACTGGCGAGTGCCAAATTAACAAGACTGGAAACAAAAACCAACATATGCACTATAACCTGCTGATCAGTCAGGATACAGTGCGGATCTATACCCAACTGCATAGACCCAACCAACATAAGGAGTACTCAAGAAACTATGGCCTATTATCAAAGGTCCGGTTAATACTCAGCCTGCATCATAACCATCTAGTCCATAGCTTAGCATCCAGAACAATCGGTATGCTCTTGAAATATCCCAACATCAGGATATATCATAGTATATGTAAATAAGGGTATCAATATTGGAATGTGAATAGAGGATTCAATAAATTGGGAGAAATAAAGAATTGAAATGAAATAGAACAAAGATCAATAATTATATATCAGTGTATATGAACAAGAATTATCAAGGTATAATTGATATGGAAAGTTGGATATATTTCACTATTCTGAACTTAGAATAGGGGAAAAACTTGCTTGGTGTGCACTTCACCTCGTATGCTTAACTGCCTTCTATCTCTGGCTGGATTCACCATGTTGTTACTGAATCTATCATGGAAAGATATTCATTTAAATAACTTACTTCATACACGTATCTCGAATTGATACCATATAGCCCTAATCGTCTACGATTTCATCAAACTCGCACACATATAATATGACACATAAAGTTCACATAATAACGTAAATGACATAACACATAAGTCACATAATTGATTTTAGACTTATAATTATTTTTAGAATTGATACTAGACTTGAACTCGCATTAAAAAACACTATCTGGTTCGATTTATAATTATTCGGGATTTATTAGACTCGACTCTACCCCTAGTAGGGCCTACAAGCAATTAATTACCACAAGACGACTCGCTTCCGAAAAAAATTATGATTTATAATTATTTTTAATGGAATCGGTTCATTTTTCTGAGTCTAAGGGTCTTCGTTTCACTCAAATCGGACTAACGGTTTAATTTTTACGGAATAAACAAGATTTAATTAATTATAAATAAATTATAATCAATTAATCACAATTAATTAAACCTTAATTATATTTTTAAATAATTATTAAATATATATAGTATTTTAAAATAATTAATCCTTAATTAGTAGGATTAATTACAATTATTCACAAATTATTATCAATTATCCGATTAGATCGACTATTTGCAAATAAATAATCGATACAAATACTTATTACGACACTATTCGAATAAATAAACTATCACTCGAATAATAATTCCAACTTATCGAACTACTACTCGTACAACTACGAGTTACTCGTATTATTTATCGAATTATCAATCATATTATTCGATATATTTTTAATCCTATTTATTAATTAATTACTTAATTATTAATTAATAAATAACTAATAAATAATTAGATAAGTAATTAAATAATTAATTAAATAACTAAATTCGAATTTCTAAATTAATAAAATAATTTAGAAATTATTAATAATAATTTTCAGAATTTAAAACTAATTTTTATTTGATTTTTAGAATTAATAGAAACAAATTTTAATTTTTATAAAATATAAATAATTAACTAAAATTCAGAAACACAAAATAGAAACAGGAATTGGGGGTTGGGGAACCAAACCCGGGTCAAATTCCGTGTTGAAACCAGGTCGAACCCGGGTTCTCAAGAACTGGCGGCTGTCCGGAAAAACCCGATGCCGGCGGGCTGATTCCGGCGATTCGATGGCCAACACACAACAACAGAGCCTTGTTTTCGTTCGATAATCAAGCCTACAGCCTCCCCAGCCTTTCCCTTCCTTCCTCCATCGTCCCAGTCGCCCATCACGCCGGAAACACGAAGAACGCCGCCGCCGCGGAGGTCCTCCGACGACCACAAATCGCGCACCAACGGCGATGAAATCGATGCCGTTCGACTCGCAACACGACGATCTACAAGCCTATAGTAATAGAATCATCTACCAATTAACCAAAATCAGAACCCAAATTCCAAGTATAATCCGAAAATCACAAATTAAAATTCGAATAATCAATAACTGAAATTGATCATAGAATCATAAACTAGGATTTACAGGCTTCAAAATGGTTACTTACATGATTGATTTGGATAATAGAATCACCTTCAAATCTGTGATTGAATTCCTTGAGTGTTCTTCACCAACAAACCCTAATTCTTGATTTTCTGAATTTTTAATAATAATTAACTAATTATTTAATAATAAAATAGCTATTTATAGTACTGAAAATAATACCCCTAAATAAAATTAAGGGGCTAATTACACATCTAATATAAATATTTGG
Organism: Apium graveolens; assembly: GCF_009905375.1. NCBI lineage: Eukaryota > Viridiplantae > Streptophyta > Magnoliopsida > Apiales > Apiaceae > Apium > Apium graveolens. Next base: position 95,882,308 of record NC_133652.1, read on the forward strand.
CCCCAATTTTTATAATTTTTGGGTATTAATAAAGAACTTTTAAATATCCAACAAATACAAAATATATGCTAAAAATTCCCAAAAATTATGAATATTACAAAAAAAGCCAAAGTTATGGAGAGAGGGCTTAGGTTATGGAGAGAATAAGAATGACAAAGGAACTGAAGAAATTAAGCCTGTTGTTAAGCAAAAGCCAAAGTGAAAACCTGTTAAGTTTGTAACTATAAAGTCTGATAATGAGAAATCAGAAGTTAAAGAGGAATTAACTTCTGACAAACTAAAACAGGAAAAGACAGCTGAAGTAAACATAGGCTTAATGACAAAGAAGCAGCTTAAGCATAAGCTGAAAGATGTCAAGAATGCAAACAAGGTAAAATCACCTAGGAAAAATAGGAATGGAAAGGAAGGTGTGAATAAAAGCAATGATTATAAACCTGTTCCTGATGCTCCTAGGAAAACATGTCATAACTGTGGAAGTTCTAACCATCTGGCTTCTTTTTGCAGGAAAAATAAGAATATTAACTCCTTACCTTCAAAATCAGGAGTTAAGAGTCAGTCAGTTAGATACAAACCACAAAATCCTTGTTTTCATTGTGGTAGTTTATGGCATTCCATTTATACTTGTAAGGAATATCATAGTTTGTACTATGATTATTATCAAATAAAACCTTCTTTGAAGAAAGTTTCCATTGTTCCTTCTAGTGTAAATTCTGATTCAAAGTCTGATAATGTAAATTTTGATAAGAAAAATGTTAACATAAACTCTGATGCTAAATCCGCTACAAATGTTAACAAACTTAATAAGGCCAAAGGATCCAAGCAAGTCTGGGTCCTTAAAACTAATAATTAGTGGTCTTTGTGATTGCAGGGCAACAGGAAAAATATTCTAGTTCTGGACAGTGGATGTTCAGGACATATGACTGGAAATAAGGCCCTGCTATCAGACTTTGTGGAGAAAGCTGGCCCAAGTGTTTCTTATGGAGATGGCAACATTGGAAAAACATTGGGATATGGCAATATCAATCTTGGGAATGTCATCATTAAAGAAGTAGCTCTGGTCTCAGGACTTAAACACAACCTACTGAGTATAAGTCAAATCTGTGACAGAGGTTATCATGTTGATTTCTTTGAAGAACACTGTGAAGTTGTGAGTAAATCTAAAGGTAAAGTTGTTCTGAAAGGATACAGACGTGGTAACATTTATGAAGCTAAGCTTTCAACAAGTACTGATGGCTCTGCAATCTGTCTATTAAGTAGAGCATCAATTGAAGAAAGCTGGAATTGGCATAAGAAACTCTCTCATTTAAATTTCAACAATATAAATGAACTTGTCAAGAAAGATCTTGTGAGAGGATTGCCAAACACAGTATTTGCTCCTGATGGTCTTTGTGATTCATGTCAGAAAGCCAAACAAAGAAAATCTTCATTCAAGAGCAAGACTGAATCATCAATTCTTGAGCCTTATCATCTTATACATGTTGATCTATTTGGTCCAGTAAATGTCATGTCTATTGCAAAGAAGAAGTATGCGTTGGTCATAGTGGATGAGTTCACCAGATACACATGGGTGTATTACTTGCACACAAAAAGTGAAACTGCATCTATCTTGATTGATCATGTCAAACAGCTGGATAAAATGGTCACAGATTCTGTGAAAATTTTAAGGAGTGATAATGGCACTGAGTTCAAGAATTTGATAATGGAAGAGTTCTGCAAAAGCCATGGAATAAAGCAGGAATTTTCTGCTCCTGGAACTCCACAGCAAAATGGAGTTGTTGAAAGGAAGAATAGAACTCTCGTTGAAGCTGCACGTACAATGCTTGAAGAAGCAAAGCTTCCAACCTATTTCTGGGCTGAAGCTGTGCAGACTGCTTGTTTTACTCAAAATACAACACTCATTAACAAGCATGGAAAAACACCATATGAGATGGTGAAGAAAAAGAAGCCAAATCTAAAATATTTTCATGTATTTGGATGCAAGTGTTTTGTTCTCAAGACTCATCCTGAACAGCTATCAAAGTTTGATCTAAAAGCTGATGAAGGAATCTTTGTTGGATATCCACTTTCCACAAAAGCCTTCAGAGTCTATAATTTGAGAACAAAAGTGGTCATGGAATCTATCAATGTCTCTTTTGATGACAAGAAGATCACTGGTCTTAAAGATTTCATTGACCATGATCAGCTGAGATTTGAAAATGAAGACTCATATTCTGATACTGAAAATCCTGACAATCTAAGTCCTGATACTGCAAACTCTGATGGATTAAACTCTGATGTTATTGAAACTGTGGTGACTACGTTAAATGAAGATGCCCCTATGCAGGGGGAGCATACTCAAAATCCTACCACATCTCAAGAAACATTCGAACATGCATCTGGCTCTTCAAGTTCTGATTCGTCAAGTTCTGATAAGCCAAGTTCTGATAGTACTGAAAATCTAAATACTGAAGAATCCAACTCAGAAAGCATAGTTTCAGGGGGAGCATCAGAAAATGGAGATAGCATGGATCTATCTGTTGAGAATAGATCTGTTGTTGGTACAAAGTGGGTATTCAGAAACAAAACTGACAGTGATGGCATAATTACAAGGAATAAGGCAAGGCTGGTTGCAAAAGGATATTCTCAACAGGAGGGAATTGATTATGATGAAACATTTGCACCAGTTGCTAGGTTAGAAGCCATAAGGATATTTTTGGCTTATGCTGCTCACAAAAAGTTTACTGTCTTTCAAATGGATGTGAAAAGTGCTTTTCTCAATGGAGAATTGGAGGAAGAGGTATATGTTGAACAACATCCAGGTTTTGTATATACCAAACATCCAGATTATGTCTACAGACTTGACAAAGCACTTTATGGACTTAAGCAAGCTCCTAGAGCATGGTATGAGACTTTAGCTCAGTTTCTTCTGGAAAGTGGATTCAACAGAGGGACAATAGACAAAACACTGTTCTACCTCAACCATGGAAAGGACTTACTTCTGATCCAGATTTATGTTGATGATATCATTTTTGGATCTACAAATGACAAACTTTGCAAGAAGTTTGCCAAACTTATGCAGTCAAGATATCAGATGAGTATGATGGGGGAACTTAGCTACTTTCTGGGCCTTCAAGTCAAGCAGAATGAGGAAGGCACTTTTATTTGTCAAACCAAGTACACCAGAAACTTGCTAAAGAAATTTGGAATGCAAGATTGTTCAAGTGCATCCACTCCAATGGCCACTGCAATAAAACTGGATAAGGATACCGGTAAATCAGTAGATATTACTGACTACAGAGGTATGATTGGCTCTCTACTCTATCTAACTGCTAGTAGACCTGATATCATATATGCTACCTGTCTTTGTGCAAGATTTCAAGCAGATCCAAGAGAACCTCACTTAACAGCTGTAAAAAGAATCTTTAAGTATCTTAAAGGAACAGCTGCTCTGGGATTATGGTATCCTAGAGAATCAGATTTTAAACTAATAGGTTACTCAGATGCAAATTTTGCAGGTTGCAAAATTGACAGGAAAAGCACAAGTGGAAGCTGCCAATTTCTTGGAGGCAGATTGGTTTCTTGGTACAGCAAGAAACAAAAGTCAATTTCCACATCAACTGCAGAAGCAAAGTATATTGCTGCAGGAAGCTGTTGTGCACAGATTTTTTGGATGAAGAATCAGTTACTGGATTATGGGTTAACATATTTCAAAATCCCTATTTACTGTGATAATCAAAGTGCTATTGCTATGACAGGTAATCCAGTTCAACACTCAATGACAAAGCACATCAGCATCAGGTACCACTTCATCAGGGAACATGTGGATGAAGGTACGGTGGAATTGCATTTTGTTCCCACAGATCAACAGTTGGCAGATATCTTCACAAAACCATTATGTGAAGCTACTTTTACAAGATTGGTAAATGAACTTGGAATGGTTTCAGGTTCCTTCTCTAAATCTGCTTAGACTTGTTCTGTGTTATCAGACTTTATGCTCAGTATTTACAGAATTCATCTCATTGTGTATTTTGTGCTTAATTGATAAATGTCTTTAAGTACTGACTGTTGTCTGATATATGTTTCTAAACTCTGATAAGTGATATGTCTGTTCTAGTACCTATTCAATCCTATGAGGATAACTGTGCTAGATACTGACCTAGTAGTCTTCAATAAACAAATGATTCCATGGAAGAAGTAATTATTTCAGTGGAAATCTTATGACACTAGCAAATTCTGATAACTGAGCTTAGTTAAGTTCACTTTGTATATCTTATTACTAAGTCACAAATTAGAATAATGCTACTCATCTGTTAAGTTTTGATACTAGTAAAACTGCTGAATGTACTAAGTGCTGATAGACCTCTCTTATCAAAAGCAAAAGCAAAAAGATCAAAGATTAAAATCAGGTACTCCTTTGAGATCTAGAGTAAAAATGTGGAAGGGACGACCCAAGTGCATTGCTGGTATTAAGTAAATATGCATCAGAAAAGAAAAATATTTTCTTGGTGACTTTTCACACTCTATGATTACTGGAGAAATACTCTGAAAATAGCATAAATTCTGATAAACAGTCGTGACTCACTTACACTGAGAAGCCACTGTAAAATAGAATTTCAAAAGATGCATAAAATTAGCACAAAATAGTTGAGGTGGACTCAAGCATAAACTCATTCTTCAGTCGGTTTCAGGACAATGACAGATCTTTAGCAAAATTTTAGTTATGCCTTATTTCTAAGATGTACTACAGTGAATCAGACTTTACTCTTTGTCTATTTTTAGCTTAATGCACACACTAATCACTCCATCTGAATGATGAAAATTTCTGTGGTGGTCTATGTTATTTTAGATAAAACAGTCAATGTGTCATTATTGCACAAATTCTGAGGACAAGTTCTAAGTTACACGTTCTGATGATTAAGTACTGACGTCCATAACTCAGAACTTGTATGAGTATTTACTAAGATAGGCATTCCTTTTTCGAGTTAAGAAATTATGTTCTGATGACTGTTAAGTTCTGGTATAGGTCTAAGTTCTGATTTCTCAGTCTATTCCTTTACTTGGCTTATCCTTGAATAAAATTTGATAACAGTCTCAGTTTGTACTCGAATATGTTGAAGTGGAAGATTAATAGTCACTGTGATTAGGATTAATGGTATTTATACTTGAACAGACCACTGTTTCTTGTGTTTTGTGCGGTCTAGACCATGCTTCCTCTTTCCAATGACTGTTATTCTTTTTCAAAGTCTAGGGAGACGAGGTAGAATTAATTCTACCTGTCAGCATTAAATATCTTTGCGTCTCTTGGCATTCTCTTGCCTATATAAGCAACCACTTCACATCAGTCTTTCCATCACATTCTTCTCACACACTTATACTCCTTCTTCTATCAAAAACACAATGGTTCGATATAACATGTTTTTGAACAACCAAACCTTCACAATGGAGCTAAGTTGTGCCGATTGGCAGCAGGAGTGGCATGTAACAGCCATTCCTGAGGAGATCTGGGATTCTGTCCCACAGGAGGTGCTGACTCACCTTCTATTCTTCAATATGGATTACCATCGCCATCTGGAGCGATTGGAGGAGGAAATGCGGGAAGCTATCCGTCAGTAAGAGCGAATCATACGACTCGCCATCTTGTTCGCCGAAGATAGGAAGAGGAAGATGACTTAATCTCGTCTTCTTCCTGTTCTTCTTCATCCTCAGCTTTGTCAGGCTTCTTAGCTAGGACTAAAGCTGTTGACGTTAGGATTAGAAGCTTAGGGAAAATCTTGTATTGATGTCATTTCCATTTCATAAATGTATTGACTTGATATATTAATGAAAATTGTTTTTACTTCAAGATTGTGTCTCTGAGTTATTTTATCTTGTGTTGATAAATCCTGATTGATATTCTGATGACCATTTAAATTGTGCTTTTAGTTAAGTTCTGATTCTCTGTCAGCACTTATTCATCGAAATTATCTCGGTCATTTTTAACATGATTTATTTTCAGAATATTAATGTTGCAGTGACAAATAATTCAATCAGTGATAACGGGTTAAAATTTGAATTGTTTCCCTTGATTAATGGAACAGTTTTTCCTTGAAACTCGGCAAATGGGTAAGTAATGATTACTGTTTTCTCGAGCCCAGTAACTATCCGTTATGACTGCATGTCTGACAGGTGTCCAACGGTAATATTTTTTTTGTATAAGTACAGCAGAGAGAAGATTTCTTTAATCTTTTTAATTTCTTCATCTTTTATCTCTCTTCTTACTTTTACTCTCCTTCACTTTACTATTTCCGTTGTTTTCATACAGATATTATATCAAACACCTATCAGGCATACTTAATTCTCAAAAAAAAATTTCACATGGCACCAAAGGATTTAATCATTGATGGAGCAAAGTTTGTTCCAAACAACTATGCTGCAATTCTTGATCATGCTGAAGCTCCATCTGAATTGCACTTTGTGCAAGATCTTCTTGCACATAGTGAGGTTGGGTACGCCTTAACTCAGCCTGAATTATTTTCAAGTCAACAAGTTCTGAGGTTCTGGAGGACTGGCATTTTTGATGATGGTGGTAACCGTGGAACTCCCAGTATTATCTTCCAAGTGGGTGATTCATCTTTTGTAGTCACTCCTGGTACAGTACGCAGGGCTTTACATCTTCCCGAGGATTGTACTTTCTCAGTTCCAGAGGACTCAGCCCTTCGGGAGTTAATGGCTGAATTGGGATATGAAAAGAGTCTGACAAAACTTGGACAGTTGAAACGGGCTAATATCAGAAGAGAATGGAGTTTCTTCTTTGATTGCATCACCAAAGCTTTTGGGAACAAATGTTCAAATTTTGATGCTATCCCAATTCTGAGTCAGCACATAGGGTATGCTATTATCCATCAAACTCATTTTGATTTTGCAACTGGACTAATTGGTTTTATTGGGGATAGGATGACAGAGGATAGAGATGTTGTTTATTTTGCTAGATTCTGTCAACTTATTTACACGTATTGTACTGCTGAACCCCAGTTAGTCAGCACTCAAACCCCACCTCTTAAGGTTGCAAAAAGGTACTTTAACGACCTGATAAATGCTGACATAAAGAAATCAATGGTGAGACAATTACAGATTCCTCAGTCTGTGAAACAGATTCTGGTAAATGATGATCCTGCTACTTACAAATCTGTTTACTCAAATGTTCAACCAACTCACCATAACCAAAATCCATCAACCTCAGTACCTACCTCTCATTCTACTCAACCTACCCTCAGAACTTATCTCAAATCCTATCTCTCCACTTCACAGACTGCTCAACCTTCTTCTTCAGCACCTACTGTGAAGCCTACATCCTCTAAGTCAAAGAGAACAAAGACTGTTCCTCAAACACCTCAAAAGAGGAGGAGATTTACTTTGAGAGATGAATCAGATTCTGAGGAACAGATTCCTTCTTCAGAACATGTGGTGGTTGAAGCTGAGAAAGCAACTTCTCAGAAGGATTCTGACATTGGGGGTTCTAGGCTTCTCAAGAGGCTTAGACGTATGATAGTTCCTGAAACTCCCAAGGAATCCAAATCAACAAGGAAGTACAAGAAACAGAGGGCACAAAGGCCAGTTTTAGATGATGAGGAGGAAGCAGCTAAGGAAGGGGATCAGGAATCTCTGATCTCACAAGGCAAGGAATTTGCTCCAGTCACTTCTTCTCCATCAACTCCATCTCAAGAAGCTGTATCTGACAAGGCTAACTCACCATCTGTGTCTCTTGTTGATCCAGGCACAAGTGCTGAAATTGATATTCAGAACCTAGTTGTGCCTGAAATACTTTTCTTAGAAGCTCCAACAGCAAATATTACTTCTACAACACCTGTTATTGATGTTGTTCAAACTCCAGAGTTATCAACAACACCTTCTCTGCATCAAGATGCTGATGATCAGATTTTAGGTGAGCATCAGGATATGGCTGTTGATCAGAACTTAGTATCAGATCACCAATTAGAGGATGCTGAAGCCTCCATTGCTACTCACACTGTTGTCTTATCAGAAGATACTGATTCTTTAAGTTCTGATGCTGCAAATGTTGGAGATACTGGTGAGGCTGCTACAACTATAGATGCTGATAAAGCAGGTCCTTCAGGACATACTCCTCCACTGACTCTTCCTAAGTCTGAACTGGTAAAGGAGTTTGTTATCAGGGATGCACCAGTACCTTGGAGTGAAACTCCTGCAGGTCAGGAGTGGACTAAGGAATGGAACTCAATTTCATGTGTTCCAAATGCTTTACATCTTGCTGAGCACTTGACTAAAGCTGATGAAATGTTAAATTCTGATGATTTTAAAACCCAGCTTAGAGTCACTGCATTGAGTACTAAACATCTACAAGGTCTTCATTCCAATACTCATGCAGAGCTACACAAGATTCAGGAGAACTTTATCAAACAGGAACAAGTTTGGAAAATTGATAAGAAAAAGTTCTTCCAACCTACCATTGACAGGGTTGCTTATATTGAGAAAACTCAAGAGAAGCAACAAGCTCAGATTGATCAAATTCTGACAAATCAAGCTTCTCAGCAATCGCAACTTACTGAAATCCAGACCTCAGTGGAACTACTTATCTCTCTTTTATTACCTGCTGATGCCAAAAAGGGGGAGAAGGTAATTAAGTCCAAATGCAAAACCAACAAGACACTGCAAGGAAAGGATGATGGAAAAGATGACCAAGGAACCTCTGGAATGGGTAGTGGTCATAGTCAAGGTAGAAGGTTTACATCAAGACAAGCTAGTCACGGAACAAGTTCTGATACTGGGAAAAGAATAAGTTCTGCTGCTGGTAAAAGGATAAGTTCTGATGAACTTCTAGATCTTGATGAGGAAATGTCAAGACAGTTATTTCTTCAAGAAAATCCAGGGATGGACTTGGAAAGTTTAAAGGAAGAAGAAGCCAGACTTAAATCAGAGAAAGTCACATCTAAATCTGAAGCTTCTGGTAAAAAGTTACTTCCAAAACCTAAAGGCATTGTGATCAAAGAAAGTATACATACTGAAGCAACTTTGGCTAGATCACAACCACAGATAGATCCAAGATCCAAGGGTAAAGAAAAGGTTGGTGAACCTATCAAGCCTTATGTACCTCCTGAGGAAGAAGAAATTACTGATGGAAAAGATGATTTTGCTCTGACTACAAGAAAAGTTCTTAAAACAACCTCTGACATGGCTCAAGTTGTTCAGAGTCAAGAAATTGTAAGTACTGATATTCAGAAGAAGCAAGTAACCTCTGACAGTGCTCAAGTTAACTTGATATCAGAAAATAGATCTAAAACACTCCTACCAGGATTCACTAAAGCAAAACAGACTCAATCTTTGAAGACTACTGCAAGTGGTTTTGAAGCAAGAGTAGTTACTGGAAAGGAAGCTAGAGATAAAACTGGATTGGGAAGTGCTGATGAAAGAAGAGTACACAACACTACCAATGATCCAACTTCCTTGAGTGAACCAGGTATTGGAGCAACTCCTGAGAGATTGAATCAACTGGAATCTGTACAGATGGTTTACCATACCTACTTGAAAGAATACATCATGTTGTATTTCATGACAGATGGTAGGGTTTATCATATAAGATAAAATGCCATTCCTTTGAAGTATTTTGAAGAATTGGAGCATGTATTTTTCTTACTTCAAGTGGATAACAGAATAACAGAGACTGCTGCAAACTACTTAAAAGAACAGATTCAGAGACAGAAAATGCTTTATTCTGTTAAGTCTGACAGCATATATGTTCGAAAGTACAGAGATCACAATGGTGATATTGTTGATATGAAGCCTAATACTGCACAGATCAGAACGTATCTTGGTATTAAGGGACTTGAATTCAATCTTGAATCTGACAAAGCTTATGTCATAAGACTAGATCAGGAGTTAAGAAAAGCAAAGATTAATGATCTCAGAGCTGCAGTCTTTCAAACTGGTGAAGATACTGCAGAGCTTAAAGGTGTTAAAAGGAGAATGATTGATGAACTAAGATATGCTGAGAAATGTTTGTTGAAGAACTATCTCAGAACAACTCCTGACATCAGAGAGATCAGAAAATGAAGAAGCCAAGTCGAAGATCTACAACTGCTTAAATTATGATATTTATACAGATTGAAGTTGTTATCAGAAGTTGAAATTGGTAAAAACTTTAAGGACTATAAGTTGTAGTTATCTAGTCTATTTCTCATGCATTTGTACTTAATGTTTTTGACATCATCAAATATCTGTTAAACTTGTATATTTTGTTAATTTACAAGTTGGGGGAGATTGTTAGATATATTTGATAATGTCATGGCTAATATGTTTTATGTTTAGATTTCAGATCTTACGTGAACAGGATAAATCAGTACTTAACTGTTGATCAGTACTTATACTGGAAGTCAGGACTTAAGGATATCAGTTCTTATATTATCAGGAGATAATCATCAGAAGATAGATATCAGAACTTAAGTGCTGAAGGACAATCAGATAAGGACAGTAGCTGATTAAAGGAAAGAAGATCGAGATAAACATAAGAAGAGATATGCATGAAGAAGGAATTCCGTGAAGAATGGAATACTTGGAAGAAAAGATATCTGATTGATATATTTTAGGAAGCAGAATTATATTCCATATCAATTAGCGATTATCTTGTAACTGTGTAATATATAAACACAGGCATAGGGTTTACACTTTAAGTGTTATCATTATCGAAGTTATTATTCTATATAACCCTAGCAGCTCTCGTGATATTTGTTCATCACTGAGAGGTAACAGTTCCATACTGTAACAGAGTTTATTGTTTCAATAAAGTATGTTTTCTGTTACTTAAGTTCTTAAAGTTCGATTTGAGTGTATTATACACTGTATTCACCCCCTCTACAGTGTGTGTGTGACCTAACAGTCACTAATCACTCCATTTTAGGAAAAGTATATCTTCCATTTCTGGCTTAGCACATCTTTGCATACTGTGTTAACTTTGATCTTCCTTTGTCAGTTAATCTTCACCCTTGATCTTGCACACTCTTCAAGCTGCTTTCTGTAGACTTGTCAATCCAACTGGTTGGATTGTTTGTTGATTGTTAATATTGGATATTGAACTGGTCTGCACTTTGTACTTTGAATTTTAACTCGAGATCTCCAGTTTGGTATATAGAGAACTTGACATCTCGATAAGTATATTGGCTTATCGAGATCTCTCATTTCTCTATAGTTTATTTGACTTGTAGAGGTCTCTGAGTTCTCTATAAGAGAATTTATCTTGTCGAGACCTCTCAACTTCATGTCTTCACTTTGGCTTATAGACATCTCTGAGTTCTCTAGTGACTAATTGACTTGTCGATAACTCAGAGTTCTCTAGTGATATTTGACTTATCGATATCTCAGAGATCTCTAGTGATAATTGACTTATTGATATCTCAGAGTTCTTTAATGATATTTGACTTGTTGATAACTCAGAGTTCTCTAATGATATTTGACTTGTCGATAACTCTGAGTTCTCTAGTGAAGAAATGACTTATCGATATCTCCAATTTTTATGTCTTCAATTTGGCTTGTCGATATCTATGAGTTCTCTAGTAGCTTTCCTCAGTTCTCTATAAGTCATTCTGGAGTTCTCGAATGACTTCTTTATAACACTAAATCCGTGACTTGTAGAGATCTTGACTTAGAACATTTTTCTCAAAACAGATTTATTCAACTCCAAGCTTCTTCATAATTCTTCTAAGGCATGATCTTCTTGATCTTCTTCTAGATATAATTCTTAGGCTTGATACTGTTTACAGGAAAGACTCTAGTCTGCTCCATTTACATTTTTACAGACTTTAAATGTTACAATACAAAATGCAAACTAAGATTACAATAAAACTTACTCAGGGTTGTCAATTTGACTTAGTCTTGTTAAAGTACATGCATGTCTTGCACAACATATACATTTTAACAATATAATTATTATTGAATAAACATGCATTGTAAACTTTATTTATTTATTTTTCGTATTAGTGTGAACTTGATTATTTGACATTGTTAATTAATTCTTATATATAATATCTTAGATTTAACAAGATGATTATTTGGAAACATATTATATTATTTACTAAATACATGTTATGTCTTTATTTATTTATATTTTTCGTATAATTCTTATCTTTAAATGTTAAATATTTATTAAAATTATTATCCAAATTGTAACTTTACTTATTTAAATATATATATATATATAACTAAATCAATATATATGAACATAAAATATTGAATAAAAAAGTTATTTGATGAATTACAATAGAAAACTGTAATTTTCCTCCTTAGCGACACACATATTAAGTGCTTGATTAAAAACATAAAAGTCGTAGTGTCATGGTGGTATTGTAGTGTCAGAACTGTGGTTTGATTCCCTCCAATAATTTATTTTTAATTATGATAGATAAAGGGACAAATTTGTCATTTTACTGAGAATAAAAAGTATCATTAATTTTATAGTCATGTTGGGCTATTATATATAAAAGAGATAATTCACGGATTATTTCATTCTTTATTATATATGTCTGTTTTGTGGCCCTATCTGATTACCTTTAGCCCTATCCGATTATCTTTAGCAAGGCAAAGTCAAGTAATTGTGAAAGTCTTGTCTTGCCCCACTGCGCCTTTTTACCCTAAATAAATTATCCTCAAAAAGTTAATTTTAATATAATTTGGTTGTGAAAAGTTTTAAGACAATGCAGCAGCTTTCCGCCTTAGATCAACACACTTAAATGCATATTGAGCTATAACATGTGAATTGGATATAAACTTATATTATGATAAATGTCATTCATCACCTCATCATACCTCTATATCATCATCACTACTCCATCTGAGAGTAATTCCAACCCAACACTATAATAATGTCAAAGTTACACCAAATAAATAATGTGACACCAAATTTGATGTCAAAAGTGTAATTGGTGTAATTTTTCCATCAAATTTGGTGTAATTCGTATTTCTTATTATACCATTGCCTTAATTAACAAAAACAAATTTATTCCAAATCATATCCTATTTATATCATATTATATCCAAAAAAGCTACAGTATAACCTCTGTATAAGTATACGAACACTCCATATAATAATAACCTCCTTATTATAATAAAAAAAATTACAGTCCCAAGTTGGGCCAGTTATAATTAAGAATAATCTCTAAATTGTAATATTCTATATTTTTTATCAGTATATCATTTATTAATTTTCCTCTATATAAGAATAAAAATGCTTAAAATTATATAAATATGTATGTATATATATATAGAGAGAGAGCGAGAGAGATAAAACTGGACCTGAGGTTGTTCTTATGTAAATTACATGCGGTTAAGACATTTTATACTGTCATATTTTAAGGGAAAATTTGTAAATATAAACATGACCCCCTGTATTTATAAAAATACACCTATACTACATTTGTTTTCTTTTAACCTCAGACATGTCTACTGAGGTCATCCTCAGGGACAACAATCTCATATATATATATAGGCAAGTGTTCAAATGAGACTATCTCTTAAAATTAGAACTTAGACCCAACTTCGGCCACTCAATCTTTCTAACAACCTTTAATTTAGACTACACATTATTTACCTGACTTTTGTACATGCAAACATAAATATCTATTTTTTCCTCTTGTCCCCATAAATCATCTACCCATTTATTCCCGATCTAATTTTTTTGTGACTTATTTCTCTCTTCTTTCTGTACATCTCTCATTTCACTCTCTTCTTCATACTCATGAATCTTTCTTCTTATTATATATCTTCTTCTTTAAATTTACCTTCTAGATCCTTTTTCATTTCATAGACACCAGTCCAGTGATACGACCTAAATTTAAACATACGGTTTAAAAATTGAATCTGATCTGGAGTAAGTCACACAAATCATGATTTTTATTTACGAACGACGAACGAATGTACGGGAATATGTTGAATATATGAAAGATGAAGGTATTGAAAGATCATGTGGTGATCGAAACTTGTGGTATTTTAATGCTTGGTGATTTATTTTTGGGATATGATGATTTTAAATTTTAATGTATATAGGTGAAACATTTAGGTGTTTTTCCTTAAAAGATTCGGTGGTTTGTGCTAAAACTCGGTGCTTTTGTGACGTGTTTTGTTTAGTTTTTAGGTCTCTTGTGTTAAAATTCGGTGCTTTTGTGAGGTTCTTTGTCTTAGTATTTAGGTGATTTGTGTTAAAATTCGGTAATTTTGTGAGGTGCTTTGTATTGAATTTTTAGTATTTTTATCTTGAAATTCGGTGCTTTGTTTCAATATTTGGTACTTTTATGAGGTACTTTGTGTAAATTTTTAGGTAATTTGTGTTAAAATTTGGTACTCTTCAGAAGTTCTTTGTGTTGAGTTTTTAGTGCTTTCTTTTTGAATTTTTAGTACTATTGATATGTAAATAAAATGATGATTGTTGATAAAAGATTTAATGGAAGAGAGAGAATACTACAGTAATGTTTTGATGAAAAATCAAGTAGAGATACGAAGATTAGGTGTGACGGTGGTATAGACTGTGATGGTGGAGGTGCAGACCGGTTAACATAAGTGGAGAAGCTACTCATGTGAAAATGACAATGAAGTTAACAATGTCAATTCTAGTCAGCGCTAGTGTGCTGCTAGTACTACTCGATGTCTACATAATAATGAATGACGGTGAAAGTCGTGTGTAGTAATAGTTTTATATGTATATACAGGTTTTGAAACTTAAAATATTAATCTGATGGGTTTGTGTTTTGCTTTTTGGTAGTGGGCCTCTTTTTAGGCTCATACTAAGTTCTAACTCTAAAAAAGGTCTCACTAGAGTAGCCCCCCCCCCCCGCTCTCTATATATATATACAATAATATATACATATACACATATGTGTGTGATAGATATATATTCAATAATATATAGTCTTCTTACATAAATAAACATGAAAAACAATGTCATATATTTTTTCAATGTTATATCATTTTGATTAACATTGCATCGTTAGTTTGCACGCCCAAATGATCACCTTCTTGTCAATTTATTTCAAAAAGATCAAGTAATTGATATTATGTAATATAATTTCTCTAAAAAAGTTATGATATATCTTTTAAATTCATATATGCAATATATATTATAAATATTTTATAGTTAATTTTTAAAATTTGAAAATTATATGTCAACCTCTACTAAAGAATAACCTCTCTAGTCAATAATAGAAGAGGGGCTTATATAGTCAACTACCAAACAATAATAAAGGAAAATATCCTAACAAGAAAACTATTACAATAATGAAACTATCCAATAATAAGAATATTATATATGTTAACATCACCCCTCAAACTCATGGTGGTGAATCAAGAGTTTGCCAAACAAGAAACAGAGTCACATAACCAAACGATTCAAAGCTGCATCTGAGAAAACAAGAGTATCCAAACGAATTCCAACATAATCACAAATCCAAACAACCAAAAGCTTCCAACATAATTCATAGCGCAACAACATAAGAGAAATTGTCCAAATACGCAGCAATACAAGAGAAAATAGAGTAATCCAAGTGTATCCAACCCAAAACCAGAGTTAAAAGAAATCCAATCATCTACAGGAAAACAGTCCATGTTATCTAATAACCAAAACAACTTTATAACTAAAACAAATCCGCACCATCGAAACTAAATCCAAATAACAAATTTACAACCATCGGAACTAAATCCAAGTATAAAATTCAACCCAATAACCAATCCAAAAAAACTCCAAATAATCGAATCCAAGCCAACAAACTGTATCCAATCCTCAAGCAAATAAAAATTGTATCTCAATTCAAACTATATCCAAATCTAATCAAATCCCGCGAAGGGCCAGTGTGCCTAAAGCACCAGATAAACTAAATCAATGTGCTGAGTACCAAATAAACCAAACCAATCCCTCGGAGAGCCAATGTTCCTAGAGCACCAAATAAACTAAATCAAACCCTCAAAGGGCCAATGTGCCATGTTCCTAGAGCATCAAATAAACTAAACAATCCCTCGATGCCAATGTGCCTAAAGCACCAAAAAAATAAACAATCACTCCAAGGGTCAATGTGCCTAGAGCACCCCAAATAAACTAAACAATTTCTCGAAGGGCCAATGTTTCTAGAGCACCAGATAAAATAAAAAAAGATGGAGAAGTATACAGATGTGCCTAGAGCTACCCCCATCATCAACACGAGAAAAGAAAATGAAGATAAAAGGGAAAGAAAGAAAAATAAAAATATTATCAAGGAGCCAATATCATCAAAGAGAGACCGAGAGTGTGTATTAAAGTACCAACCAAAACCAGCAGAAAAATTATATGAGAGTTCCAACCAAAACTAGCAGAAAAGTTGTATGAGAGTCCCAACCAAAATCAACAAAAAAAATTCAACCAAAATCAAGTACCGATGAGAAATCCAATCAAATCAAAGAAAAAAAACAATAGTCGTGATTAAAACTCAAAATCATCCAAGAAAAAGAATAAAAATAACCGATTCGAATAAGAAGAAGACGAGAAGAAAAAATAATCATAACACATATTTTAAACCTAACCTGTGAAACTATCACAAAGTTAAATGTAAAACTGATCTATATTTGGGAGAGATTATATTTTAGAGGAGAGTGTAGAGAGAGAGAGATTACAAGAGAGAATGTTCTCACAATACTTGTACAATACGCCTACATTTAGATATATACTAATCAGCCAATGAAATAGAAAGTGGCAGACTTGTAGAGCCTGTCATTACAGCTGTTACTACATTACATAATTGAGTCTGTATACTTCAACTGAGTTGACATTTAATACCTTTTTCTTTTTCATTTTTTTGATTATCACTAAGTAATGTAACATTACCCCTCAAGTTAGAATGGGCAGAGAGCTTTGCAACACCTAGCTTGGACTAAAGTAAAGACAACTGATAAGATGGCAAAGCTTTTGTAAACATATCAGCAGGCTGGAGATGAGTACGAACATGAGAAGGAGAGATAAGACCAGCCTTGACCTTGTCATGAACCAGGTGATAATCAATATCAATATGTTTCGTACATTCATGAAACATAAAATTAGTTGCAATGTGGATAGCAGAATTGTTATCACGGTAAAAAGGATTTGGTAGAGGACTAGGATAATAAAGACATTTTAACAACTGAACTAGCCAAGTCACCACACAACAAGTATCGGCCATAGAGCGGTATTCTGCTTCAACGGAAGAGTGAGAAACATATGATTGCTTCTTACATTTCCAGGAAATCAAGGACTTTCCCAGAAGAACACAATAACCAGTAATAAAACGATGAGATTCAAGACAACCCCCCCAATCAGAATCAGAAAATGCTTGAAGTTGCAGAGATGAATCAGCAGCAAAAAACAAGACTTGTCCAGGAGAACCCTTAATATACTTAACCATTTGAAAGCTGCAAGCAAGTGATCAGTTCGGGGACAAGAAATAAACTGAGACAATACCTGAACACCATAGGATAAATCAGGCCGAGTGATGGTCAAATATAAAAGATGACCAACTAAGCGGTGATAGGTAGTAACCTGAGTCAAGAAGAAGAGGGGATTTATTATCAATGAGTTTGTGGTTTTGCTCCATTGGAACAGGAGACGTCTTGATAACAGAGAAACCTGTGTCAACTAAGATGTCAAGAGCATACTTCCTTTGGTTAACAAAAATGCCCGAAGCAGAACGAGCTATTTCTAGTCCCCAAGAAAATACTTCATAGAACCAAGGTCTTTGATTTTAAACCGAAAGTGTAGGAATGCCTTCACTCAAGTAATAAGATAAGGAGAATTACCAGTCAGCATTATATCGTCAACATACACAATAATCAGCACAAAAGCATCTTGCTCTTTGAATGTAAAGAGACTGTGATCACAAGAGACTTGAGTACAACCAAACTGAAGCAAAACATTGGCCAATTTATAATTCCAGACTCGAGGAGCCTGCTTAAGACCATAAATGGATTTCTTAAGTTTGCAGACAAACTCAACAATAGGGGAAAAAGAATGAAACATTATAGTCAAATACTGAATCCCGGGTGGGAGCTTCATATAGATTTCTTCAGTTAAAGACCCATGTAAAAATAAATATTGACATCCATTTGGTGGAGATGCCAATTGAATTTTGCAGCAAGTGCTATAACAACTTAAACAGTTATCATTTTGGCAACTAAGGCATATGTCTCAAAATAGTCCACACCAATAGTCTGGGTGAAGCCCTTGGCGACAAGACGAGCTTTGTACTTGTCAACAATACTGGAAGGAGTGTACTTAATCTTAAAAAGCCATTTACAGTCCACAATATTCTTGTTTCCAGGTCGGGGAACAATGTCCCATGTTTGATTTGATTCTAAAGCAACAATCTCAGTAAGCAAAGCCTCATTCCAATGTTTATGAACAGTTGCTTGTTTGTAAGTGTAAGGAACAGGAGTTTGGTGATATTAGAAAGGAATTTAGTGTATGGAGAGGAGAAAATATGATAGGAAATGTATTGTTAGAGAGGATGGCTACATATATGAATAGTAGAAGTGTCAGTGTTGCTGGAAGAAGCTAGAATAGAGGGTAAACCAGTATAATCCTTATACTTGGATAAAACAACTTTGGTTCTAGATGGCCTAATGGAAATAACTTGTAATTGAGAAGGTTCAACACGATAGTTAATAGAGACTGGTTCATCAACTGAGAGGGAAGGTGAAGACTCAGGTATACAAGTTACATTGTCATTATTAATAGTTTGAATGAATAAAGGAGAATTAGATAACTCATAATTCACTGAGGGAAATAAAAAGTGATCAGTGGATGATTGAATGGTTTGAAATGGGAAACCTGGAATTATAACACTTTTTAGTATCTAGATGCATAAATCTATAACCTTTTTTACCAAAAGGGTAGCCAATGAAGATGCATTTGAGACCTCTGGGATGGAACTTATCACTAGGACCAGCAATATCAGCAATATAACACAGGCATCCAAAAACTTTAAACTGTTGGTAATTAGGGGATTGTTTGAAAAACAATTCATAAGGACACTTATACTGAAGTTGTTGAACAGGTAAAAGATTAATGATGAACAACAGTAAGGATGCAATCTCCCTAGAACTATTTGGGAAGAGAGGCCTGAAGCATTATAATCTTGCTACATTAAGAATGTGATTATGTTTGCATTTAGCCACCCCATTTTTTTGGGGTGTATATGGACATAAAGTGTGATGTATAATGCCACGAGAATGAAGGAAATTCTGTAAGTTATGATTTAGAAATTCAGTGCCATTATCAGACCTCACAGTTTTGGTAGTGGCATTAAATTGAGTTTCAATGAGTGCAACAATGTTTTGAATCTGTAAAGATACTTGAGATTTATCAAAAAGCAAATATACCCAAATATATTTGGAATATTCTTCAATAATTATAAGGAATTGATTACACTTTCCATGGGTAAACTGTTTATAAGTCCCCATATGTCACAATGAATAAGATCAAATAGAGCATAATTGTGACTATTAGACAAAGGAAAAGGTAATATTTGAAGTTTAGATCTTAGACATACATCACAGGTATCAAATGAAGTAGAATTTACATTGGAAATAACATAAAGTTTATTAAGAATGATGGCAGCAGGATGTCCAAGTCTAGCATGCCAAATTTGAGCCTCCAGAGATGGTTCCGTGTGAGGTTTATTACATTGATGACTTTGACTGGAAAAAGAAGAAGAGAGAGTATAAAGACCTGCATTTGCCTTACCAATCTCTATCGTCTGGTTCAGAGAAGGGTCCTGAAGAGAACATCTTTGATTGGAAAATAAAATAGAGAAAGATGAATCTGCTGTCAGTTTGGAAATAGATAAAAGATTGTAATGGAAGGAAGGTACACACAGAACCTCACTAGGAACTAAGTGAGGAGATAGCACTACAATAGGAGTAATAGGAGCTATAGTACCATTATATAAGTGTAAAACGGATGTAAGAGGTGTAGCATTATGAAGATAAGATGCATTAGAAACTATATGATCAGTAGCTCCCGAGTCTATAATCCAATTTAATGAAGATTTAGTTTGCACACTATATGCATTATAAGTAGATGACACACTGCAAATTGTACCTGATAGGTGCCCTGGATTCCAAAAGGATGAGCCAATGTTCTTTATGTTGTTCTGAATCATCTTGGAAATCTATTCACACCGAGCATCAGAAAATATATTCTTAGTAGAAATGTCACCGCCACTAGGTTTTTCATTCACTGGCACATCCAATGAACTATTAACATGAGCTGCCTTATTGACAGAATTATCCCCAGTTCTGAGTTTAGGCTTGGGTTTACCATGAAGACGGTGCCAGTCTGGATATCCATGGAGAAAGAAGCATTTGGTCTAAGAGTGACCAGGATTGTGACAATATTCATAAATCTCAGAAGAAGAGTCATCAGATTTCTTTGGATTGAATTGCCTATTTCTTTGACCAGAGAACTTGACGTTCATTGCTATGTTGTCAGTAACGACTCTATTTGGAGCAGCTCTTTGAGTTTCTTCTTGTAACAACAATGAGTATGCTTGACTTAGTGTAGGTAATGGCTTTATCATGAGCAGTTGGCCTCTTATACCCGTGAACACATCATTGAGTCCCATAAAGAATTGACTCAATTTGTTGATTTGTTTATATGTCTCTAATTTACCAGTGACACCACATGAACAAGTATTTTGAGGAAATGTTCATTTAGGTATAGGTGTCAGAGCATTCAACTCATCCGTAAGAGTTCTCATTTTGGTAAAGTAAGCAGTTATGGACATTGAGCCTTGAGAAAGAGCTATTAGTTCCTTTTTAAGTTGAAATATATGTGGCACATTTCCTTGTGAGAATCTAACTGACAAATAATATTAAATTTCTTGTGCAGTACCAAAATACACAACACTATCTCTTATCTCACTCGAAATTAAGTTTAACAGCCAAGACAACACCATATCATTATAACGGTGCCAAAAAGCATAAAAATGATCAGACTCAACAGGTTTGACTAACGATCCGTCAATCATTCCTAATTTATTTTTAGCAGAGAGCTAATCTAATAGATCGACTCCATTGTAGGTAATTTTGAGCAGTTAAAGGCTGAGTAACCAGTGTAGTACCTGGATTATCAGAACTTTGCAAGTAATAGGGATGATAAGCATCAATTGTAGTTGTTGTTGACACAGATGTATTAAAAGTAGTTCCGGTAGTGGTATATTGAGTCTGATTTGTCATGAATTGTGTTGTATTTGATAAAACAACATCGAAGTATGATTTTTGATGCATAAAACTCAATTAATTTGTTGAGACGATGAAGAAACAAGTAATACTTGATCATCAGATGAAAAACAGATCAAATCATCATTAAATCGATGTGTATTAAGCTTGACGAAGGTGATGAAGATGAAAAATTACAATAGAAACAGATGCGTAAAGATCTAATGACGCTCTGATACCGTCATAAAGTTAAATGTAAAACTGATCTATCTTTCAGAGAGATTACATTTTAGAGGGAGAGTGTAGAGAGAGAGAGAGAGTTTACAAGAGAGAATGTTCTCACACTACTTGTACAATAAGCCAACATCTAGATATATACTAATCAACCAATAAAATAGAAATGTGACAGACTTGTACAGCCTATCATTACAGTCTGTCGCTACATTGTAGACTTGAGTCTGTATACTTCAACTGGGTTGACTTTTAATTCCTTTTTCTTTCTCACTTTGTTAATTATCACTGAGTAATGTAACAGGAACCCAACCCGTTATAACTTATCATCAACCTATCTCGGATCGAATCATATCTCTTGATACTATGATAAAGTAGAAAGAGAAGAGAGAAAAGTAGGTTTTATTATAATATGACTTATTCCCAGTTACAATAGAAGAGGGGTTTATATAGTTAAAAACCAAACAATAATAAAGGAAAACTTACTAACAAGGAAACTATTACAATAATGAAATAATTCAATAATAAGAATATTATATATGTTAACATGAAACATATCAGTTGGGGATAAAATAATAATGACTGAAAAAATAAGTGTCAGCATTGTGACTTCTTTTCATCCTCTTTAAAGTTTGCATGGATTCGTTTTGGCTATCTCTTGCGTGTCCAAATTAGCTACAAAGAAGCCTGTGTCGACCATCATATGTTCAGTGTCAGCCATAGTTTCTCATAAAAGTAACTGCTGCAGAGTTGTTACAATACTAGGACAATTAGTAAAAGGGTCTTGTTCCTTGACAATCATGTATCAGGGAATTGTTAACCAACACACTGTCTCCTAGCCATTGGATGAAAAATCCAACGGCCAGGATTTTTAAAAAAAAATCCCCCTTTCACGTTTTTTTTCACAGACCACTGCCTTTTCGCGCTTATTTTACGCGGAACGGGTAATGACAAAAATACCCTTAGACTATTTTTGTTCTTATTTTACGCGGAATGCCTGAAGAGTCGATTAAACATAGTTTTCAACCCGGATAGCAGTTAGTGTAGGTTTCAAACACTTTTCAACAAAATATAAACACGATTCTGGAGGAGTGGAGACGGATTCGAGAGGAGAAAGCATAAACACGAATCAACAAGAAAAAAAGGTTCGATTTTTATTTATTTCTATGTAGTTTGGTTGTTTTAGGTCGGGTTATTGGTATTCAATCGGGTTATTAGGGTTCTTGAACAAGATTCGTAATTAATCCGTGTGGGATTATATTATTGTTGTTAGTAATCCGTGAATGTAATTGTATATAATCGTGTATATATATGTTGTGATAATCATGTTTTCTGGATAATTTATAATCCGTGTATAATTGTGTTATTAGAAATTCAATTACATAATTATGTTGTTTAATCTCTCTTGTTTGTGTAATGTAATATAGTTGGCTGCATTATTGTATATGTTGTGATCTTGTGACTGCATTATTTTAAATTGTCAATTGTTCTGCGATTAATAAAATTGATTGAGTACTCGTACACTGCAGATGAATTTGGCAATGTATACGTGGCTAATGCATTGAACTTCTATTTGGTGTAGTTTATACAACTACATGATGTAAGCTAATGTTGATTGATAGAATATAATGAATATCATATGGATTTAGTTTGTGATTTTTGTGTCCTTGTTGTGAATGATTATGTAGTTGTATATATAATTGAATGATTCCGTGAATAATATAGTTATGAATGATTACTGAAAATCATGAAGTTTTTTTAATAATGTAGTTCGTTGTATATGTAATAGGATGATTGTGTTATTCTTTTGGGAGATGAACATTGTTTCTGAAATAGGTTAAATTGTTGAATAGAATATTCAAAGTATTACTTATATGTTTGATAATTGATGTGTATTATTATCGTTGGGATAACTTATACATACAAATTTGTTGATTATATGGTTTACCTTTAGTTTATTAAATTGTTTTTATGTTTATTGTTTCAGGATGGATAACATATTGCCGGGTCCAGTTAGTCATGACATTATCTTTGATAACGAGTATCATGTGAGTTCGGATGTTTAGGAGGGACAGAGCGGGGTCCTTTGGAGTGTTATTGTGGGAACAAGAACATGCATAGGTGGGTTTTGTCTGATGCACAGAAGGACTTGTTGCATAGCATTGGTTTTGGTGTGTTTTAAAATCCGGGTGTGGTTTTACAGAATGATGCGGGGCTTGTCATGACACTTGTGGAGAGGTGGCGTCCCGAGACCAACACCTTCTTCATGAGACAGGGGAAATGACAGTGACTATGGAGGATGTTGGCTATATCTTGGGTTTACCGATTGCTGGTCATCCGTTAGTTAGAGACGGTCTGGATAGTGGCTTGGGGTATTTTGCGAGACAATGGTTTGAGCTGTTGGATGAGGAGGAAGTGAAGGTGGCATGGGCCAGAGCCGACATAAAGTACACGTGGTTATATCAGAGATATGGGAGGGCTGATCCGGTTCCTGATTAGAGGAGGATTGTTATCCACACAGGTATACTTTCTCATGGTTGTTGGTTCAATTATGTTTCCTACCAGTAGTAGGAATGTGGTGCACCCGAAGTACATTGGACACCTCCACTTTCTTACGGGTGTCCATAGATGGTCCTGGGGTTCTGCGGTTCTGTCATATCTATATAGGGGGCTCGAGCATGCGGCACAGAAAGGGGCGAAGAGGATTGCCTATTGTACGTGGTTGTTGCAGTTGTGGGCATATGAGTGGTTCTTGATTGGGAGACCTCTTCCTGATCCTATCAGGGATTCATATCCAGTAGCTGAGTTTTGCGCTAGGCCGGTTGATGAGGTGGTAGCTGAGGAGGAGGAGGAGGAGGAGGAGGTGGTGGACGAGCCTAAGGGGAAGAAGGGGAAGGAGGTGAAAGGGAAGCAGGGGAAGGAGGTTAGAGGGAAGAAGGTGACAGAGGTCAAGGAGGTTAGGGGTAAGGGTAGGGGAAAGAGATGGAAGAGTAAGGTGCAGGCTGATGTTGTTCCTAATGATCCTATGGATGAGGATGTTCCTGGGATTGGGATTGTTGTTAAGAGGAAATGGGCTATAGGTAGGCGTGACAGTAGATTGGCGCCTCATCATAGTTTGCCATATTATAGAGGTGAGTTTGATGGAGTTGTAGCTGATATTGTGGCGTGGACGCCATATGCCCACTTTCACAAGGTGGAGGAGGATTCAGATGGGGATCATGACATATCGACTGAGGATTGGGAGGCTCATTACTTTGGTCTTGCCAGGATTCCAGTGCTATGTTATGATGTTGTAGAGTATCAATATTCTGATAGGGTTATGAGACAGTTCGAGTTTAGACAGGGTATCTCATGGTCACCTGTTAACATGACAGAGTATGGGAAGCCTATGATTCCGTTTAATCCCTATGACTAGCGGGGTATATGGTTTGCTAAGATTGGTGAGTGGACCCGTTTTAGTCAGCACCCCGAGGTTGTAGTGGCTCGTCAGCCAGACTCAGTGGATGACACAGGCTACATTTTACAGGTTGTTCTTGTTTGACTGTACACATACTATTGATTTTGGTTGGTATCCTGTAGAACAACTGGGATTGTGCCTTTACAAATGGCACAGTTCAAAAAACCTTTTTGTCATTTCCACGAAAAAAAGCGCGGAAGAGTTTATACCTTCCGCGATTATTTTTTGCGGAAAGGACAGAAAGATTTTGAAAAATTTAACCCCTTTTTTGTTTGAAATCTGTAAAATAACGATACATTTCAATTATATGAACTGCATTATTAAATAAAATTTTGATTAGAACATCGTTTCTTATGACTTCCAAAAAAGCATTACTTTTACTATAATGACTAGCATATGGTCATGTTGCCAACTTTGCATGTAAATTCCCATGCATGACAAGAATAAATATTAGAAAATAAATATGCATTCCACTTCATATCATATTAAAAAAGTTTTGTTTCGACATAATAAGTTTTCAAGTAATGGATCAATGACAAATTTGAAATTACACAATCGTTGCAATTCAAATCCAAATAAGTGCATAACTTGTCTAGTTTGATAAAATTACATCAAAATACAACAAAATACTTAAACAAAGGGAATTCTCGTACAAGCTACCCTAACTAACTAAATATCTCTAAAAATTTAGAGAAGCCGCCCGATAGTCAGTGCGTTGAGACCCCGGGGGGGCGTCGACCCTTGCAATGCATGTAACCCAATAGAGCACAACAACATACCCTTCGCAGAGCACACGTTCAGTTACTTCAACATGGGTATCGTGATCATTTCATATGGTGACAGGAATGGTGCTCGACCCATCGTAGAGAGTGAATTTGCACCATGGTGCACGCTTCCAAGCCCATGCGTTGGTATCGTCACCACATAGGTGGGACACCCAACCCTTGACGTGATCAATGCGTACTTGGTCCCGGGTGGCACCCTCACGAGGGTTCAACTTATGTATGTCCGCGATCCTATCACATTTCACAATTTTACCACCATCCCATTCGGATAGTCTCCATGGGCCATCGAGGGACTCCTTACCCAAGTTCAAATAGGGGAGAAAGTAAGGCGGCACATTGCTTCACACTCTTACAAACTTGCAAGGAAGGGTTAACTAATGGCATGCTTCGGCTCAAACCCTTGAACGGTATGCCTCTTCTTCAGAAGGGTGCAACTCCGGGTCTTCTTCCTCCACTTGAGGAGGTCCTTCGTTAAACCGTGCTAGTTTCTCGCTCCATTCACGAGCGATTTCATCCAACTCGCTAAATGTTGGTGACATACAATCCTAGAATTCTGAGTCCGAGTCCGAGTCCGAGAATGTGTTGCTAATGTGAGACACCGACTCGTCATCCGAAGTATTGGCCATTTCACCTACATATAACAAGAAGAAATACATATTAGCAATGTTAGGTCACATAACACTGTAGAAGGGGGTTGAATACAGTGTAGAATACAATCAAATCGATTTAGAACACAAGTAACAGAAAATAGATATATTTGATATAATAAAATCTGTTACAATGGAACTGTCCTCTCTCAGTGATGAACAGATATCACGAGATCTGCTAGGTTACAATGTATGATCTTCTCGATGATCGTAACACATATAGTGTAAACCTATGTCTGTGTTTATATAGACACACAGTTACAAGATAACTTCTAATTGATATGGAATATAATTATGTCTCCTAAAATATATCAATCAGATATCTTATATAATTCTTCTAGTCCTCTAACTCTTTCCATGCATATCTTCTTCTGTATTAGTCTCGATCTTCTTTCCTATAAATCAGCTTCCTTCCTTAACTGTTAGTCCTCCAGTACTTAAGTTCTGATATCCATCTTCTGATATTATCTTCTGATAATCTAAATCCTGATATCCTTAAGTCCCGACTTCCAGTAAGTCCTGATTCCAGTAAGAACTGATATTTCCTATTTTTTAAGATCTGAAAACTAAACATGAAACATATTAGACATGACATCTCAAATATATCCAACAATCTCCCCCAACTTGTAAATTATGCAAGAATGTACAAGTTAATAGATTTGATGATGTTAAAAACATTTAAGTTCAAATGCAATAGGAGAATAAGACTATTAACTACAACTTACAAAACATCCAGCTTTACCAACATCACTGAATCAATCTGAATCCATAATGATTCTTAACAAAATCATTTATCAGATTATCTTCAGCTTTCTTCAGAACTTCAGCTAACTGTGATTTGACCTGCATCAGTTCTTCTTCTTTACTATCACCAATTTGATAAATGGATGTTCTGAGAGCTTGAATGGATGTTCTTTCAAGTCCATCACCAAGTCTGATAACCTTAGGATGTGAAGAGTTTTCATTATAACATAAGCATCTTCCTTTCAGAATAACTTCCACCTTAGCAGAATTCTTCAGCATAGGAATTTCTCTTCCATCACCTTCAGTAATCATTGGACTGTAATGAGAAGTCTTTATACCAGAGATTCTGAATAGGTCTCTTATAGCCTTCAAAATGTATTCTGACCATCTTCTTGTAACATCAGATTTTAATTCCAGAAGATAGTGAATATGTTAAAGCTCTCTGACAGACTTTTTTAGTACATCAGTATCAGTTAGTCTATAAGTCCTTCCATCATTGAGAAATAAGATCAATTTCTCTTTTAGATTCTCTTTGTCATGAGCATCTATTACAATTTGAGCAGACAACACCTTGTCAAGGTGCCTTTATTTGATTTGTTCATATGGTTTGTCTGTCAACATGAAAAGATCTCTTAAAGTAACCTCTACTCATGTTCGAATCTTCTCTTCGTCAGAACCTAGTCCAGCTCTATCTCTAGGTTGCTTGGCTCTCAACCCAAATGTAGCGAGTTGATTAATCATGAGATTGGATTTTGGTTCAACTGAAGTAGTTTTCTTCCATAACAGCTTCTTCTTATTAGCAATTGTCATTTAATTCAAATCAACTTGAGCATTGTCAGTAGTTGATCTCTTGATAGCTTGATCAGAATTTACTGTTTATTCTGTACCTTGCTATCCTTTCTTCTGAACAACAACTTGAGCAATGTCAGAGGTTGTTTTAGATTCTTCAGTTATCTTTCTTCTTTTCAAAATTTGAACAGTTTCATCTTCAACAAGATTATCATCAGTTACTTGAACCATTTTGCACACTAGTTTTATCAGATCTTGAGAAGTTTTCAAGTCCAGTGGCATATCTGAACTGAAGAAAAAGGATGATAAAGGTGATGACCAGGGAAACTCTGAAAAGAGCAGATATACTTGTTCTTGTCAAGCTTGAGTTGTAGATCGAGCTTATCAGCTTGTTCTCTATGTGTATCAACCTTTTCATGAGTAGAAGTATGTAGACCTTGAAGATGTTTTGTATACAGAGCTGTGATCTTGAGTTGTGTCTTGAAATCAGCATTTGTGAGCAACTCATCAGCTTTTGTAATATGCTATGTCAGAACTTTAGAACATGGAATAAAATCTGATTTATTCCACTTCTTGGTCCACTCAACACCTTTGTGAGTATCCTCCCAAGGAATAGGTGATTCCTTTTCAACAAATTTCTTCACCAATTCTTCCTTGCCCAGAATAGGAACTGGATGCTCAGCAGAAACACTGTCATCGGAACTTGAGGAAGACTCATGCTGTTCTGATAGCTCAACAGTGTGTGATGCAACTGGAGATTCAGGAATATCATCATCTAAATTCTGAGGATCGGAATTTATCTCCAGAGATGGTGTCTTTGATGTAGATGGAGCTTCCAGATAAAGAACTTCAGGTATATTCAAATTATGAATATCTATTTCAGAATTTTCAGTTTGTTCTTTAGCATCATCTGTAGCTTTAATGGGAGAGACAGGATGGGTAACAACTGTATCATTAGCAGTGTCTTTGGCTTGAGCTGGAAGGACTTCAATGATAATTGGTTCTTGTGAGATCAGAGATTCCTGATCCCCTTCCTCAGCTTCTTCAGTATCTTCTGATGGAGCCTTGGCCAAATACATCCTAGCCTTCATTTTCTTCAATCTCCTTGCCATGAAGGAGTTGTTTCAGTAGCAACAAAACTTACAGATTTCTTTCTTTTCAAAGTATTAGAACTTTGAGCTGCTGTTTCTTTCTGAGAAGTAACATTCTAAGCTTCATTTATCACATGTTGAGATACATGAACCCGTACTTCAATTATTTCCTCAAATCATCAAAAATTGAATCAAAACATTCATCACGGGATAAAGTTAAAAATCGATGAAGTAAAGATTAACAAATTACAAATAAAACATGCACAATCATATAATTTGAGAAACAAAGACCAAATCTTGCAATTAAAGGAAATTTCATTAATATATCCGATGAGTACATTTCATGAAATTTATCAATGACATGCAAAAATTACAAGATAGTCCTATTCTAAGATTCTTAACATCAACAGCCTTAGTCCTAGTCTAAGAAGCCTAACGACTAGTTCCTTCTGCTGCTGACGAAGAGCACTGTAAGACGGATGATCCATTCTTGCTGACGGAGAGCTTCTCTCCTTTCCTCTTCCAAACGATCAAGATGGAGGTGGTAGTCCATCGAAAAGAACAAGAGGTCTGTGTGAACCTCTTGTGGAACTGAGTTCCAGAGCTCTTCAGGAATGGCGGTGACATGCCACTCCTATTGCCAGTCATCACAACTCAACTCTATATTGAAGGTTTCATAGTTCATGAACAAGTTGAAACGAACCATTTTTTTAATGAAAATAAAAAGAGAGTGAGTTTGTGAGAAAATGAAAGATGATTTTGGCTTTGATGAGTAATCGGTTTAAATAGCCAGTGGAAGACCAAGGGACGCGAGGACTGTTTAACTATTGAGAGTAAAAATAATGATGTCTCATCTCCCTAGACCGATGTGTAATAATAACAGTCAGTAAAAGGTTAAAGCAGGAGTTAACGGGCACGGGAAATAATTAACAATTACTGTGCACATACAGTTTTTCAAGACATACACGTTTACCACTAACCCAAAATGATTATGACTATTTTTATCTTACCCAAATATATTCTGATTTAAATATGACTATTTCAGATTTTACCACAAATAAGTCAAGTAAAGAATAATGTCACGTAAGCATCAAGGATTCCATCAGGATTTAATATCAGAACTTAACTTATATCAGATGTTAACAGTCATCAGAACATGGCTTCTGAACTCAAAAAGTGAATATCTTTTTCTTTAATTCTTCATACAAATACTAACTTGTTTTCTTCAGAGTTTAATCATCAGAACTTCCATCAAAACTTGTCCTCAGAATTTATGCAAATGACACTTAACTGTTTGTCAACAACAACTTAATCACCACAATAATTTTCATCATTCATATGGAGTGAAAGTGTGTGCATTCAGCAAAATATCAGATAAAGATTAAAGTCTGATAAACTTCAGTACATCTTAGAAATAAGGCATAACTGAGAAAAATACTTAAAATCTGTCATCAGTCATGATGTCTAATATAGAACAAATTTATGCAAGAGTCCACCTCAAATGTTTGTGCTTATTTTATGCATCTTTTGAAATTCCTTTTTACAGTGGCTTCTCAGTGTAAGTGAGTCACGACTGCTTATCAGAATTTATGTTGTTATCAGAGTATTTCTCCAGTAATCATAGAATGTGAAAAGTCACCAAGAAATTTTTTTTGTTTTTCTAATGTATATTACTTAATACCAGCAATGCACTTGGGTCTTCCCTTCCACATATTTACTCTAGATCTCAAAGGAGTACCTGACTTTTATTCTTTTATTTTCTTTTCTTTTCTTTTGATAAGTGAGGCTTATCAGCACTTAGTTCATTCTTAAGATTTACTGACATCAGAATTTGACATATAAGAAACAAGAATCTAGTTTGTGACTTAGTAATAAGATACACAAAGTAAACTTGACTAAGCTCAATATCAGAATCTGCTTGTGTTAATGAGTTTCCACATAAACAACTAATTCAAACATGGGATTTCTAGTATGTTAAAGACTACTAGGTCAGCATCTAGCACAGTTATCCTCATTGGATTGAATAGTCACAGATCATTCAAAACACTTATCAGAGTATATAGATCCATATCAGATAACAATCAGCATTTAATAAATTTTCAAATTAAGCACAGATTACATATAGATAATATAATCTGTAAACACTGATCATAAAGTCTGATGCTTGAGAACAAAAACTAGGCATATTTAGAGAAAGAACCTGAAACCATTCCAAGTTCATTTACCAATCTTATAAAAGTAGCTTCACATAAGGGTTTTGTGAAGATATATGCTAGCTGTTGATCTGTTGGAACAAAATGCAATTCCACTGTACCTTCATCTACATGTTCCCTTATAAAATGGTACGTAATGCTAATGTGCTTTGTCATCGAGTGTTGAACTGGATTACCTGTCATAGCAATTGCACTTTGATTATCACAGTAAATAGGGATTTTAGAAAATTCTAACCCATAATCCAGTAACTGATTCTTCATCCAAAGAATCTATGCACAACAGCTTCCTGTAGCAATATATTCTGCTTCTGCAGTTGATGTGGAAATTGACTTCTGTTTCTTGCTAAACCAAGAAACCAATCTGCCTCCAAGAAATTGGCAGCTTCCACTAGTGTTTTTCCTGTCTATTTTGCATCCTGCAAAATCTGTATCTGAGCAACCAATTAGTTTAAAATCTGATTCCCTAGGAAACCACAATCCTAGATCAGCTGTACCCTTAAGGTAATTGAAAATTCTTTTCACAACTATTAAGTGAGGTTCTTTTAAATCAGCCTGAAAATTTGCACAAAGACAGGTAGCATACATGATATCAGGTCTACTTGCAGTTAGATAGAGTAAGGAGCCAATCATACCTCTGTAGTTAGTAATATCTACTAATTTACCAGTATCCTTATCTAACTTGGTTGCAGTGGCCATGAGAGTGGATGCAGTTGAACAATCTTGCATTTCAAATTTCTTCAGTAAATTTCTGGTGTACTTAGATTGACAGATAAAAGTGCTTTCTTCATTTTTCTTGACTTGAAGGCCCAAAAAATAGCTGAGTTCTCTTATCATACTCATTTGATATTTTGATTGCATTAGCTTTGCAAACTTCTCACAAAGTTTGGAATTTATAGAACCAAATATGATATCATCAACATATATCTGTACCAAAAGTAAGTCTTTTCCATGGTTGAGGTAGAATAAAGTCTTGTCAATTGTGCCTCTGTGAAATGTACTTTCCAGAAGAAATTGAGCTAAAGTCTCATACCATGCTCTTGGAGCTTGATTAAGGCCATAAAGTGCTTTGTCAAGCCTGTAGACATGATTGGGAAATTTAGGATCTACAAAGCCTGGAGGTTGTTCAACATATACCTTTTCTTCCAATTCTCCATTGAGAAAAGCACTTTTCACATCCATTTGAAAGACTTTAAACTTCTTGTGAGCAGCATAAGCCAAAAAGATCCTTATGGCTTCTAATCTAGCAACTGGTGCAAATGTTTCATCATAATCAATACCCTCTTGTTGAGAGTAGCCTTTAGCAACCAGTCTTGCTTTATTCCTTGTAATTATGCCATCACTATCAGTTTTATTTCTGAATACCCATTTTGTGCCTACAACAAATCTATTCTTTGGTCTTGGCACTAGGGTCCAGACTTTTTTTCTTTCAAATTCATTTAACTCTTCCTGTATTGTTTGCACCCAATCAGCATCTTGAAGAGCTTCTTCCACTTTCTTTGGTTCAGTCTGAGATAGAAAAGAATGATAGAGACATTCATTTGAAGTTGCAGTTCTAGTTCTGACACCTGCTTCAGGATCTCCAATGATTAAATCAGGTGTGTGTGCTTTAGTCCAATTCCTTGCAGATTGAAGTTGACTTCTAGAACTGGATCTTCCCTCATGATCCATGATGTCTCCATCAGCATTTTCTGATGCTCCCCCTGTAGTTATGTTCTCTGAGACTTCAGAATTTGAGTTTGATTTTTCAGGAGTTGAAGAATCAGAGCTTCCAGAATTATCAATACTTGGCTCATCAGAATTAGATGAATCAGAACTTGAAGAGACAGTGACAGGTTCTAATGTTTCTTGAGAGTCTTTAAATATGGTAGGATCTTAAGCTTGCTCCCCTTGGATAGGTGCATTTTCCTTTGGAGTTGTTACCATAGTTTCAATGACATCAGAACTTAATCCAGCAGAACTTACAGGATCAGGATTTAAGTCATCAAAATTTCCAGAATCAGAGTTTAAATCTTCATTCTCAAATCTCAGCTGATCATGATCATCAAAATCTTCAAGTCCAGTAATCTTCTTATCATCAAAAGAGACATTGATAGATTACATGACAACCCTTGTTCTTAAATTGTAGACTCTGAAGGCTTTTGTGGAAAGTGGATATCCAACAAAGATTCCTTCATCAGCTTTTAGATTAAATTTTGACAGCTATTCAGGATGAGTCTTAAGAACAAAACACTTACAAACAAATACATGAAAGTATTTCATATTTGGCTTATTTTTCTTCACCATTTCATATGGTGTTTTTCCATGCTTGTTTATGAGTGTAGCATTTTGTGTAAAACAAGCAGTCTGCACAACTTCAACCCAAAAATAGGTTGGCAGCTTTGCTTCATCAAGCATAGTTCGTGCAGCTTCAATCAGAGTCCTGTTTTTTCTTTCCACAACTCCATTTTGCTGTGGAGTTCCAGGTGCAGAAAATTCCTGCTTGATTTCATACTTTTTGCAGAACTCTTCCATAATCGAATTCTTGAACTCAGTGCCATTATCACTCCTTATTATTTTAACAGAATCTTTGACCAACTTATCCAGCTGTCTGACATGATCAGTTAGAGTAAATGCAGTTTCATTGTTCTTGTGCAAGAAGTACACCCAAGTGTACCTTATGAACTCATCCACTATAACCATAGCATATTTCTTCTTTGCAATAGACATGACATTGACTGGACCAAATAGATCAACATGCAGTAGGTGATAAGGCTCAAGAATTGATGACTCAGTTTTGCTCTTGAAAAAAGATTTTCTTTGTTTTGCCTTCTGACATGAATCACAAAGGCCATCAGGAGCAAATACTGTTTTTGGCAGTCTTCTCACAAGATCTTTCTTTACAAGCTCATTTATATTGTTGAAATTTAAATGAGAGAGTTTTTTGTGCCAATTCCAGCTTTCTTCAATTGATGCTCTACTCAACAGACAGATAGCAGAACCATCAGTACTTGTTGAAAGTCTGGCTTCATAAATGTTACCCTGCCTGTAACCTTTCAGAACCACTTTGCCTGTAAAATTACTTATAACTTCACAGTGTTCTTCAAAGAAATCTACATGATAACCTCTGTCAAAGATTTGACTTATACTCAACAGATTGTGTTCAAGTCCTAATACTAGAGCTACTGATTCAATGATGACATTCCCAAGATGGATCTTGCCATATCCCAGAGTTTTTCCAATGTTTCCATCTCCATAAGAAACTCCTGAGCCAGCTTTCTCCATAAAGTATGATAGCAGGTCTTTATTTCTAGTCATATGTCCTGAACATCCACTATCCATAACTAGGATGTTCTTCCTTTTGCCCTGCAATCACAAAGACCACTAATGGTTAGTTTTAAGGACCCAGACTTGCTTGGATCCTTTGGCCTTATTAAGTTTGTTAACATTTGCAGCGGATTTAACATCAGAGTTTATGCTAACATTTTTCTTATCAGATTTAACAGTATCAGACTTTGCATCATACTTTACACTAGAAGGAATTAAAGCAACTTTCTTCAAAGAAGGTTTTATCTGATAATAATCATAGTACAAACTATGATATTCCTTACGAGTATAAATGGAATGTCATATACTACCACAACGAAAACAAGGATTTTGTGGCTTAAACCTAACAGACTGACTCTTAACTCCTGACTTAGGAGGTAAAGAGTTTATAATCTTATTTTTCATGTAAAAAGAAGTAAGATGGTTAGAGTTTCCACAGTTATAACTTTTTTTAGGAGCATTAGGAACAGGCATATAATTGTTGCTTTTATTCACACCTTCCTTTCCATTCCTATTTTTCCTAGCTTCATTTACCTTGTTCACACTGGTAATTTCTTTCAGCTTATGTTTAAGCTGCTTCTTTTTCATTAAGCCTATGTTAACTTTAGTTGGTTTATCCTGTTCTAATTTGTCAGAAGTTGACTCTACTATCACTTCTGTCTCAATATCTTTCATCTTTTCAGAATCAGAATTTACAGTTTTAGCAACAAATTTAACAGGATTTACCTTTGTCTTAGTAGTTTGTTTAACAATAATTGGCTTAACTTGTTCAGTTCCTTTTTCATTTTTCTCATCTCCATAACCTAATCCCTCTTTCTAGTTTCCACTACTTAGTATATCCTGAGTTGCTCTACCAGAGTTAGTTCAAGTCCTGATAATCTCTCTCTCCTTTTTTAACTCAGTTTTTAGAGATTTATTCATTTTCAGCAATTCATCTCTAACATAAAAGGCATTATCTCTTTCTTTCTGTAGTTGAGATTGAATTGCCCCCGCCATCGCTTGATCTTGATTGGTGATAATAGCCAAAGGTGCTTTTCATTCAACGACCTCTAACCAAGTACCCAAAACCCACTCAAATGTAGTCTTCAATTCATCACACATTAGTGCAAATCCAAAGAGAACCGATTGATAGTGATGATTCACCCCAGTGAAGGGCACAAACGACATAGCATACCTATTTTTTCGATATGTTGTATCGAATGCAACCACATCACCAAAATTTATGTAGGCCAACAATGACCGGGGGTCAACCCATAAAAGACACTTCAATCTTCCTTCTTCATCAATTAGAGTCCAAATAAAAAAAATTCTTCCACTTTCCTCTTCTAACCTATGTAACAAATCCAATCCCGCTTGCAGCATCATTCACACCCAAATTATCTTTTCTAAAATCATGCACGACATTTCTCAAGTGTTGGGCATGAAATCCTACCTGCTTCTCTCCTCCGTGCATTTTTCCATATATATTCATTTGTTGTCTTGGCGTAATACCCGAAACATGGAAACTCTTAATTAAATTCTTTTGGGTGGCGGTTACTGTGGCGCCCTCCAAACCCGGGTCAGAAGTTTGGGGTCCCCAACACTTACACAATATATAAACCTGTATAAGAAATATTATTTGCAATGACCCTGCTTCACATAACCACGAATCGCAACAGGTTAAAGTATGAAAACAAGCCACAACCTTAACTTTTATTACAACGTACCAAATCCCAACTAATTTAACTTACAACTGATAATGAAATTATTCTTACAATCGTATTACCCCATTACTATATGAAGCTTATGCTAGCTCGATCCAACTCAAACTGGAATACTAGCTCGCACTTTGGACTGAGGAACTTCACTATCATCCACATCCTTTTTAACTGTAAAATATATAAAAAGATTCGCAAGTGTGAGCTAACTAGCTCAGCAAGTCACTATAACAATAACAAAGGCTAAACAATGATCAAACGAGATGATTCAAAGGAATCAAGTTTCTTGTTAAACAATCAGTAGAATTGGATATTCATTTTAAATTTTTAAAACCAAGGTTAGGCTGCTGATCAGTCACGCACTAACCCCGAGCAAAGCACACAGCACTGCTCTAACTACTGGATCCAAGGCACATATTGGCCTAACTTGACCATAGATATGGTCTGACCACGAATCTGGTCCACACAAAGAAAACTATCCAATTCTAAAGCAGTTCAATATGATAAACAATATAATTCAATAAAACCGGATCATAATCAAGAACAATAAAACATTTGTATAAGAGCATGGTGAAAATTCATGGGTACCAAAAAGGGTATGTCAAAGTATATAAAAGAAATGTCCTCCAGCCTGTAGGATAATCGGGTGTTAGATGAACAGTGTTTTTACAAGGTTTTAGTACTTTGATGTCACAAGGTATGGTTGATTATAAAAGTTTCTGTATGTTTAAACAATTTTGTTCCAGTGTTTGGTATATGATGGATATGTATTTGTGGAGCAGTATCGTGTTTGTGTGGTTTAGTATCTGGTAAATCAGCAAGAAATGGTTCACAAAGAATAAGGCTTACGGCTCAAAGATCAAATGATGTGGCTCAGGTTCAAGGCTGAAGGATTCAAAGTACTTTCAACATAAAACAGAGTTATTTTGAATACTTAACAATATGTCATGGGAGAACTTAGAAATATTTGCATTATATCTCGAAAAAAAAGTTTAGATGTACTTGCCTTACAGGGCTTTACAACTAATACTGATCAACTCTGAGCCGACTCTGCCGCTCAGGCTTTATTGTCTATCCACTAGATCACTCTGGATTCGACCTCAATACTTAAATCCTTTGATTGGAACCTTACTGAGCTTTTCAACTGACCACCAACTATCTTTCGTCCAATGCCGATTCTCGGGCATTCTGACTAGAACCTACAAGGTCGAAATATCCTAATTTAGACATTCGATTATGCTTGACATATCCTCGCTAACAATCTACCCATGCGTTAACAAAACTCAACTCGTAAGACATACATTATTGCAATACAGGCGTCAGTTAGGGTTCACGTCCTCAAACTCAATTCGGTGTTCATTTTCAGAAAATACGTATACTCGTCATTGTATGAAATTAGGGTTATTAGTTTTGGCAAAACGGTTCATTACAACATACAATTAGGTTTTGTATAAAATATACATATATGTATTTACTTATACTCGCTCGACGTCCTGGTAATCCTCAGATACGCTCCTATATTTCCGTAGTTCGATTTCCCGGAAATCGGACAGCGTCCCCTTTATTTATCGGACTACCCGTCGAAACATCATCGACGTCAATAACACAAATCCAATTTTCACAATTCCACAACCATTCCTATACGAAACTAATTACACGACTTATTTTATTTATTTTATGAAAATTAGGACTCAGAATAAATTCATCACTGTCCACCGTCGGCTTGCCGAGGCTCATCGCCGACGGCGGCAAAAATTCGTCGGTACCCGATAAATTTCAGGTTTCCACACGAAATTTCACCAATTAACAGATACTAATATCCTCACAAAATTTTTATTTCACGATAATCATTCAAATTATTCCTGCAAAAATATTCAGAAGTTCCAATTTATTATACGCACAAATTAACAGGCCAATCAACTATGCAATCGGGAACATAGCAGACCGGAAAAAGGGAAATAAAAATGGGCCAGAGGTAGCCCAGACCGGAATTCACACCACAGCAAATACCATATACACACAGCATACATATATTAACTTGCGTGTATATAAGTATATACCAAGCAGCAGAAATCGAGCCAAAACCAGAAAGAAGCCGGAGAAACGGGATTCCGGCGGTGGCATAACTCGCCGGAAAAGAAACCAGAAAATAGGAACACAACGGGAGTGAACAGGGTGAGCAACAGAACCGAAAATAAAGAGGGAGAAAGATGAGAATTACTGGGATTGAGCCACCCCCCCCAGTTTAGTCTATCTCCCCTGTATCTTTGTGTTATTGTTTTTTTGTTTTGTTTTTGTTGTTTTTTTTAAAAGCAACAGGTAGCAACAGAGCTGCCCAAAGACTGCCACGTATCGACTAATTGGCCAGGAGTGCAACGCATGTCCCGTTTCAGTCCGCAAGCCTGATTCTGTCTTGACTTTTTACAATTAATCGAACCAAGTTGCGCATAAAACAATTTCATAAAATTACAAAAATAGTCTTAAAATATCACAAATAATTCAAAGTTACTAAAATAAAATTTTCATAATTTTTAAAGCATGTTTGAAACACAAATCGTACCCAGATTTCATAATTAATGAACCGGGCGGCACTTAAAACAAATTCAGAAAATTACGAAAATAGTTTTAAAATATTAAAAATATCCCGAAGTTTATAAAACATGAATTTTGAAATTTTAGAACAATTTTTGAAACATAATTTATACCCGCTTTTAACAAATAAACGAATCAACGCGCGGGTGAAATTAATCCCAAAAATTTCCAAAATAATTTTAAAATTCGCGGAATATTGCAAACTTGAATAAATATGAGTTTCATAATTTTTGAAGAATTATGGAGTTAAATACAGATTTTACAAGTAAATATAATCAGAAAATCACACAGAGTTACATGATTGATGAAATATTGATTTCTAAATTTTATAAAATCCCAAAAATAATTATTATAATTATAGAACTATAAGACAATTTTAAAGATATTCCAAATATTTATGAAATTAAATTTGCACTAAATTCACCTTTGAAATTGAAAATAATTCAATACGACTCCATAATTAATCACGCGGACAACTCGGTACGCCATAAATCACACATATTTTATCCATTTAATAATTTCTATAATCACATATTTAAATAATTCAAAAATACACGAGTCGTTATATCCTTCCCCCCTTAAAAAGATTCTGACCTCAGAATCTGGTCTAACTAAACAAGTGAGGATATTTGTCAAGAATATCTAACTCTAATTTCCTAGTAGACTTTTCTACTCGAGGATTTCAACCGTCTTCACTATAGATATACACTCATTTCCAAGGACTCGCCTTTAACGGTCCAAAAATTTGGATCGATCACTATATGCAGAACAAACTTGGACAAGAGCCCATTGGTTCTCAATCAATCACTTAATTTGAATATGATACTTATTGCCTTAACATTGACACGTAGAATACATTATATGTACATACTGCTATAACGGTAATATCAATTCATGAACAACTTTATCTATATTTATCAATACCTTGAATGGTCTACAAGTTTTAGCACTTACCTTGTCCCCTCTACTCAGACTTATCCAGTCCCTTACAAGATGAAACTTGTACTAACACTACTGGTTCTATTTTTATACTCATATTCTCTCTCGATACAATTTCACCTTCTTTCTTTGTCTACTCCGAGCTGCTTCAATCAATATCCCTATGCCCTTGGTGTGCTGAATCAACTTAAAATTTGACAACTTCCTTTCTTCCATTTTATTACAATAAAGTGGGGACCTACTCTTGTGTCCATATAAGGCTTAGTAAAGTGGCATTCTAAGGCTGACATTGATGGTAAATGATCATTCCAGTTTTCCTCAAAACTCCACCTCTCAACATATCTTATTTTTCCTGAATTGCTTCCTCACTTTGACCCTTCGTTTAAGGATGATAGACGGTGCTCAATTTTTCAACTTGGTTTCCAAACATTTAAACATCTCTTACTCTTTTTTTTCCATCAATTAAGACTGAAAAGTAATCTCATAGATTCACGTATTATCACCTTTAAGTATTTGAACTTCAGATTCCACTCCTTCCAATTTGTTTATTAACTCCTCGGTGGTCTTAATTACATTCAATCCTTTCTGTTAGCATAAGGCATCTGTTACCATACAGTTTTGTTTAGGTAGTTGTTAATGGATTAACACATAATCTTTTTTTAACCTTAGTCAAAATTTCATTCCTGAAGACTCAACGTATAGTTTCCCTGAATAGCTGAAGATGTTATCAATAAATACAATTCACTTATCTGAGTACTCCTTATACAACATGATCCTTAATTCCTTATAGTCACCTGATACACTTGTTATTTCCCATAATATCACCAGAGTTTGCAATGCTCTTGACTCACTTTAATCGTAATCTCTAATATGTTCTCAAGTCAGATCTTAAGTTAATTCCCGAGACATAACACACTTCTTGAATTAGGTCTCGTAAGTAATCAATTCTTTATAGGGGTCATTTATTCTTAGTCATTGTTTTATTGAACTCCCACTAATCAGCACATAATCTCATAATTTCATTCATTTTCTTCAACAACATCACTGGTACATTTTATGATTCGCTTCTTGTAAAACCACTCCTTGGTCTGCCTTGTTCACTAGGCCTCCGATACTTCACCTTAATTCTTTGACATGTCCAACACTTCCCAATCTATTTTGAAATTCCCTTTTTATACCTCGTTATTATTATATTTCGTTAAATTTCCATATATCTTGGCATCTCTTCAATAGATTAAATACTGTATATTGTGAATTCCCTGTAGGATATCATTTCTTAATTCCTTTACTTATAGCATCCAAGTTCTAGAAGAAAATCTAGGAATATCGTGATTGTTCTTCTAGGTGCATAATCTTCCTCTTACTAACTATTAACATCGTGATCCATTATCTTCCCTTGATATCTCCTTATCTTTTCTTTGCAATTCTGACTGAAAGGTCATACTACCCATCCTTGTTTCCTTGAAATTATTTGTCTGACTTCCAACTCCAACTTCTAAAATTCCATAGATAATTCTTCTGGTACAGTTTCTACGTTCATTCTCTCCTTTTTGCTTATCGCCTGCCTCTACATTTGCTTTTCCTCGTGAGTACATACTTCAAACTTTTATGGTCCGCATAGATCTTATACTTTTCCCCATACATATCATGTTTCCCAATCTTTCAAAACAAATATTACTATTGTTAGTCCCAATTGTGAGTAGGATACTTTTGCTCATAAGGTTTCGGTTGTCTGGGTGCATATACAATAACTTTATTGTGCTGCATCAACACACATCCTATTCCCTTATGAGAAGCATCACTATAAACTACCAAATCTCCTTGATACTTTCAAAATGATAAAGCAGGTGCTGTAATCATTCTTTCATTTAACTCCGTAAAACTTTCTTCACCCTTCTCTACTTCATATAAACTTCTTGCTTTTCCTGGTTAGCTTCGTCCAAGATATTGCAACTTTCAAGAAATCTTGCACAAATTTCCGATAGTAACCGGCCCATAATAAAACTTCTTACTTTTATTGGTGTTCCTAGTCTCTTTTCATTCATAGTAACTTTAATTTCTGCTGAATCTCTTTTGATCTTCTCCACACTGACTATTTATGCAAAGAACTATATTTCATACAACTTCTTTCTTCCCTAACTTCCCAGTTATCATTAAATGCTTTGCATGGTCCTCCGTTGACTTTAAGTATCACAACTACAGCTTATCCAGATATTCCTTAAAGGTTCTGTCCATCCAGTTCAAATATTACTGGTATATTGGTTAATGCAAATGATAATATGAGAACAATAATTAGTTCTGAAAATTATCTTTGATATATCCATAGTTTTAGTCTTCAATTGGTGAAATACCAAGTCTTAAATCAATCTTATAATAGTACTTTGCTTCTTTCGTTTGATCAAACAAATCATTGGGTCGAGGTAACAGATACTTGCTCTTGATAGTAAACTTGTTGAGCTTTCGCTAGTCGA
The DNA here is from genome assembly GCF_009905375.1 of Apium graveolens. NCBI lineage: Eukaryota > Viridiplantae > Streptophyta > Magnoliopsida > Apiales > Apiaceae > Apium > Apium graveolens. Next base: position 95,924,456 of record NC_133652.1, read on the forward strand.
CGCATAATCTCATACTTCCATCCTTCTTATTAACACTTAATACCGGTGCACCTTATGGGGTATACTAGGTCTAATCGCTTCTTCTTCTAGCATTTCTTGCACCTACTTTGCTAACTCCTTCATTTTGACTGGCGCTATTTTGTACAGGGCCTTGGACACTTGTTTCATTTCAGATGCTAAGTCAACCATGAACTCAATTTCTCTATCTGGAGGAAATGTTGGTAATTCGTCTGGAAACATATCTTAAAATTCATTAATTACTATAAAACCTTCAAATTCTATTTACTCCTGACTTCTATTCATAATCACCATAGTGCTTACCTTTTGATTATCGTAACTTCTTGGCTTAAATCATCATTAACAAATCCTTTACCTTCCTTCATCTTCTGGACCTTATCACATTCTCATTTGGCGTCTTCAGAATTATCTTTTCATCCTGTCGGTCTATCTGGGTATCCCGCTTAAATAGTTAATCCATTCCTTAGAATAATGTCAAATCCTCTTATCTCAAATTATATCAATTCTTCACAACTTATTGCCAGAAATCTCAATTCCACCATTAGTACTTATTTATTTAACAAATACACGTTCTTAAATTTGCTAGTCCTTTAGTCATAATCTTATCAATTCAACGGGATAGATCATCTTATCAACAATACCTTGGGGGGAAATAAACAATCAAGTTGCTTCCACATCTCTCAATACTTTAACGCATAAGATATTCACCATAATTATCCATGTCATCATGTCCGTATTCTGAATAACATATTTTACAAACAGCTCGCAAACTCTCGTTCTTGGAGACGTATTCCTTATTGGAATAGATTCCTTCGACTCCTAGTGCATCCCTGACTGGGCTAGTAATTTGCAATTCTCGCCATATGCCCTTGTTTTCTTTCCATGCGTGAGAGGTAGATGGAAGTTTGCCCGCTTGGTTCGTAATACGTTGATTTTTTTTTTACTTGAAATTTTTTTACAAAGAACGACGGTATAACGAAATAACTAAAAGGATTCATAATTCAATACACTTGAAGTTGAAAAGAAAGAAGAAATAATGTTTTGGATGTGAATGAGACAACCACATTGGTACTTAAGATGGCCAGTCTTTCATACCATATGGCATACAGCACATGATTAGGTGGCGTCCCACCCGACTCTTCGTCATTCTGACAAAGTGTTTCACCATAACACTGTTTGTCCCAATTAGAAAGCAAAACTTGAGGGAAACAATTAAATTTGAAAGGAATGCAATATCCTCCTTTTTGATATCATAGCAAGGAGTTTATTTAAGAAAAGAAGTTCATACTTATTTAGGAATAAAAAAGGAATATACGCTGTAATATTGAAGAAAAGAACGATACCATTGGTCACCATCCACATTTCACTTGTATTCATCTTTCGAGCTTGTTCGATCATATCCCAATTGCGTCATATAACAACTTTAGAAGGTACACTAAAATGTCTTTGCAAATTAAGCATTATGGTAGATTCTTACTTGCTAAGTCTTGCACCTTTAACATAGCACCTACACGTATAATATTTTAACAATTCAATCATAATGGCGTTCCTACCAAATAACTTCGAGTTTCCTCTTTTTTTTATTTAGAATAACCACGAATCATTCAACATAACGATCCTTTTTATTAATAATATTCTTCTTTTAGAAAAGTTTGGAAATCTTCCTAATCTCCTTCGATCACGCCCAGGCTCTTTTTAAATCAATGAATTCTTTAAACTTTAATGGTCTCTGCAACTGGATGAATAATTGCTCCGTACATGGATTCTGTTATTAACCTTGTCAAACAACATTTCACCTTACCGTTAGGAATAATCAACTTCTTCATAATCGCGGATCACTTAATTCTCTGAATTAACAATACTGGGTCTAAAATAAGTATCATTCTAGGTAATCCGGGTCTTTTAACAAACAAGAAACTCAAGTAGTAACTTGACAACCAAGGTTTAAAACTTATTTTATTCCAAAAAGGCTTTTAGAAATTTTGTAAGGAAATATCTTTTTCGAAAACTTGTTTAAAATTTTTGAAAATCACAAATCTGGTTGTCCTTACTATATAAGTTGGTTGTTGTCCTTCTTATAACAAGATACCAAGTTAAAGAAACGATCACACAAAGGTCCATTCACTTCCATTTATCTCCTCTCCTTCATTGGGTCTATTACCTTCTTTAACCGATGAAAACTTCAACTGTCGTTGCATATTATCTTATTCGTGGCTTCACATCAAGGCTTCCATACTGGTAATACTCCCGTTAACAACTTTGCAATCGTTAAGTGGAACAGACTATCCAATAGTCAACAAGTCGGCTAATATCACATTACCTTGTTACTATAAATATATCATATCGTCATAACACCATTATCTAACTTCGAGAAAGCTCCAGATCCATCATCTTTTCTAACGCTCTTTCAAAACTCATCTAATTTATTCCTCAAGCTAGCCATGGGTGGCCTAATCACTAATGGCTTCATTTAATCTGGTAGCAGCTATCCCTCAAAACACGTGAATCTTCTTTCTAAACTTCTTCTCACCTTTATTTATATCTCCAATACTCAACATTTACCAGCAGCTCTCGAATCCATCCTAGTAGGTACTATTACTTCATAAGACAAGTTTTAAACTGAGGGTATAGAACATGATGTAGGGTAAACTAAAAAGATACACTCACAGCCGAATGTACATTAAAACAAGAATAAACAGATGGAGGTTCTTAAATAGGTAGTCTCATATCAAGAGGTAGTAGAATAGCGTAGAATAACTTGAAGAGGTGCAACTGTCATAACAGAAGGTAGTGCCATTAATATTGATGGAGGAACAAGGTGCAAATCAAATCTGAGAGAAGATGACGATCCTCGAACGAAAAGCTCCAAACGATCAGATGATGCAGGGAAATCAGGATCTGCCATTGTCGTTGTCTGGAAATCACGTCGCAAGTTAAGAATCCCGAATCGCAATACGAACCGTGCCGGAGACCTATTATACAATCGCACTCAACCTCACAACGTCTTATCTTTGTATTTCCTATTCCTAATCCAAACCCTCTACCCAATCTCAACAATCTAGGCTTGTTTCAGTAACTTATAACCTGTAGCTCTGATACCAACCTGTGGCGCCCTCCAAACCCGGGTCAGAAGTTTGGGGTCCCCAACACTTACACAATATATAAACCTGTATAAGAAATATTATTTGCAATGACCCTGCTTCACATAACCACGGATCGCAATAGGTTAAAGTATGAAACCAAGCCACAACCTTAACTTTTATTACAATGTACCAAATCCCAACTAATTTAACTTACAACTGATAATGAAATTATTCTTACAATCCTATTACCCCATTACTATATGAAGCTTCTGCTAGCTCGATCCAACTCAAACTGGAATACTAGCTCGCACTTTGGACTGAGGAACTTCACTATCATCCACATCCTGTTTAACTGTAAAATATATAAAAAGATTCGCAAGAGTAGCTAACTAGCTCAGCAAGTCACAATAACAATAACAAAGGCTAAACAATGATCAAATGAGATGATTCAAAGAAATCAAGTTTCTTGTTAAACAATCATTAGAATTGGATATTCATTTTAAGTTTTTAAAACCAAGGTTAGGCTGCTGATCAGTCACGAACTAACCCCGAGCAAAGCACACAGCACTGCTCTAACTACTGGATCTAAGGCACACGTTGGCCTAACTTTACCATTGATATGGTCTGACCACGAATCTGGTCCACATAAAGAAAACTATCCAATTCTAAAGCAGTTCAATATGATAAACAATATAATTCAATAAAACCGGATCATAATCAAGAACAATAAAACATTTGTATAAGAGCATGGTGAAAATTCATGGGTACCAAAAACGGTATGTCAAAGTATATAAAAGAAATGTCCTCCAGCCTGTAGGATAATCGGGTGTTAGATGAACAGTGTTTTTACAAGGTTTTAGTACTTTGATGTCACAAGGTATGGTTGATTATAAAAGTTTATGTATGTTTAAACAATTATGTTCCACTGTTTGGTATATGATGGATATGTATTTGTGGAGCAGTATCGTGTTTGTGTGGTTTAGTATCTGGTAAATCAGCAATCACAAAGAATAAGGCTTACGGCTCAAAGATCAAATGATGTGTCTCAGGTTCAAGGCTGAAGGATTCAAAGTACTTTCAACATAAAACAGAGTTATTTTGAATACTTAACAATATGTCATGGGAGAACTTAGAAATATTTGCATTATATCTCGAAAAAAAAGTTTAGATGTACTTGCCTTACAGGGCTTTACAACTAATACTGATCAACTCTGAGCCGACTCTGCCGCTCAGGCTTTATTGTCTATCCACTAGATCACTCTGGATTCGACCTCAACACTTAAATCCTTCGATTGGAACCTTACAAAGCTTTTCAACTGACCACCAACTATCTTTCGTCTAATGCCGATTCTCGGGTATTCCGACTAGAACCTATAAGGTCGAAATATCCTAATTTAGACATTCAATTATGCTTGACATATCCTCGCTAACAATCTACCCATGCTTTAACAAAACTCAACTCGTAAGACATACATTATTGCAATACAGGCGTCAGTTAGGGTTCACGTCCTCAAACTCAATTCGGTGTTTATTTTCAGAAAATACGTATACTCGTCATTGTATAAAATTAGGGTTATTAGTTTTGGCAAAACGGTTCATTACAACATACAATCAGGTTTTGTATAAAACATACATATATGTATTTACTTATACTCTCTCGACGTCCCGATAATCCTCGGATACGCTCCCGTATTTCCGTAGTTCGATTTCCCGGAAATCGGACAGCGTCCCCTTTGTTTATCGGACTACCCCTCGAAACATCATCGACGTCAATAACACAAATCCAATTTTCACAATTCCACAACCATTCCCATACGAAACTAATTACACGACTTATTTTATTTATTTTATGAAAATTAAAACTCAGAATAAATTCATCACTGTCCACCGTCGGCTCGCCGAGGCTCATTGCCGACGGCGGCAAAAATTCGTCGGTACCCGATAAATTTCAAGTTTCCACACAAAATTTCACCGATTAACAGATACTAATATCCACACAAAATTTTTATTTCACGATAATAATTCAAATTATTCCTGCAAAAATATTCAGAAGTCCCAATTTATTATACGCACAAATTAACAGGCCAGTCAACTATGCAATCGGGAACATAGCAGACCGGAAAAAGGGAAATAAAAATGGGCCGAAGGTAGCCCAGGCCGGAATTCACACCACAGCAAATACCATATACACACAGCATACATATATGAACTTGCGTATACATAAGTATATACCAAGCAGCAGAAATCGAGCCAAAGCATCACCAGAAAGAAGCCGGAGAAACGGGATTCCGACGGTGGCATAACTCGCCGAAAAAGAAACCAGAAAATAGGAACACAACGGGAGCGAACAGGGAGAGCAACAGAACCGAAAATAAAGAGGGAGAAAGATGAGAATTACTGGGATTGAGCCCCCCCCCCCGTTTGAGTCTATCTCCCCTGTATCTTTGTGTTATTATTTCTTTGTTTTGTTTTGTTTTTGTTGTTTTTTTTAAAAGCAACAGGTAGCAACAGAGCTGCCCAAAGACTGCCACGTATCGACTAATTGGCCAGGAGTGCAACGCGTATCCCGTTTTAGTCCGCAAGCCTGATTCTGTCTTGACTTTTTACAATTAACCGAACCAAGTTGCGCATAAAAAAATTTCATAAAATTATAAAAATAGGCTTAAAATATCACAAATAATTTAAAGTTATTAAAATAAAATTTTCATAATTTTTAAAGCATGTTTGAAACACAAATCGTACCCGGATTTCACAATTAACGAACCGGGCGGCACTTAAAACAAATTCAGAAAATTACAAAAATACTTTTAAAATATTACAAATATCCCGAAGTTTATAAAACATGTATTTCGAAATTTTAGAACAATTTTTGAAACACAATTTATACCCGCTTTTAACAAATAAACGAATCAACGCGCGGGTGAAATTAATACCGAAAATTCCCAAAATAATTTTAAAATTCTCGAAATATTGCAAACTTAAATAAATATGAGTTTCATAATTTTTGAAGAATTCTGGAGTTAAATACAGATTTTACAAGTAAATATAATCAGAAAATCACACAGGGTTACATAATTGATGAAATATTGATTTCTAAATTTTATAAAATCCCAAAAATAATTATTGTAATTATAGAACCATAAAACAATTTTAAAGATATTCCAAATATTTATGCAATTAAATTTGCACTAAATTCACCTTTGAAATTGAAAATAATTCAATACGACTCCGTAATTAATCACGCGGACAACTCGGTACACCATAAATCACACATATTTTATCTATTTAATAATTTCTATAATCACATATTTAAATAATTCAAAAATACACGAGTCGTTATAGTTACATGTCGCTCCCTTTTAATCAAACTCATCTTAGAAGGTGACACAACATCGTGATTTTGATTTAACTCCAAGGATGTTATCTCCCAATGCCTTGTATTTCGCCTATTAATCACATAAATCCTAAATTTATAATTACTTCTAGGAAGTTTATCTCCACGCCTTTTCTTCTTCTCACTACCGACACTTCCTATCAAAACTTCTTCATCCTCTACGGGTTCTTTATCGCGGTTTTGTCCAACTAATTTACAAACATAAGTACGGGCATATATTATTTTGTCCACACGCCTTTGTGTATTTTGGATTTTAATTGCAAACCTGTTTTTCAAAGCGTAGGCCCTAATTACATTTTCGGCGGCTACCAAATTAGGGAAATTTTGACTCAAGAAAGAAATTACAATATCTTCTTCACCAACAACACTCTTATCCCTAGTCTCACTACTATCATGCATAAACTCATTATTTTCATGCAAATCTTCATTTTTAAATCTATGTTCACTAACAAAAATATCTTCATCACAATCATCAACAAGGTTAACATAATTGACATTATCATTACGTAAGAAAGTACCACTAATATCAACAACCTCACTATTGACAACATTATCACTTTTTTTCAAAGCTTTTCTACCTTCAAACCTAGCAAATATCTTATCCATAATTATAACAAGGAAAAAGCAAGAAATTGAACTTACCAAATGTAATTAGTGAGTAAAGATGAAAAAAACCAAGAATTCCCCCATATTTCCTCTCCAATTTGACAAATGTTGCACAAAAAGGAAAGTGTGATCGTTTTAGGGTTATAAATTGCAAGTACAGTCCTTCCGTTATTATTATCCGCGGAAGGGAAAGATGTTCCGCGTAAAATAAGCAAAGAAAGGCAGGGGTCCGCGTAAAAAAAATGCGGAAGGGGTATTTTTAAAAAAAAATCCTGGTCGTTGGATTGTTAGGAGACAGTGTATTGGTTAATAGCGTGACACAACAAGACCCTTAGTAAAAAATCGATTATATATAGGAAAGGATCTTATCATCAAATCAATCTACAAGGCTGGGGGAAGGAAATTTAGTTTCTTCGAGTTTCTTACTTGAATACCCAATATACAATTCTAGTTCCTTCAAATTTTCAAACACCGTATTCAAGTTTCTCTGATGACTGACAGGCCATATACAAGGGTTGCGGAAGGAAATTTAGTCTTGCTACCTTACCGCCCTTGGTTGTTTTCAAAGTGTAAAGACACAAAATGTAGGAAAGAAAAGAAGTAGCGGAGACTTCTGCAACAAACAATTAGCAGCGTTGGTACAAGAATGTCATGAACTAGACAGCTAAAACAAGTAAATTAAGCTATAAAACATGAAAATGAAATACTGTAAAAGGAAGTGCAGGAAAAATAAAAGATAAATTCATCCATTCATTTCATAATCCACAAATGAGAACAACAGAGCTATATATACTAAAACATAACAAGTAAACTTGATTCAGCTCAGACCATTCTAGTGGGCTTTGCTATTGCCGTGTGATACTGACCCAATACTCTGTGGCCCAATAATATTCTTTAGCCCATAGTCGACCCCAACTCGATTACTGTCAAATCGTGACAAATACCCCCTCTTAAAGACATCCTTGTCCTCAAGGATGAGTCCAATTTGTAAAACCTCTCTAGCAATCAAAGCTCCTGGATCAAAGACTAGTCATTGCCATGAAGGAACTATTTTCTTAGCAGCAAATGGGCTTCCAGAGAGCTCAGACAAGCCAATCTGATTATGATCCTTAATCCTTGTTCGTTCGCATTTTAAAACATGTACCATGGTCTTTGGTAGATCATAGTAAGATAGAACATGTCTCTTTTGGGTGGGAAAGATTGTGTTTATGAGGATCAAGATAATCACCACATTTCTCCTTATATCAAGTGACAATAGGGCAACACACTGCAGTAAAAACTCTTGCATCTTACGTGCTTCATAACTGGGAATTGCAATACAAAAATCAGCATTGTAAGCAATAGCCCATTCTAAACTAGATCTCTTACACACCTCCTTTATATTAAAAAAGTTCTTATCCATTTCAGAGCTTTGTTTTGACAAACTGTATTTGTAGGTCTTCAAAATCCAACTAACTTCAATATTTAAATTAAGAACTTCAAAGTTGTCTAATGTCCCACCAGGACCGTCAACCTCAGCACCATGTTCTGCTGCTTTCTTTATCAGCTTTTTTCTGTACTTGTAAATCTTTGCTGCCTTGTTCAAGCCTTGCCCAAATGGTGGTTTCTTATTCTCATCCATAGGAATTATTACCTTGCGATTTCTAAACACAATGTGTGAGTTGACATCAAGATGCTGCACGTCTGTCTCTCCCAAGAACTTAATGCGCCCATAATATTGATGCCCGACAACGAAGTCCTTCACATGGCTGCAGAAACCCGGATCAAAGCTCTCTGTTATTGCCAGCTTCTCGATTGGCGGTTGAATTAAGTAATCACTGTCTTTGAGCTTTGGCAACAAAGAAGCATCTGAAGAAACTTCCCTTCCAAAGGAATAATTACCATTAACAGGACTGGATTTCAGGCTGTGTTCAGAAGCAAAGGTTTCACCAGGAATTCCAACTTTATTTTGCATAGAACCATCCCCGAGAGGTTTAGAAAACGGCACAGAGACTTCACCATTCTCATACACATGAATAGCTTTATGCTTAATATAAAAGATATTCTCGAGGTCAATTCTTAGATTCCACTCTTCACAGGGACCCGAAACCAAAACCCCTAAGTTGTGCTTCGACACAAGCGACGCCTTCTTCCTGGATGTGGTAGTAGTCCCTTGAGCATCAGAGGAAGATGACACCACTAGACCATCATCTTTGCGATTCCAGTTTGTCTTCAGTAATTGATGTTGTTTTTCTTCTGCCGAGTGCTTGATAGGTATACTGGAAATCCCATATCTCACTGGCGCAGTTTTTGGACCTTTAACTAACATGTGAGGAACTACAGGCGGTGTCTCGGCCATACATCTAGAAGAGGATACAGCATTAAGTGTTGATATACTTTGAGGGAAATTACAAGGAACAGATGCAGTGACTGGTGTTGTAACAGAAGTACTGTATATAAATTAGGTACAGATGTAAATTTAGAGGCACATGGTGCAATTGAAGTATAGTTAAATAAATTAGGTACAGATGTAGAAGCTTCTCTTGCTGATGTACTCACAATTGAGGGGATTGGATGCGTAAACATGTTGGTTGGACCAAATATAGAGGGATACTGAGTTACTGAAATATAAGCCCCTAAGTTATCACGCTCCAAATAATAGCTCCATATCACACTGACCTCGTCAACATTCACCAAACCATTACCATTGTTGAGCAATTTCAAACCCCATATGTTTTTACTACTTTCACCTAAAACCTGAACCTTACCATACTCGTCCTCGTGTAGCTTAATAAACGTTTTATCACCATCCCCATTCCAAACCACTAAACTAAAGATTAACTTATTCAAAAACAATTCACACACTCTTACATTACCATATGTGCTTACCAACTTATACAATTTTGTTACCCAAGCAACCATATCCAAATAAGGGAATTCAACAATTTCTATTACGCTATGTACCATCCCTTTAGAAGGCTGAAATAATTGCAGTCTAAAATTTTTAACAAAATCAGCCCTTTTGTTTCCATCATACCGAACTTCACTCTTTTTCTTATAACTCCTTTTCCTACAATGCTTACCATGTTCATCTTCTTAAAAATTTTAAATCAGAACCTTATCAAACTTGATAAGTTGTTGAGAATATATTTTTATATTCTTTTCGCACATCACAACAGGCAAGACAATAGAAGATGATAACCAAGTTTTATCTATTTTCACTCTCTTAGGACTATCATCAAACATTTTAAGGGATGACTTTGCAGGTTGTATCGATTGTGACTTGTTTAAATCCTCACTCCTATCATAGATTTTTTTTCTTCACATCATTTACGTCTCTTCCAGAACTCACGTCAAACACTCCATGGTCGTACTTCAAATTTTTCGCTAATGTTTCCTCTGTGTGTTTAGCAGTGCAAAAATGTTTCTCAGTTGAAACATATTCCTTGTCAGGACTTTCATCAAACATGTGGGGAGCAGATATATCAAATTGTGAAAAATTTAAATGGTCTAAATTCTCACTTGCACAATCCACTGTTCCCTCTACTAAACCCATATTATCCGGCCTATCAACAATTGCAAAATGAGAAGGCGGACTTACCAGCTTTGAGGACAACTCGTTAAGTATCCTTGACGAATTTGCAAGTCTCTCCCCCATCTTCTCAAGCATTTCAACGAGTTCCATTGGATGATAATTATCATTCGTAACATTGGGATCAGACACCGGTGGATCGAGACTTTCTTCGAATGCCTGAGTCACAATTACTTCCGGTTGTTGTTCAAAGATAAGCCCACACTGAAATTGTTGAGTATGTTCTGGATGTTGATAAAGATTGAGGTCATAATATAGATATAGATCAGGAGGTGTTGAAGTAGTGGAAGGTGTTGGAGCTGTGGGCGGTGGTTGAAAATGATGGTAGACAGGTGGTGGTGGTGTATTATAGAAATTGGAGCTATGAGATGGATAATAGATCGGTGGTGTATGATCTGGTGGTGTCTGAGGTGGATGGTAAATATATGGAGGTGTTGGCGGTGGTGTATACTGGTAAGAAGAGTAAAAATAAGGGTTTTGAAAGAGGTTTGAAGAGTAGGAAGGGAAAGGAACCGTGTAAGCCATGTCCGAGAAATCGGAGGCTCTGATACCATTTGTCATGAACTAGACAGCTAAAACAAGTAAATTAAGCTATAGAACATGAAAATGAAATACTGTAAAAGGAAGTGCAGGAAAAACAAAGATAAATTCATTCATTCATTTCATAATCCACAAATGAGAACAACAGAGCTATATATACTAAAACATAACAAGTAAACTTGATTCAGCTCAGACCATTCTAGTGGGCTTTGCTATTGCCGTGTGACACTGACCCACTACTCTGTGGCCCAATAATATTCTTTAGCCCATAGTCGATCCCAACTCAATTACGGTCAAATCGTGACAAAGAACATTCTAAAGCAGTTTCCAAGAAGCTGGAGAAGTTAGAGAAGACCTTAGAAGGGTTTAAGTATTCCGTTTTTTATTTCCACACTTGTTATAAGGCTTAAATCTCAAAGTAGTCACTCAAGTGAATGACATATATTAAAAAACTCATTCAATCTAGTTGATAGTAATGATACTCCCGTTAATTCCCCTCATTGACTTGACGAAAAGAGGGTTGATTTTAACAGAAGCGACAGGTGGAAAGGTAGATTACATGTGAAAGGTCCTCCCCAAGTTACAGCTGGTGGTGTAGTAGATCGGTGTAGTAGATCGTTTCAAATATTTTTAAATTCAAATCAAGTTTAACTATTAGAAATCAAAATCTTACATTTTAATTTCGTTAAAAAAAGATATAATATTTTAAAATTAAAAAGTTTCTTTTTTTAAATGAACAAATCAGTTACCTATTTTTTTAAAAGAAATCTTCTTTTTATGTTTCTAAAAGGCTTAAATTTTACATCAAATGAAAAACTTGTAAAATCTTCTTCTCTATTTAAATTTATTGAAAATTTAAAAATAAATTTTAAAAATCAATCAAGATTTCAAATTTTAAATTCACATTTTTTCTTAATAATTTTATTAAAAATTGTATCTCTCAATCATTCCCTTTTAATTTATAAAAAATATTGAAAATTAAAAAGAAACAAAAAAAAGACCTGATATACAATAGTATTTAGCTTTTGAAATCCCGTAACTTGAAAATGAACTTTTTAAAAAAAACACTGTATATTGATTTAAAAATGCAAATTAAGAAATAAACTCAAATATAAAAAAATATTAAAAACAGAAGCTGCAAAGATAACACGGCACAACAAAGACAAACAAAAAGCATATGACTAACAGAGGCAGGCTCTGCAACTCATTCAATCAACACCCACTTTTCATCAAACCCAATTCCCAGACTATCTTTTTTTGAGTATCAGAAAATCTAAGCTTGTAGTCTTTGAATTGGTAGAAGGTTTTTAATTTGATTTCGAGTTTGTGCTTTTCATTTTAGGGTTTATTTATTTAGAAAATGGGGGGAGCTCATAATATATGAGTATGTAATATTATTCTGTATCTATATGTATATGTATGTATGTAAGTATGTTGTGTTAGTTTTGATTGTTACAATAATATATTTTTATTAGATGAGATTAGTTGGACACCAGGTAGCAGTACTGTTTTGTTTTCCCAGCTGTAACGTTAAAAAATTTCCGTCAAGTCAACGGTTTGACTAACGGCTATATCATTACTTGCTATTATAGTGACGTAAATGAGTCCCCGATAACAAGAATGATATTTTGGATATATGTCCTTCACTTCGGTAACTTTGAAATTTAAGCCCTTGTTATAATGACAGAATGATTATTCCATCAAAATATGGTACATCTCATACTACTTTACGTGATATCACAATGTATAACTGTACCCCTGATTAACATTATTTCTAATGGCCTTGAATTGGTGTTCTTGGTTAATCATGACAAGGGTTCAAGAATGGGGACAGTGCATGCTGTGGCAGCGGCCCGTATAGGGAATTTAATAATAGCTGTGGTGGGATGAGAGGGGATTAAAGAATACGAGAGAATGCCAGTGAATATTTGTTCTTTGACTCTAGTCATCCCAGTGAAGTGGCTAACCAGCAATTGGCCAAGCTAATGTGGAAGGAAGTTCTAGTGTTACAGGCCCTCGCAACCCCAAGTCATTTTTCCAATTGTCAGAGACAGAATTGAGCTAATTAGCCTGTTTGTAATCGTTCTCTTTTCAGAAATAAAACCATACGTCCTTCTCCGTGCTCCTTTCGTTAATACACCATACTTTTCATGCTCCCTGTTCATATGTTAGCAAGTTTGTATACATGTACATACTGTATTCTGTACACAGAAGTTTGTACGCTAATCCACATATGAGTTTAAAAATTAAAAAAAAATTGTACAAATTGGTAAAATAAATATACACTTAACCCAAAGGGGTTCGAAACTTAGACTCTAATTAATCCGTGTGGCTAAGCATCTTCATTAGGCACTGAGCTCCTACTAATCCCAGCCAACAGGAGCAGCTGATAAATTTCAACTCATGCCTCCACCTGAGGAGCAGCTGCCACATCCCAACCACTGGTAGCAGTAGGCCTTACAAGCAGTTTGGAGATAGGTACTGTGAAATCAAATGGCAAGCACTAAGTAGACAAGGTGAAACACTAGGAATATATCCACAAATACGTAAATTCCAAATACGAGTAAAAATTGAAATAAGTCACATATACTAATCAGATATAATTTTATGTTCTAGGTATTTCAATTTTTATAGAAAATAACTTCCTATTATTGCAAACCACGTAAACATAAGAGCACCAATTTGCTACGATAAACTTAAGAAGTGAACTAGAGAATAGAACAATTTGCTAATGTAAACTTAATTAGTTAACTAGTGAGAACGGTATGTTTTGGTCCCGAGGTGTAATCTGAGATTGAAATTTTGTAATGCTACCGGAAACTGTACAACAATTACGTCAGATCTCAGAAGTTGTAACTGTGAACAGATATCTTTTAACAAATGAATGCATTGCTTCACGCAAGCTCATCTCTTTCACTTCCTTCTTTGTATCTGCCGTAGCTTCAAAGTTTTACCAGTAATAGTCCATTAGTCCCTTTCCCAATATCTCATATCGCGTCATTTTTAATTATCAGTCATCCCATTTGTTATGGATAAAAAACCAAGGTATTACTTGCTGTATTTAATACTAAGATTCGGGAGCTCAAGGCCTTTAATGGCTGCTCTCGTGTTTCGTGACTCAATCTGCCTTTACGAGATGCCTACGTATCTCTGTGAATTAGAGAATCAAGCCAAAAAACGTAGTTCTGATTTGTGGGGTGAGGCCCCTTATATAGATGGGGGAGTCCTTGAATTGGACTTGGTATAGGAGACTTGATGGATAAGCCTCTGAATTGGGATAGACTTAGGAGTCCTAGGAAGTAGGAAGCTGATTCCTTATCCTTTTAGGTCCCCTTGGGGCTAATCTCTAAGGATTTATATCCTTATCGGGACTCTTTTCAACATCTGATTTGTCCCTTATTAATTAATTACGAAATTAATTAATAATCAGGGCTTTTGGGCTTTTTTTATTCCATCAGGCCTGATCTGGTCCATCAGGCTTAACCTTTCTGGTCTGAGTATCATATATCTTTTTATTGGGCCTAGCAGCCCACAGTTTGTACAATTAATGCAGTATTTAATTATACAATCATAATTTATTTATCCCTATCATTTGCCCCCCAACTTTTGGGAAACATTGATTAGGTTTCGCAGAAGTTAAGTCTATTTGTTCCCTTACAGGGTTTCGTTTTTCCGTAAAGTGTGGAGCGACCTACACATTTACAACGAATTTTTCCTCTTATTCAGGAATTATCTTAATTTCCAGGAATTTTTCCCTTATTTCCAGGATTTTTCCCTTATTTTCTGGATTTTCCCCTAATTTTCTGGAATTTTCTGGGATTTTTCCTTATTTTCTGGAATTTTCCCTAATTTTCTGGAATTTTCCCTAATTTTCTGGGATTTTTCCTTATTTTCTGGAATTTTCCCTAATTTTCTGGAATTTTCCCTAATTTTCTGGGATTTTTCCTTATTTTCTGGAATTTTCTGGGATTTTTCCTTATTTTCTGGAATTATCCCTAATTTTCTGGGATTTTTCAAATTTCCAGCCTTTTTTCGACCAGGATCCTAGTCGAAATTTCGACCAGGATCCTAGTCGAAAATTGGGGCCAGCCTTATCATCCTGGTCGAAGGAATTCGACTAGGATCCACGACCTGGAATTCGACCAGGATCCTAGTCGAATTTTCGACCTGGATCTAGGACCTGGAATTCGACCAGGATCCTAGTCGAAAATTCGACCTGGATCGAGGTCGAAAATTCCACCCCCTTTTTTTTTTTTTTTTTTTTTTTTTAGCTTCTTATCATGCCCATCGACTAGGATTTCGACTAGGATTCTAGTCGATATTTCGACCTGAATCCTGTTCGAAAATTCCTTGATTTTCTTGTTTCCTGGTCGAAGGATTTCGACTAGGATCCACGACCTGGAATTCGACCAGGATCCTAGTCGAACTTCGACTTGGGTTTTTAATCCCCATTTTTTGAAAGATGCTTGGTTTATTCGACCTCATTCCTGGTCGAAGCTTCGACCTCAATTCAGTCCCGTTATTCCAGCTATTTTCGGGTGTCTGCTCGAAAGATTTCGGGCAGGATTCACGACCTGGAATTCGACCTGGATTCTGGTCTTTTTTACCCGTTATTTTCGGGTGTCTGCTCGAAAGATTTCGGGCAGGATTCACGACCTGGAATTCGACCTGGATTCTGGTCTTTTTTACCCGTTATTTTCGGGCGTCTGCTCGAAAGATTTCGGGCAGGATTCACGACCTGGATTTCGACCTGGTTCCTGGTCTTTCACTAGCCTTCTTTATTTAGCTTTAATTTAGGGTATTGTATTTTCCAAATCCTAATTGGATTTGGGCCTGGCCTTTTTGTTGGGCCCTATAAAATTTTACTGAGCTTCTATTATTGGGCTTTTCAAATCTCATTGGGCCTCTTTTATTGGGCCTTTTCAAATCTTATTGGGCCTCCTTTATTGGGCTTTATCAAATATTGTCGGGCCTCTTTATTGGGCTTTGTCAAATATTACTGGGCCTTCTCATTGGGCTTTATCAAATATTGTTGGGCCTCTTTATTGGGCTTTGTCAAATATTACCGGGCCTTCTCATTGGGCTTTATCAAATATTGCTGGGCTTAACACACCCTGTTTATAATGCCCTAGAATTCCTAGGTATATTCTGGAATGTTCTTTTTTCTGGGCCTCTTCTTATGGGCCTTTGTGCTTAATGGGCTTTTCGTCCCTTCAACTTCTTTTTCCTCCTATATAAAGGAATGAGGAAAGGCTATTACTCCTCACTTTCTCATTTCTTAGTTTTCTTCTTTATCTTCCTGCTAAGATTCTCAGAGCAATAACAGCAAGTCGGAGCTCAAAGCCTTTTTCAGGAGTGCTTCTTTAGGTAAGATTCTTCCCTTTGCTTTTCGTTTCTATTTTTCCATTGTGTGCCATTTTAAGATAGCCTATTTACGTGCCTCATTCTTTTTTCAGATGGCTGACAAAAGAATGACTCGTTTGGCCAAGATGAACGTGGCTAGAAAGTCCAATGATTTTCCTATTCGATCGAGGTATACTTCCTTAATCGACATGATCAACACTCGAGGGGACGAGTATCCGTCTGATGCGCATCTGGACGCGCACGATCATATCAGTGCTTTACGGGATCCCAAGGAGCTGGAAAAGTTGAGCAGCTGCTTCAAAATTAAGGAGCCTTTTAAGCTGGTTCTTGCGGGTCCGGCCGACAGGGCCTGTCAGTGGAAGAAGGACGCGCTATGCGTCTATAGGGATACTTTGAGGGCAGGTATTAGACTCCCTTTTCATCCATTCATTCCTTTGCTACTGGCTGATGTGGGCATCAGCCCTTGCCAACTTCCCCCTAATTCCTGGAGGTTGATTCTGTGTTATCTGTCGCAATGCGCCAAGCACAACGTCCCCACATCTGTTGCTGTCTTCAGGAAGATTTTTCAGTTTAAAAACAGCCCTGATAAAAGTCCGGGTTGGGTTTCTATCAACCAGCGCCCCACTATCCCCCATATCGTAAATGGGAAGTCCATCCCTGACAACAACTTGGGGTGGAAGAAAGATTTTTTGTTTGTTATTTGGGAAGGTGGAGATTGGGGCTCCTTGTTTCGATCATCCTTTGGGCTGGCCGTAGACGGGAGCCCGAATGACATAACTTTGTCTGAGGAGGAAGCTAGAGGTTTCAACCTCCTTACGCAAGACAACGGCACTTCCCATTGTTGGGACCTTATCCGGGAGACCGTCCTGGTAGAACGCGGCCTTTCGCCCGTTAATAAGAAAAGTAAGTTCCCTTTCTTATCTCCTTTATTTCCTGCACTTTTATTTCATTGATTTTCGACTGACTTTGTTTCTTGCAGTGGCTGAGAAGATTGAGGAGGCTACCAAGCCGAAGGACCTGGAGACAACCAGGATGAAGAGGGCCGGGAAGATCTTTAAGGATCCTCGACTGGGTGATCGCTTCCCGGAGTTCCTTCTTCAGGCGACGGAGCCAGATGAGGAAGGCCCCAGCCAAGTTCTGCGCACCAAGCAGAGGCCAGGTGCCTACTTTCAACCTGCTTGGGGGATCCGGGGCAAGGACTCAATTGTGGGCAGCACGGCCCTGTCCCAGGAATGGTCTAAGCATTCCATTTCCCCGGTGGATTATCAAGATTTTGTCCTTCAACAGGACTTGGAGGGGAATGAGCTGTTTGGAGCCCAAGCTCTGGCGACGGTATGCACTTTACTTATGCTTTTTACAATTCTCTTTTCTTTCTTTTCTAAACCCTTGCTGTTTTCTCCTGCAGGCTAACGCCCATTTTCAAGGGGCTATTCACCAAGCCAAGGCTTGGAAGGTTGGCCTGGAAGATGCCAACAAGAAGTTGGAGGAGGCCAATCAAAAAATTGAGGCCCTTGAAGCTCAATTGACCTCTTCCACTTCTGACCTGGAGACGGCCCGGGCTGAAAATGTCATCTTGAAGGCGCAGAAGGAAAAAGCCTTTGATGGCTGGATGGACACTCAAGAATTCAAAGACTTGATGGTGGAGCATGACGCCCTTCTTCATCCTGTTAGCTATAAGGAAGGCTGGGACGCTGCTGTGGAGGCCATCCAGGATGAGTTTCCCGAGGTCCTTGAGCAGTTGCCCTTTCCTTGCCCAGTGCGGGTTCCAGAGCTTGGAGGTGTTACTGAAAAGCTTGCTGGTATGATCAAGGATGGAGAGGAGGAAGATTCCCCCGAGGAGGAATTCGAGCCTGTTGCTAAGAAGGCCAGGGTGGAAGAATCTCCCAAAGCAGCGCCTCAACAGCCATCATCTTCTGCCGAGGGAACTTCTACAGGGACTTCGGAGGGGATGACCGAGACGTCCGAAGAAACGACTGAAACTTCCGAAGAGACTTCGGATAGTGGTTCTGAGGAATCTCATCCTTCCAAGGCCTAGCTTTTTGTATATCTTCTTTTTGAACTTTATTTGTATCAGAACTTGTTACCCTTCGGGGTTATGTTTTATACGTTGCTTTTCTTGCCTTTTTCTGTTTTATCTTTACCATCTTAATATGCATTTGAACCTTAAACATCCTTAGATAGAAATAATTTCAAACTCTTTAATATGAAGTCTGGTTTTCCAAAACCTTACATAGCATGGGTTCGACCCTAATCAACAATAACTAGACAATGTAAATTCTACTGGAATATAAAATCCTATGCAAGCAAAGCTTCAAGGTGCTTTTAAACCTACTTGTCAATGACAAGTGAGAATCATACTTCTCCAATCTTACACATAGTAAACCTTCAGGTTTTGTGCATGCCAGGTCCTCGGGACTTCAAAACCTTCCATAGTTTCCAGCTTGTAGGTTCCTCTACCCTGAACGCTCTTGACTCTGTACGGCCCTTCCCAATTTGGGGCAAGCTTTCCTTTCTGTCCAACACCAGAAGCTTCTATTTTTCTCAAGACTAGATCTCCTTGTTTAAAAAATCTCTCTTTAACCCTTAGGTTGTAATAGAATGAAGCCTTTTTCTGATATTCTACTATCTTTGCATGTGCCTCATCTCGCACTTCATCAATTAGATCCAGGGCTAACCTCTGCCCTTCCTCATTTTCTACAGCATTGAAAGTCTGAATCCTTGGAGAGGAATGCGATATCTCCACGGGAACTACTGCTTCTGCTCCATATGCCAACATGAAAGGAGTTGCTCCTGTCGTGACTCTACAGGTGGTCCTATAGGCCCATAATATTGGAAGTATCTCATCCACCCAATTATTTCTTGACTTCTCGATCCTCTTTTTTAGTCCATCCAGGATTATCCGATTTGCTACCTCTGCTTGCCCATTGGCTTGCGGGTGAGCCACAGAGGTGAATCGTAACTCAATTTCATTTTCTTCACAATACTTCTTGAATTCCTCATTGTTGAATTGTGTTCCATTGTCAGTGACGAGGATACGGGGAATTCCATATCGGCACATAATGTTTTCCCACAGGAATTGTGCAACCTGCTTAGTTGTGATTTGGGCCAAGGGTTTGGCTTCGATCCACTTGGTGAAATAATCAATGGCTACAATCAGAAATTTCCTTTGTGCCGTGGCCATAGGAAAAGGCCCTAGAATATCCATTCCCCACATGGCAAAGGGAATAGGCGAGTTGATAGAGGTCAGCATCTCGGGGGGTTGTCTAACAACTGGTGCATGCTTCTGACAGCGATCACACTTCTTCACATATTCTTTGGCATCAGCCATCATTTCTGGCCAATAGAAGCCTAAACGAGTTATCTTATGAGCCAAGGCCCTGCCCCCCAAGTGTTGCCCACAAATACCTCCATGCACTTCTTCAAGAGCTAAGCGTGCCTCATCGGGCCTGAGACACCTCAGGTAAGGAACCACGAAAGATCTTTTATATAGAATCCCTTCTATCAAAGAGTACCTTAGTGCTCGAACAGTTAACTTCCGTGCTTCAATTGCATCGCTTGGCAACCAACCGGTTTGAATGTGAGCCTTGATGGGATCAATCCATGACGTCCCCAAGCCTACGGGAGCCACAAGCTTAACATCTATGCTTCGTGTTTTCAAAACACGGAAGTACACACTTCCTGAACTTTCTTCAATCTCAGATGAAGCAAACTTTGATAGCGCATCTGCTTTAGCATTTTCTTCCCTTGGAATGTGTTCAACATGGCATTCATTAAATTGGGTCATCACAGCCCTTACTAGGCGAACATACTTAGCCATCGTATCATCCCTTGCCTCAAATTCTCCCTTTACCTGGGATATGATCAGCTTCGAGTCTCCACGGACCTTTAAGTTTTTGACTCTAAGTGTCCCAGCTAGGCCAAGGCCAGCAATCAGGGCTTCATACTCTGCCTCATTGTTTGTTGTTGGGAAGTCTAGCTTCATGGCATACTCAATTAAGAATCCATCAGGGCTTTGCAAAACCAACCCTGCTCCACTGGAATTTGTTTTTGATGCTCCATCAAAATAGAGAACCCAATATTCTTTCTCCTTGTCCCCATTGTCGACTCCCTTGTCTTGAGGTATGGTATCTTCCTGCCCCCCGACTTCTTGGTTGGGTATGGTACATTCCACCAGGAAGTCAGCTAGTGCCTGGGCTTTTATGGCCGTACGTGGCTTATACTTGAGATCGAACTCTCCCAACTCTATTGCCCACTTAATCAGTCTCCCACTTGCCTTGGGACTGTGAATGATATTTCTCAGTAGCTGATTTGTTAGCACTTCAATTTGGTGAGCTTGAAAATAAGGACGCAGCTTTCTTGAAGCCATTACCAAGGCTAAAGCGAATTTCTCAATGGCTGAATAATTCAACTCAGCACCATGCAAAATTTTGCTGACATAGTATACGGGTTTCTGGACTTTCAGTTCCTCCTTAACCAACACGGCGCTCAAGGCGCTCTCTGAAACAGCCAAGTACAAAAATAAAACTTCATTCAGAACTGGCTTGGCCAACAACGGGGCCTGGCCCATATACTTCTTTAACTCTTCAAATGCCTTCTGATTTTCCTCATTCCATACAAAGTCTTTGATGTTCTTCAGTGACTTGAAAAATGACAAGCACTTGTCTCCTGACTTGGAGATGAATCGTCCTAACGCAGCAACCCTTCCTGTGAGCTTCTGAACATCCTTGACAGTTTTGGGGGGTTCCATGTCCAGGATTGCCTTTATTTTATCGGGATTTGCCTCAATTCCCCTCTTCGAGACCATCAATCCCAAGAATTTTCCAGATCCTACTCCGAAAGCACACTTCGTCGGATTCAACATCATCTTGTGGTACCTCAGGACCTCAAAAGCTTCCCTTAAATGGGCTATATGATCAGTCTTTACTAGACTCTTGACTAACATGTCATCAACATAGACTTCCATAGTCTTACCAATAAGATCATTAAAAATTCTATTCACCAACCTTTGATAGGTGGCTCCTGCATTCTTGAGACCAAACGCCATAACAAGATAACAATAAACACCAAAGTCAGTGATAAATGATACCTTTGGAATGTCATCCTTATGCATTTTGATCTGGTTGTATCCGCTAAACCCATCCATGAAACTCAGCATCTCATGTCCAGCGGTGGCATCAATCAAAGTATCAATTCTAGGCAGCGGAAAACAGTCTTTGGGGCATGCATCATTCAGATCGGTGAAGTCTATACACATCCTCCACTTTCCATTAGCCTTCTTCACCATTACAGGGTTTGCTAACCACTCCGGAAATTGAATCTCCTCAATGAAACCAGCCTCTAAGAGCTTTTCCACTTCCTGCTTTATAGCCTCTTGTCTTTCCGGGGCAAAATTTCTTTTCTTTTGTTTCACTGTCTTCCGGCTTGGATTCACGTTTAGCTTGTGAGTAATTAACTCCGGGTCTATGCCTGGCATATCAGCTGCTGACCATGCAAACACATCACTATTTTCTTGCAAAAATTTCACTAACTTCCCTCTAAGGGGCTCCTCTAATGTGGCTCCAATGAAAGTCGTCCTCTCAGGATTCTCAGGGTCTAAAGGAACCGAGACCAATTCTTCTGCTGGCCTTCCTCTATTCTCATCATTTTCTCGAACATCCATATCTTCAATAGGAAGAACCTGCCCCCCGACTCCATCTGCCCTCAAAGAGGCCACATAACAGCTTCTAGCCATTTTTTGATCTCCTCTCTCTTCTCCAATCCCGTTTCGGGTGGGAAACTTCATGACTGAATGGTAAGAAGAGGGGACTGCCTTGAAGGCATGTATCCCTGTTCTCCCCATGATAGCATTATAAGTTGAACTAGCCTTTACCACCACGAAATCCAGCATCTGCGTTGCTTGCCTTGGCTCCGTACCTATGGTGGTTGGCAATTTGATTATCCCTTCCACAGGACATTCTACTCCAGCAAATCCATATATCGGCATGTCGGTTGGTGTCAACTGGGAGTCGTTATACCCCATCCTTAGAAAGGTGTCGTGAAGCAAGATATCCACAGAAGCACCATTATCCACAAGGACCCTCTTAACCGGGCTATTTCCTATTATCGGCGTTATGACCAGCGGGTCGTCATGAGGAAACTTCACACCCTCTAGGTCGGAATCATCAAAAGCCAATGTTACTTCTGTCCTGGCCCTCTTCGGGGCTTCTCCGACAATATGCATAACCTCTCTAGTATATGCCTTTCTGGAATTTTTGGACAATCCAGCAGCAGTTGGACCTCCAAAGATCGTGTTTATCACAGGCCCTCTAGGTTGGGGATTCCGCCCCTGATCATCTTGGTCCCTCCTACGATCTTCAAAGTTCTTCCTTCCATTATTATTTCTGTCCCCTCCATCTCCAGTATACTTGTTCAATCTCCCTTTTCGAATCAAAAACTCAATTTCATCTTTCAACTGCCTACACTCATCGGTGTCATGGCCAACATCTTTGTGAAACCTGCAATACTTGCCCTTATCTAGCTTGGCGGGATCAGCCTTCAAGGGCTTAGGCCAGCGAATATCTCTATCTTTCTCAATCTCCATCAAAATCTGACTTCTGGGAGCATTCAGCTTAGCGTATTCAGTGAACTTTTGCCCAGGTCCTCCCTTCTTGGGGGTTGAATCAGGGTTTTGTTCGGTTCTAGGATATTTGTCCTTAGCGATATACTCCAAATCAGTTTTTCGTTTCTTGCCTCCAGTGGGCTCATTACTTACTACGGTCTTCCTCATACTTTCTTCAACCTTGATATACTTCCCTGCCCTCTCTTGGAGCTGCAACATGCTCTCAGGGGGTCGTTTGGCCAAAGACATCTTAAAAAACTCATCCCTAGTTCCTTGTTGTAGTGCTATCATGGCTACCTTATCATCAAGGTCTGGGACTTTTAAAGCCTCCTTTGTAAAACGATTCAGGTAATCTCTTAAGGATTCCTTAGCTCCCTGCACAAGACTCATAAGAGATGCTGAACTTTTCTCATGGACTCTTCCACTGATGAATTGCTTAATAAAAGCCTGACTTAATTCTCTGAATGATCCAATAGAATTCGGGGGTAGGCGACTGTACCATCTTTGAGCCATACCCGACAGGGTTTGAGGAAAGGCCCGACATTTTATAGCATCATTCACGGGTTGCAGCAGCAGTGCATTAGAGAATGTCCTAACATGATTAGCGGGGTCTCCCGTGCCATCATAGGCTTTGATAGTGGGCATCTTGAATTTCCTTGAGATATGGGCATTCATTATCTCTTCTGTGAAGGGTGGAGTTGGATCATCAGGATCTCCAAGGGGAAGGAGATTGCTTGGATCAGTTCTTGGGACAGCAGCCCTTCTTCTTACCGGACCATCCAGGTCTATGATAGGAGGAGGATTTCTCCCCCTAGGTGGTATGTGGGTTCTGGTGGCTTGGTGAGCCTCCAAGTCACGCCTCAGCCTTTGGATTTCAGCCTCATGAGCCCTGATCTTTTCCTGCACTTCTTGGGGATTCGCCCCTGGGGTGCTTTGGGGGCGTTGCCTTCCATCGGCCATTGGCTCTTTTCCAGGACGCCTCCTCCTCGGGGCCACTTCATCATCCGAAGATTCGGAGTCTCTCTCAGTGTATGGACCAGAAAATTCCCGATCCTCAGGGATAGGATCCAAACCTCGTATATAGGGGGGCGACCGCCCTCGTGCTTCACTTCGCCCAGCATATCCGCTTCCTCCAACCTCAGGGTGAAGGGGCATCCCATAAGGGGGGTTAGTAGTAACAACAGTTGAATATTCATACCCGACGGGTCGAGAATTCACAGGTATATGTACTTGTTGAACTTGAGGATTCGTACCTTGAATAGTCGGGGGAGTTGTCCCTTGTGGCTGAGGTTGAGTTGCCCCTGTCTGGGCTTCCCCCTGAGTAGATGTATAAGTTGAATGGGGAGGAACCTCCACGGTTGATGAAATCACCTGGGTTGTCCCTGATGGTGTTCCCTCCTCTAGAGTGCTGGTTGTTCTCCGTGTTCTCGCCATGGTTGTTGTTCCGTGTATTCCCACATACGGCGCCAAATGTTATGGATAAAAAACCAAGGTATTACTTGCTGTATTTAATACTAAGATTCGGGAGCTCAAGGCCTTTAATGGCTGCTCTCGTGTTTCGTGACTCAATCTGCCTTTACGAGATGCCTACGTATCTCTGTGAATTAGAGAATCAAGCCAAAAAACGTAGTTCTGATTTGTGGGGTGAGGCCCCTTATATAGATGGGGGAGTCCTTGAATTGGACTTGGTATAGGAGACTTGATGGATAAGCCTCTGAATTGGGATAGACTTAGGAGTCCTAGGAAGTAGGAAGCTGATTCCTTATCCTTTTAGGTCCCCTTGGGGCTAATCTCTAAGGATTTATATCCTTATCGGGACTCTTTTCAACATCTGATTTGTCCCTTATTAATTAATTACGAAATTAATTAATAATCAGGGCTTTTGGGCTTTTTTTATTCCATCAGGCCTGATCTGGTCCATCAGGCTTAACCTTTCTGGTCTGAGTATCATATATCTTTTTATTGGGCCTAGCAGCCCACAGTTTGTACAATTAATGCAGTATTTAATTATACAATCATAATTTATTTATCCCTATCACCATTTATTTTACTTTACTTGTCCCAAGAGCAACCAAGTTTATGGAGGAGAAACTATGCAAAGGACAATCTTTTTCAATGGCAAGTATGCAAGCCCGTATCATTTTAGGTTCTTTAAAAAAAAGGAAGAAAAGAATTCGGAGTTCAGACGTTACACGATACATTCAGATTGCAGTTTACAGCTTTTTTTACAATCAACCTTGGAAAACTGTGTATAGCACTGACAAAAATATTGTATATGTCTGTGGATTTCTGTAACAAAAAAATGTCCAGTATATGTATATGTAAATATAAACGAGTGGATTTAAATACAGGCTAGGGAACGCAGAAGATAGCAGAGATTGTGTGTGTTTTTGTGCATATATAAGTAGCGTTGGGTGGAACAATTAAGATTAAGAAATTTGCCTAAACTAAAGCAAATATACAATTAAGATTAAGAAATTTATTACGAAAATGGAGAACAAATTAGTTTCCGCTGACACTTCACAAACATAATATATTGACTTTCTTACAACAGAAATTGGATAAACTTGAAGAGTCATATACATTAAAATGTGTACGGTATTGCATAATAAAATCTTCTTTTGCTATTTTGTAACTAATGAATGACCCACCACCAAAGCTTTCTTTAAAAGAGAAACCCGGCCCTCTAAATATGCAGTCATATCATT
Source organism: Apium graveolens (assembly GCF_009905375.1). Classification (NCBI taxonomy): domain Eukaryota; kingdom Viridiplantae; phylum Streptophyta; class Magnoliopsida; order Apiales; family Apiaceae; genus Apium; species Apium graveolens. Next base: position 95,950,338 of record NC_133652.1, read on the forward strand.
GGAGGGAGGGAGAAAGTGTGTAAACGACTGTGTATTTGCGCCATATTTTGTATCCGACCATAAGGGGACTTCCCATTTTGCTGCAGTTCACAAGGTTTTTGGAGCTAGTAATGCTTCCAAGATTCTTCTTAACATTCCACCCCATAAGCCTCTGACGCTGTCGTTTCACTCTGTTATGAAGATCTTTCCAGGGTTTCTGATCCTGTTTATGGCTGTGTTTCCCATATCTTTAATCTCCAGCAACAGGTCTATAATATTCTTTCTCATTCCAACTCCATCCCTGCATGCACTGTATTTATATATCTCTCTTGCATAATTTGAAAACATTTCCTGGTACCTTAATTGTGTCCTGTAACTTGTTGGTGCACGGGTGACTGGTTGAGTATATATGTTACTTTTATATGGCATTAATAAACATTTCAACGGTGAAAAAAACTTAACAAATTAAATTTGTGTATCTGAACATTTTGCTTCAATTTGTGTATCTGACCTGAATTAGTATGTCTTTACTAATTTGCTTAATGCACACTCTAGTTGGACCCTCATCTTAATAAGGTATTTTCCTCTTGTTTATTTGTTGCTATCCCTAGGTTGATGATTTGCAGGCAGAACTAGCATACATTCAAGCTCGTCTTACAGTCTTAGAATGCCCTTCAGACCACCAACCTCAATTCTTACAAAGTGCATCAGCATCATCAATCAATCTAAAATGTTCTTCGGAATTGCAAGCATCTGATGTTGAGAAAACACAGCAACTTGCTTACTCATATTAGAATATGTAAATATGTATCAGCATGATTCTCTCCTATTATTATGTAAATTAGCATCTGTATCTTCATATGTATAGCTGGAGAATAGTAATCTGCTAGTAGTTTGTTAGACCTATTCTAGGTAACTACAGCTTGTAAGATGAGTATATATATTCCAGTGGAAAAGGAATAGAGAGGCAGGGAAAATATTTCCAATATGGTATCAGAGCGTTAAGATCCTCTCTTTTTCTTCACCCTTCCGCTACCTCTCCTCTTCTTCTTCCTCCTCTCGTGTTCTATCTCCCTCTATACCATGACCGGCGACAAAACTTCTGACACATCCACATTCCACCCAGCCTTCTCCGTTTCCAACATCAAAAACCACATACCAATCACTCTTGAAATGGAAAATGTACACTACGCATCTTGGGCCGAGTTGTTCCTTAATGCCGCCACCTCCTTTGAAGTTGCAGACCATATTATTCCCCCCAAAGACAGCGTTATCACCAAAGATGCTAATTGGGCGCGTCTTGATGCGATTGTTAAACAATGGATCTATAGCACCATCTCTCTCGATCTCCTTCACACAATTCTCAAACCCGGTGCCACCGCTCAACAGAAATGGGAACGACTCAAAGACATCTTTAACGACAACAAAAGCTCTAGAGTCGTCTACCTTGAGCAACAATTTTCTCAGATTCACATGGATAACTTCCCCAACGCGTCGTCCTATTGCCAATCTTTAAAGATGCTGGCCGACCAATTAGACAACGTCGGAGCACCTGTCTCCGAGGACCGTCTTGTTCTTCGCCTCGTAACAGGCCTCTCCAGTGGCTATGACAGCCTCGCCACAATTATTCAGCAACTCGACCCTCTCCCATCATTCTACAAGGCCAGATCTATGATCACTCTTGAAGAAACTCGTCGCAACAAATCTTCAACAACTGATTATGCACTGTTTACTGCGACGACCGATGTTCATGAGCCATCTCAGACTAGACCCCACAATCATGCTTCATACCGCTCCAATGGCAGAGGTAACAGTGGTAATAATAATAAAGGCAAGAATTTTTGTGGTAAAGGTAATGGCAACAGAAATTCATATCATAATCGTCCCTTTGATGTCACGAAATCTCCCTCTGTTTCGCAGCACAAACAGGTCTCTTCCCCCATGTCTTAGTCGTGGGTTGCAGCATCTCCTTGGCAGCAGCAACCACCATGGCAGCCTCCCCCCTGTCCCTACCCGACAACTGGTTGGGCATCTCAACCCCCTGGTCGTGGTTCAGGCATATTAGGTCCTCGCCCTCAAGCCTTCCTGGCTCAAACTCCCACTAATATAGCTACTGCAATGCAAACAATGACGCTGCAACAACCTGATGAGAACTGGTATTTGGATACTGGAGCATCTTCTCATATGACATCAAATTCGGGTAACCTATCCTCTTATTCTAATTTGAGTAATCACGAAAAAGTTCTTGTTGGAAATGGTTCTGAAAGTCCCATTATTGGTCTTGGAACAAAGCGTCTAACCCCACCCCTACCACCAATTCTTCTTAAAAATGTTATTCATGCCCCACATTTAATTAAAAATCTTATATCTGTTCGTCAACTCACCACTGATAACAATGTCTCTGTTGAATTTGACCGTTTTGGTTTTACTGTGAAGGACATGCAGACGGGAATACCACTTCTGAGACGTACTAGTTTGGGAGACCTCTACCCCTTACTCCACTCAACCAACACCAACTCTTCCACGCCAAAAGCTCTCAGCACTATTTCTGCTTCAACCTGGCATAATCGCTTGGGTCATCCTAGACCGGCTGTGATTAGTCTTCTCCGCAATAATAATTTTATTTCTTGTATTTCTGTTTCTAAACAATTCTGTCATTCATGTCAATTAGGTAAACACAATAAGTTGCCCTTCTCATTATCAAATAATAATACCCTTTATCCTTTTGATATCATGCGCAGCGATTTGTGGACATCACCAATTGTCAGTTCTATGGGCCACCGATTTTATGTGTTATTTCTTGATGATTTTTCAAATTTTTTGTGGACATTTCCAATTAAACACAAATATGATGTTTTTAATATATTCACTACTTTTCACACCTTTATTCAAACACAATTTCACAAACCCATTAAAAATCTTCAATGTGATAATGGTCGTGAATATGATAACTCCCAATTCCACAATTACTTCAAACACAACGGCATGAGTTTCCGCTTCTCCTGTCCTCACACATCTCCCCAAAACGGAAAAGCCGAGCATAAAATACGGACTATAAACAACATGGTCCGCACCTTGCTCCTTCATGCACGTCTACCCCCCTCCATGTGGCATTATGCTCTATCTATGGCCACATACTTACACAACATCCTTCCGAGCAAATCAAATCAATTTGTCTCCCCTACATCTTCACTTTATCTCCGTTATCCCGACTACACTTCTCTCAAAACTTTCGGATGCTTATGTTATCCTCATCTCGCCCCTTCCACCATTCACAAATTAGACGCCCGCTCCACTCCTTGTGTGTTTCTGGGCTATCCAGCCAATCATCGGGGGTTTCTATGTCTCGACATGTCCTCGCGTAAAATCATCACGGCGCGTCATGTTACTTTTAATGAAACCATTTTTCCTTTTGACAGTAACACTCCGTCACCGGTGTCCTCATACTCATTTCTCGACAGTGATCCATCCCCCTATATGACCCACGTCATACGTAACTCACAACCGGAACAGACATCATTCGAGTTGGCATCTATTCTTGACCCTCTAGTAGATAAAGTTAAAAAAGAAGATGATCTTCAAAAATTAGCTTAAGAATTAGTGGCTAAATACTTGCCAGCTTTAAAATTTAAGTTCGAGCAATTATTGTACGAAATTGTTAGTCACTTAAACTCAACTCGTCTTTCGTTGGACAAAATTATTGGTAAATAAACACAAGTAGTTTCTCTAAATAACTCACACAACACAAAGTTTCTTTTTCCAGGAAAAACTAATCTGCATTACTTGGAAACGGAAACATATATCAGAAATACAATAACCCAAGTCCTACAAAATAGGGCATGACTTGAACCACTAACACCTACACGACTATTACATAGCTGACTAATTCAACCTTCCTAAATAAACAAAACACGTCTAAAACTATAGCAAGTCTATCACCTAAACCATAATACAGAAGTTGCCATATTTATTCAAACATAATGTAAATGCCTAAGTTTAAGATTAACCAACACATTCCCCCTTAATCTTAAACTTGTTCAAACATATTCTCGACTCCCGACAATCTCCGCATCCTTTCAAACTTGTGCGTCATCAAAATTTTTGTCAAAATATCAGCCTTCTCCTCAGTGCTGTTTACATACTTCAAAACAATGTCCCCCCGTTCAACACATTCCCGTATGAAATGATATCGAACATGTATATGTTTGCTCCTCCCATGAAACACAACATTTTTAGATAAATCAATAGCTGATTTGTTATCAATAAACAACACAACAGGTCCAATGAGTTTACCAGTTATTTGATTCAGCAGATTTTAAACCCAAATTGCTTGGCAAGCCGCTGCAGTTGCAGCCATAAATTCTGCTTCACACGAAGACAAAGCAACACACTTCTGTTTTTGTGAAACCCATGTGATTATTTAAGTAGAAACACATACCTCCAGTACTCTTTCTATCATCCATATTGCCCCTAAGATCACTGTCTGTATAACCTGTCAAGATATTATTGCCACTGTTTCTGGTATACACTAAACCGAGCTATAATGTTCCTTGCACATACCTCAGGATCCGCTTCACAGCATTCAGATGTCTTACGGTAGGTTTTTCCATGTACCTACTAGCCACACCTACCGAGTATGCGATGTCTGGCCTAGTATGAACAAGATATCGTAAGCCTCCTATTACGCTTTTGTAGTATGGTGCATCAATAACTTTACCTCCTTCGTCTTTCTCGAGTGATTCTTTAGGATCCATAGGGTATTTTACCGGATTACACCCCTTCATTCCTGCCTTTTCTATGACCTTTTTTGCATAACCTCTCTGCCTAAGTTTTATACAGCCATGACTCTGTTCTACTTCGATCCTAGGTAATAACTCAACCTGCCCATGTCTGTCATCTCGAACTTTGTGTTCATTTGCTATTTAAAACTCTCGATCATTGCAGTGTTGCTCCCGGTTATCAATAGGTCATCCACGTACACTGCGATTATCATCCTGTCTTCTCCTTCCTTTTTTATATAGACAGCGTGCTCCGAATGACACTTCTTAAATCCCAAGCTTTCAATGATAGCATTCAGTTTAGCATACCATGCACGTGGCGCCTGACGAAGGCCATACAATGCCTTTATCAGTTTGTATACTAAATGTTTCTTTCCCTCCTTCTCAAAACCTTTCGGCTGTGCAACATAGATATCATCGGTTATTTCCCCGTTCAGAAATGGTGTCTTGACATCTAGATGGTGAACTTCCCACTCACACTTTGCTACCAGATCCAATAATAACCGTACGGTTTCAAGTCTTGTTACTGGGGCAAAGACTTCATCATAGTCGACTCCATGCTCTTGCACACAACCTTTAGCTACCAACCGCGCTTTGTGCTTCACGATATTGCCCTCAGCATCCCTCTTTATTTTAAATATCCATTTCAGACCAATGACTTTCTTTCCATCTGGTAATTCGACTAGCTTCTAGGTATTATTTTTTTATTGATTATATTTCCTTGTCCATTGCAATTTTCCAGCATCTTTCTTTTAAAGCCTGTTTGAAGTTGATTGGTTCCTCAATGCCCATGAGGTACAGTTCTTACCTCAAGCTCTACTTCATCCGTCTCATTATATATTTCTTGAAGATTTCTGACTCTCTTCGGTTCTACATTATCATTGTAATTGTCCAGATTTAGAACATATGCAGTTGACTGTACTCTAGGTGATTCATTTGCATCATGCTGTGAGTCCGTTCCTTTTGAATCAGTTGTGCTCTCCGTATCTAAATTTTCTTCACCAACACTTTCTGTGGCGCTTCCTTCGCAACTTTCAGCTACACCTTCGATTGAAAATGTGCCATTACAGGAGAATGAACTGTCCTCTTTGCGTTCCCACACCCATGACTTGTTTTCTTCGAACGTCACATCTTTACTCACCCAAATTCTTTTGTTCACTGGATTATACAGACGGTACGCTTTAGTACCAGGTTCCTTGCCCAAATTGATCACTTCTCTGCTCCTGTCATCCAATTTAGTTGTGTGCTGACTTAGAATCTTCATGTGTGCAATGCATCCAAAAATTCTGATATGACCTATGTGGGGCTTTCTTTCATTCCATGCTTCGTAAGGTGTGATTCCAGTTAATGCTCACATAGGGAGTCTATTCAACAAATAAACTGAGTGTCTAATGGCTTCCCCCCACAATACCGGTGGCAACTTGGTTTCTTTTAAACAACTCCTTGCCATCTCCACTTCTATCCGGTTTCTCTGCTCCACAACCCCGTTTTGCTGAGGCATATACGGGGCTGTGTAGTGCCTCTTTATACCAGCTTTTTCATAAAATAGCTTGAATTCATTTGAGCTAAATTCACCCCCTCTGTCCGTTCTGAAAACCTGTATCTTTCTTTCTCCACCCCTCTCAACCAATGCACATAAGTTTTTGAAAACATAGAATGCCTCATCTTTTCTCTTCAGAAAATATACCCACATGTAACGACTATAATCGTCTACCAATAAGAAAAAATACCTCTTACCTGAAGCTATTTCCGGTTGTATAGGTCCACAGAGATCTCCATGGATTAACTCAAGAACCTTTTTTACTGCATAGTTAGTTTTCAGTGGAAATTATTTTCTGGTTTATTTTGACAAGAAACAGCCCTTACACACTTCATCGGGAGAGATTATTGCAGGCATTCCATTCACCATGTTACCTCTGTTCAATAGCTCCAAGGCGTGGTAGTTCACGTGTCCCAAGCGCAGATGCCAAAGCTTGGATTCATTTTCTTGTTTTGATAACAAACATACAGGCTGCATGGTATTAATAATGATTTTATAAAGTCGATTTTGAGAGCGTTTTACCTTCATAAGGAGTGTGTCTTGAGAGTCATACACCCACAATGATTCTCCTTTGATTATGATTCTGTTTCCCTCCTCTGCTAGCTGTCCAAGACTCAAAATATTATTTTTGAGAGTTCGAATATAGTAAACATCGTCAATGGTGTGGATTTCTCCATTCTTGCAGACGAGTGATACTGTTCCTTTGCCTTCGATTCTTACACTGGACCCGTCCCCAAAGCTCACCACTCTAGTGATTTCTCATCCAACCTTGTAAACTTTGATTTGAAGCCCGTCATATGGCTGCTTGCTCCATTGTCTAGTAACCACACGTTTGAATCTCCCTGTAGTTTAGTCATTTGTGACAGCATCAATTTGCTCTCAAATAGGAGTGTGGTTTTTGACCCTTCCTCATCACATTTTGCTAGTAAGAGGGCCGGTTCGTCGTCTTCAATCTTGGCCATATTTTCTTCTTCCCTCTGTTCTCTGTTTCTCTTGGGTCTACGGCAATCAACAGCAAAATGACCATATATGCCACAATTATAACACTTAAATTGCTTTTTTCTCGACCTCCACAGTTCCAGAAATTCGATGAAGATCCATTTGAGTTTCTCCTATTTGTTTTCTTCAGCCAGTCATCTCGAGTAAGTAACAGTTTATTCTCAGCCAACTCCCGTTTTTGCCACTCTTCTTCTGTGAGTAAGAGTTGTCCTTCATTTGAGTAACTCTTGTTGCATCCTTTCATTCGGTCTTCATGTGCTTTCAAAGATCCAACTACTTCTTCAACAGATTGTGTCTTTAAATCGCCAAACTGCTCCAACGTCGAGATAATTTGGAGGAATCTAGATGGCACAGCACGTAGTAATTTCTTCACCACATAGGCCTCTTTCATCTCATCTCCCAGGGCTCTTATATTCGACATTAAGCCATTAAGCCTCAGGTAGAATTCATCAATCTGCTCGTTGTCTCTCATGTTCAGAGATTCAAATTCAGTTCTCAGAGTTTGAGCATTTGCCGTCTTTACTCGATCAGCCCCTTGACACATTATTTTTAACGCTTCCCAACCTTTCTTGGTTGTACTCTTCTCTACAATTGAAAGTAACATGTCCTCTGCTAATCCCTGATATATTATTGCCAATTCTACCTTATCAGTAATTTTCTTCCACAGCAGCCTTTGGTTTACTCTGTTCAATTGCCACCCAAACACCTTGAGCCTGCATATACACCTTCATTTTCATCGCCCATGTTGTATAGTTGTTCTTGGTTAGGATGGGATAGCTTAAGCCAATTGATCCTCCCGGCTTAGACTTGTTGACGTCCATGATATACGTCTCTGATTTACACACAGATCTTCCCGTGCTTTGATACCAATTATTGGTAAATAAACACAAGTAGTTTCTCGAAATAACTCACACAACACAAAGTTTCTTTTGCCAGGAAAAACTAATCTGCATTACTTGGAAACAGAAACATATATCAGAAATACAATAACTGAAGTCCTACAAAATAGGACATGACTTAAACCACTAACACCTACACGACTATTACGTAGCTGACTAATTCAACCTTCCTAAATAAACAAAACACGTCTAAAACTATAGCAAGTCTATCACCTAAACCATAATACAGACGTTGTCATATTCATTCAAACATAATGTAAATGACTAAGTTTAAGATTAACCAACATAAATCAATTTAGAACTAATGAAAATTCAAGATCAGTTGTTTTTCGCTCGAGATTTCGTAACTAGCTAGAACCGGAAATTTCCATCATAGAGAAAACCATAAAGCTCGATAGAAGTCGCAATTTAAATGAATTTGGACCATATGTTAAGACTTAAGTCAGACACATCACATATGGTTGTAAAAAGTGCACCCTCAAGGAATTAATATATATATATATATGTAGTTATATTATTATTTTGATTATACACATATAATTATTATAAATATTTTTACAAATCAATTTAAAATTTATAACAATATTAAAGTAAATATAACATTAAGATCTAAATTAACTAAAAAAAAGGCTAAAAGCCACCGGTCAAAAATCGGTTGCTTTTAGCAATAAACGACCGAAAACGGTGGATTTCACTTTAAAATCGCCCGCTCCCTTTCGGTGGATTTTAAACTGGTCGAAATTATTTTCAGCGGTGGAATTTATATAAAAACGACCGCTTTGGCGGTTGCTTTTATTCCAAGACAACTTTCCAGCTTTTCCCTTCAACATTTTGGTAAAAATTTGAATTTCGCGCTCTTCATTTTCGTTGAAATTGAAACTTTCCGCTTCTAGATTAAAGTCACTGAAGTCGGTGGCTTTTATACGGTCAAATATTGTAACCAAAAATGGCCAGGAGCCTGACCATTTATTCTCAATTTTCTAGAATATTTACAAATGACTCAGATTTATTTACATTGTGTTTATTTACTTTGTGTGAGTAGAATACTTCAAAATTTTATCTGCATTCTTAGTTATTCAAAAATACAGTTGTATATTCTATAAAGAGTTTTTTAGAAATGAAAAAGAAACCAGAATTCCATTCAACCCCCCCCCCCTTCTGTAGTTTTGTTGTTGTATTGAGGGAAAATACAAAACTAGAGGCATGTGATGTGTCATTCTCATTATAGTCTAATCCAGGTTTTCTTGATCAATGAGTAGATAATCATATCAAATCAGCATTTGAGCGTGACCACGCATTTCATAGTCTAGCTCACACAAGAGGCCAATAATATCAGTCCTAAAAATTAGAAGGGTTAAATCATTTCTAAATCATTCATATTTCTCATACGATTCATATTCTACTCGAAATACACTTTTATCAGTATCCGGTCAAAGGTAACTTTTAATGTAATCAAAGTACATTAATTCTCATATAAAAATATAATGAGGTCAAGTATCATGACCATTACATCAGTATTACTGTGAGAATTATTTATGACACAACAGACATGTAGAATCTCACATTGGGTCTATCCAGCCCCATGTACATTTATATGTGCATGTGTTTTTTACTGCAATATCACTATCCCTATGATCAATGAGATGTGATCATCAGTCAACAAACACACTAGTGTTAATACATTGTTATTGTCCCTAAATAATAACACTCCACTAGGACCTTTAGGAATATTGATACTATTATCATAATCTCATTTCTAAGTCATGTACTTAGAGATAAAGAATGCATATCATATTTCAAGGATATTTACTAATATAACATCTATATCACAGTAAATTAAGAAAAAATAAATTATACAAGGAATAATCGATAGAACATAAACATTAATAATCCTAATATATTAAACTAAAATATAATAGTGTTGTCTCAAGTGCACAAACTCTAACGCAGTCATTCTTGAAGTAAATGGCCGGAAAGGGCCACATGACTACTTTGATTGGGCATCTAAAAAAGACGCCCCTCGAAGGGATCCCTAAGAGCTGAAGAAGTGAACTTTTGTCATGGGATCGCTTCCAGAGGTTTTCTCCAAGTAGAAAGCTAAGCAGGGAAAAGACTCTAATATTTCTTTGTCTTCCCCCAATGTGGAAACTCAGATATATGCCAACTTGGGGCTATTGTTAGTGAAGTTGACCTGAATTACTGGTTAATATTAGATATGGTTGAGAATAATGATGTGAGCATAAAGTTTGGGGTGAGACCTCCTTCACACATGTTTTACTGGGTGAGGCCTCTTTAAAACATATTTTATGCCACTAGGAGATTTTATCTTAGTTATTTCTAACTCCCAACATAAGATAGAGGTGTCCATCGAGGGTTTAAGGAGGGATCTCCGCAAGGGAACCAAAAAGTTGAATGATCTAGAAAAGTATTGTATCAAAAAGCAAAAAATTATTGAGGAGGAAGTGACCCAGCTTAGAGCTCGCATCACAATCTCTGAAAGAGAAACTCCTAAGATCGTGGTCGACCATCATGTTTCCATTAAGGATGACATTGCTCGTGTGAAGGTAAAATATATGAAGATCTTCAAAACGAAGCTTCCCGACTTTGACTGGTCTCCAATTAAAAGACTTTGTCGATGACCTATATAAAGAGATGATTGTTGAGACCAAGAAGAAGACCAAGGAGACTAAAACTTGATGATCACGAATGAGGACAAAAGGCTTGAAGCTGATAAAATGAACCCTGATATTAAGGCCTTTTAATTTGTAAACTTTATTTACCTTTCTTCGACTACTTAATAGTTCTCAAAAGAGTTTTAGGTGGGCACCCTTCTAATTCTCCACTTATGTAACTTTTGATTTGATATATCTCAGTATTGGTTTGAGGTCCTTTATGATGTCCTTTTTATTATAATGATGCATGTTTCATTCTTGAAATGGCTTTAGATTTCTATAAGGGTCATTATGTATTTATTGTAATTCACACATGATTCAGAAAGTAATATCAATCCATCTCACATTAGCTTCAGCCCGCCTTGTATATGCTGGATGGTAGGCCTCGCATCGTCAAAGGTTGGCTGCTTATAAATAGATTTCTTGCATCTTTATTTCTTTGTGACATATCTTCAACGCGTTTCTCTTTGCCAAGTTGTATAGACTTCCCTTGTGTTAAGATGGGTTCTTAGGTTTCTATCTAATTCCTATTGATCTCGCATAGCGAATGCTACCCATAGCCTCACGTCGCACAAAGTTGGCGTGAAAGCCATTCATCATATGTGCTAGTCTAGAGGGACTCATGTCACGTTGTGCTGGCCTTCATAGATGCTTCCCTTGTGTTTTCTTCATGCAAAATGTTGAACTTTTTCAATTACTTTAAGATAGATGACTGAGTCCTTATATGATCCCAGTTACTGACAGATTGACTTTAATACATGGAATGAGATAACTTCATATCGTATAGACTTGCAGACTTACCCATCATCATTAATGAGGCCTAAAGGTTTCACATTGTAAGATGTTGGGCTTATAGCCTTGCATATTGCTGCCTTATGCAATTTTTAAATTTCATGCTATAAGAGGTTGTTTCATAACGTCACTATGTTAGGTCCAAATATACATACAGAGGGGGGGTGAATGTATATTTTTCGTTTTTCATTAATTAATTACAGCGGAAAATAAATCTCGAAAACGAAATAAACAAACACTAAGAGATTCACAGAATAATTCTTTTTATTAAGAAATTAAATCATAAAGGTTTGCTTACAACTCCGAATATAAATAATTCAAAGCAACAAATATAGAGATAACCAAAATAATAGTAATCAATTTGGGGTTCTATCTATCACTCTAAAAATTCAAAGCTTCTATTAAAAGATATTAAATACAATCAAGAGAGCTTTCAATAATGAGTGTTATAAGTTTGTAAGGCTTTAATGGTGTGAAATAAATTGGGCAGCACTTCTCTCCTTAATTTCAATAAATGAAATCAACCCACTCTACAAAAAAAATTCTGCAGAGTTTTAATGGTGTTTTGCTGAGAAGTGTTTTTTTTCCAATCTACTGAAAATTGTTTTTGTAGTGGTAGAGTTGTAGGAGAGATAAAGATTAAATATGTGGCTTAACTATGTCCACACATTTAAAATTGTACAGCCTGCAGAAATGATTCTATGGTGATCAATAACAAAAGCAGTTGAAATAATATGTGTGGCGACTTCTATTTTTGAACTCTATGGCGACTCGGGTGAGTAGTAGTTTGCACACATTTCTTTTCTTTACTTGGACAACAGACTTAGGATGTCGCCACGCGTGAACTACACACGCGTGTTGCAACCGTCTTTTGCATTGGATTTTTATTTGTCTATGGCGACTCACTGTGAGAGCAGTAGTAGACTTAAAATATTGGATGAATTATTTCTTTACTTGGACAGAAAAACACACCGCAAAGCAGAAGGCAATAGTTTATGTTGCACGCGGTGAAGAAAAAAACACAGGGGTCCCCATGTGCGCGTCACGCGCAACAAAGGTTGTTGCCGAACAGGAAAGTCGAACAGGGAGGCCAGCTCATATTCTTGTACCATTTCGTTTGTTTCTTTTATTGTTTTGATTAACACTAGCTGTGGATCCCGCGATGCTGTACAACCAAACAAAACAATCATTTCTTTTGTTTACTTGGTTTCCAAACGAAACTTGCATGTATGATTTGAACTTCCCTTTTTGCAAACTGTTAACTGATTTTTGATTTTTTTGCTTTCAAATAAATCGATTTTTTGGCTGGTAATTAAATAAAATGAACATTTGACATTTAAAATAAATAAATAAATAAACTGTAAATTTTGTTATTTATTTAAATAAAATTCAAACATCAATTTTAATTTACCAAAATTAAATATTGATATTAAATTAAATAAATAAATGTTTTGAGATTCATTTATTCATTTAATAGAAAATCAATTTTTAATTTATTTATTTTAAAATCAAATTGTGATCTAAAATTAAATAAATAAATGAGATAATTTTCACTTATTCATTTAATAAAAAATCCGTCATTTATTAAAAATAAATCCCATAAATTCTCGAGCTATACTCCTCTGTATCTGCAGGCCTCCTAATCTCCATGATTTTGTACCTTAGGCTATTTTCAGACTCCTCGAGTACAAAATCCACTTAAAAGTGTTCCTTAAAAATAATACTTTGTTTCCTTTCACGGATCACTGACATCTTGTGCACGGGTCTGGTTCACAGACGACTAGTTCCGCTCTCAGGCCTTCGTATTATACCCGTATAAACCATTGTTAAGTCTTCTACCAAATATAACCAACTTTACTAGGAATCCTTGAGGTCTTCACATTGATTCTGACAACTGCTTCAAATGACTCCAACCTTATTCCTCCGATGCCTGAACATATTAATGAACTTCATACGGATCGTTGTTGATGTCTTCTTCACTGCAGCTAAAAGAACCTTTTGTGCATATACCCAATAAACAATCTGTACTAATTCTAGTGGAACATAGATTATTTCAAAGTCCTTGTCCTGTGTTGAGTTATCCAAATCAGTATTGTTGAGATAAACATATAGCTTCAATATTGCTCAAGAATCTCCCTCTATTTGACTGTTACACCTGACGGTCAAATAATAATGGAGAAGCAATAGTTTGGAGAATAACTCAACTAACCTTATCCAAACATCTTCAGTCATCTTTGAACTTTCAATCCTGGACTTGGAAATAATACTATCTTATATCTACCGCATCTTCTATATGCATTCAGCTTCAGCAGAGAACAGATTCTCCTCTCCCTTATGTAAAGTTGCAGATAGATACGTCTTCCAAACACTATCTTCAATAACATTCAGATCTTCTCATAAAACACATAGAAAATATTTTGGAACTTAGAACAAAAGCCCAATAATCTCTCCCCCTAAGATGAAGAATCCCTTCCTTAGTACAATAAAGTTATAAATCCCTCTTCTTAGTTACAGAAAGACTATCAGTCCATATCTCTTCATAATCTCTCCCCCTTAGTTGAGTAATCCTACAAAATGTATTCAGAGTAAAACCTTAGGATCAACCAACCAAGTGAAGAGACTATATGGTAACCATTCCTCATAGTGCAAGTGTGTGATTTCTGTTTAGTGATCTCACATTGTGTTTCACTCCACTCTACACTCAAGTGTTTGTCACTCAGTTTTACAGTGTGTCACTCACTCAATGCTTCAAACATCCAAGAGTACCTGCGAGAAAATCCTTTTCGTAGAAAAGTTACATTCCACCTTCAAGGATGGAAACTCTCAGTCAAGAGATTCAGAAATGTTCCTTCTGAGAAGGGAAATTAGGATTGTTTTAAGTGACAGAATTTCTCATATCCCTCAACTTACATGAAAAAGTATACCTTATAAACTCGTCAGTTGATATCTGAGTCCTCATTTACAAGTTGCTATTTTGACTAAGTCAAAATCATATCCAGATTTGAATTCTGGGAAGATAACCAGTGATCAATGATATGCTATTAGGGATCAAAGATTTCTTCTGAAGTCTGTGAAGACTTATCAAAGTAACCAACCAAGATCATATATTCTTATTCAAAATCAGAGATAAAGATTAGAACATGATCCAGGATTTCAACCTATTGCCATTGACCTTGATATGGTTTGACAATGAATGTTTTGTCAATAACTTTCTTGTGTCTGTGAATCTCACATGTGCATTGGAAACATTTTAATCAAGGAGTAGTGACTCTTATACAGATGCCCTGGCTGACAGGAGAATTTTCAATAGATAACATTCTGTTGGGAGAATGCACCTACTAACTATTTGTATGCCTTTTTCAGCTCTATATCCTTTTGAGAGAATATAGATGGGCTTGCAGATGTCTCAGGTTATACATACTCCGATTCTTTGTGAGAGACAGAGCTGTAGGGTTGACCTTTCCTTCCTTATGTGGTGCTTTTTGACACTATCTCCCTCATTCTCAACACAACTCCAAAACCAAATGGTAATTTTGTCTGATCACTAAGTTGATATCTCAAGAAAATTAAGTGAATCAGAGCAAAATCTGGGGGATGTATCAGAGTAAGGTAATGGAATACTGTTTGAGAAGTGTTTGGTTCTAATGACTTGGGTTAGAATCTATGAGGTTTGATAGGCTCTTAGTCAGTTCCTAAAACCACTGAGGGTGTTGAAGATCACAAACATCCGAAGTACAATATCAAAGAATTTGATGATCCAGAACAGAGTAGTCTCAGAACTAGAGATCTTTTACCTTTACTTACCACCATATGGATTCATGAAGGATGTCTCAGATGATCATGCTTTCTAATTCTTTTGACAATGCTACTCAACCAAATCTCATCAACTCCAAACAGTTCAAAGTTAGTCCAATACAGATCAATACTATAAAGGAAATAGATGAACATTATTTTAAGCTTATAAGACATGCATAAGGTAATCAGAGTATAAAACATATATTAGGATTTAATATCCAGAACAAAACATAAGCATAACAAGATCATAAGAGTTACATATAGGATCAACATATAAGTCATATAAGTCATTAGTTATGCCAGGAGTGTATCCAATAAGTATGCACCAATTGATTAGACAACACAATACTGAACCAATTTAAAATCTACTCCTAACATAATAATATCAACATCAAGAGTGTTTGCATCAGAGTAAACATATAACATGTAAATATTCAAACAACTCATATATTGCATCAAAAACTCTAACTTACTTACCACTAGCATATAACATGTAACACATGGTAATCAGTTAGCTTCAAAACAAGTTTACAAATATGGATGTATATAATGAATAGATATGTAAACTTAATTTCCCCTCAAAGCATCATCATAGGGGTAGTAAAGTTTTACCCGCACCAAATTACATTTGTTGATTTCCAATTAATTGGACAAATTCAACATGCCAAGTTCACTAACCAACTTATTAAAAGTAACTTCATCAAGTGGCTTCGTGAAAATGTCTGCAATTTGATCCGTTGTGGGAACATAATGAAGTTCCATAATTCCATTCGTTATATGCTCTCGAATGAAATGATACCTTATATCAATATGTTTGGTCCTTGAATGCTGAACAGGGTTGTTTGAGATTGTTACGGCACTTGTGTTGTCAAAGTAGATAGGAATATCCTTCAAATCAAGTCCATAGTCTCGAAGTTGGTTTCTCATCCAAAGAAGTTGAGAACAGCAGCTACCAGCAACAATGTATTCAGCTTAAGCAGTAGATATAGAAACTGAATGCTGCTTCTTACTAAACCAAGAAACCAATCTTCTCCCAAGAAACTAACAGCTTCTTGAAGTACTCTTCCGATCAATCTTAAAACCAGCGTAGTCAGAATCTGTATAGCCGATGAGATCGAAGCCCGTATCTTTAGAATACCAGATACCTAGATTAGGTGTACCCTTCATATATCTGAAAATTCTTTTGACAACTATCAGATGAGATTCTTTTGGATCAGCCTGGAACCGTGCACACAAGCATGTAGCAAACATAATATTTGGATGACTCGCAGTCAGGTAGACTAATGATCCAATCATGCCTCGATAATAAGTGATGTCCATCATCTTACCAGACTTATCTTGATCAAGTTTTGTGGCAATTGCCATCGGAGTCTTTGCAGGTTTTGAGTCTTTCAACTGATAATTCTTCAGACGATCTCTGATGTACTTCGTTTGATAAATGAAGATACCATCTGATTTCTGACTCACTTGTAAACCAAGGAAGTAACTCAACTCACCCATCATACTCATCTCATACCTTCTCTGCATAAGCTTAGCAAATCTTGCACAAAGTGCATCATTCGTAGACCCAAATATAATGTCGTCAATATAGACTTGCACAAATATGGTATTAACTTTATGATTCTTATGAAATAGAGTCTTATCTATGACACCTCTAGTGAAACCATTTTCAAGAAAAAATTCTGAGAGAGTGTCATACCATGTTCTCAGCGCTTGCTTTAGACCATAAAGATCCTTGAAGAGTAAATAGAAAAAATCTTCACACTCAGGATCTATGAAACCAGGGGGTTGCTCCACATAAACCTCTTCTTTAAGCTCACCCTTCATGAAAGCACTTTTCACATCCATTTAATATACCTTGAAGTTTGAATGTGCTGCAAATGCTAAAAACATCTTGATGGCTTCAAGTCTAGCAACTGGTGCAAAGGTCTCATCGTAGTTAATCTCTTCTTCTTGAGAGTATCCCTTAGCAACCAGTCTCGCCTTGTTCCTTGTTACACTTCCATCTTCATCAAGCTTATTTTTGAAAACCCATTTAGTGCCAATCACTGATTTGTCTTTAGGCCTGGGTACAAGTTTCCACACTTTCTGTCGTTCAAACTGATTGAGTTCCTCTTGCATAGCAATCACCCAATCAGGATCTCCAAGAGTTTCATCTACTTTCTTTGGCTCCATTTGAGATAGAAACCCAGAATAGAAACATTCATTTGTTGTAGCTCTTCTAGTCTTGACCCCACTGTTAAGATTACTAAGTATCAAGTTCTGAGGGTGGTTTTTACTCCATACTCTATGTCTTGGTAGACTATCCCTTGATGACTCAGCCTTTATAGAATTGTGTTGTGTCTGACTACCGGATCCTTGTTCTTCTTCTTGTTCTGCTCCCCCTGAGTTGTTGCAAGCTGGATCTACAGAATCTGAAGCTTGAGGACTAGTCCATGAGATAGTGTGACTTGTCTCATGACCATTACCTTCAGAATCTGCATCAGAATTATGATCATCAGGATCATTTCCATTGTCATTGTTGTCTGGAACAACTTCAGGTTCATCTTCTCCATCAGAAAGATCTTCAACATCAAGATTATCACTATCATCTTCCTTCTGAATACTTGGGAGCTTGGCGTCATCAAATGTTACATTAAGGCTTTCCACAACCTTTTGATCAATAATCACATACACCCTGTAAGCCTTTGACTCCAGAGAATAGCCCAGAAAAATACCTTCTTCAGCTTTAGCATCAAACTTTCCAAGATGCTCATCGTTCTTAAGTACAAAGCATTTTCCTCCAAACACGTGAAAGTATTTCACTGATGGTTCCTTGTTGGCCATTAACTCGTAAGGGGTCTTCTCAAATATCTTGTTGATCAGGGTTTTGTTTTGAGTATAGCATGCAATTTAGTTTCTAATTCTGCATTCTTGTTCCTTAGCTCTTCCTCTGTCTCAAGGTGCCTAGTAATCTTAAGCTCTAAATATTTATTGGTTTGCTTAAGATTCTCAACACTGACCTTATCTAGAACTAACTTATCATTTTCATCTTTAACTTTCTTTAGTTCTACTTTAAGATCTTCGACATCAAGCAGAGTACATGTTAGTGTAGTATTAACATTTCTATACACTTCTTTTATGGCATCATGTTTCTCAATGCATTCCTTTGTATTGCATTGTGCCTTAAGATAGTGATCAGAAACAGCATTTCCATACACTAGGACAGTCTTCCTGAAGGCGACACAGTGTTCATTCTCACACAAGTTATCTGGAGGTAAAGCATGAATAGTTGAAAATGTTACCTGAGATGAAGATTCTGCCATCAATGCAAGATTTCCATATTGCTCTTCTTCATCATCAGTGTCATCCCAGCTCTTCCCCTCAACTATGTAAGATTTCGCTGGATACTTTCTTGAGCTACCTGAGTCCTTCTGATAAGCTTTGCATTTATCCTTTCCTTGCTGAGACTTTCTGCACTCAGTGGCAAAGTGCCCAACCTCATCACAGTTATAGCATCTGAACTTGCTTCTATCAACCATCCATGTCTTGTAACCTAATCCAGAAGATGAACTTGACCTCTGACCACGGTTGCTGCTTCCAGAACCCCTAAAGCCTTGCTTTCTTTTAAACCTGATGTTACTGAACATCCCTTCTAGATTGGTCATAGTAGGATCTTCCATGTTTTGCAGCTCCTCAGTGGTGTAGTAGTCACTTGGACTCCCAGAGAGGTTTCCATCATCCATTTCAGCCTCAACGAGCGTTTCAGCTTTAGACTTAGGCTTTTCAGCAGTAATGTCAAGCTCTTTGATTCCACTGTCTACAAGAGCAGTTGTCTTGAGTAGTTCAGTATTCTTGTTATCAACTGTTCCTCCACCATAGATGATTTTCCTTTGTTCCTGCTCCATTTCATGAGTTTTCAGCTTACCATACAACTTCTCAAGTTTCATTGTAACGACCGAGAAATTACGCTTATATTATATCATAATAAAGATAAATTATATGTATTATTATGTGATTAAATGTGTTGAGTCATTAAACCCTAACTGCTATGTGTTACGTGTTGTCTGTTTTGATCCCAACGTGTTTTGGATATATATTGAGTGTTCTATCATAAGTTATATATTTTATATCAAAACCTGGACAGCTCAAAACCATGTTTTAAAAGCCCGTATTTCAGACAAAATCATTGGCCCTATTTTTCCGAAAATTCCCTATACCATATCGTTATTCTTAACCCCTAGACGTTTTACAAATTTACCTTTTTCGCGAAAAATGACTTTTCCGGACCCCTTCGGGTACCAAAAACCTACAAAAATCACATTTTTATTTTTATATGATCATGAAATTATCATACATCATTTTTCTTTGCATTTTTGTAATAATCACAATTTTTGGGAATTTTAGACATTAATTTTGTATTTATTGGATATTTAAAAATTCATTATTAATACCCGAAAATTATAAAAATTGGGGCCAAATATTTTTATTAGGAGTGTAATTAGCCCCTTAATTTTATATAGGGGTATTATTTTCATAAATATAAATAGCTGATTTACTGTTAATTAATTAGTTAATTATAATAAAAAAAAATCAAAAAATTCAGAAAAATCAAGAAAATCCCCAATTCTCTGAAATTAGGGTTTGTTGGTGAAGAACAGGGCAGAAATTCAATCGAGGATTTGAAGGTGATTATGTTAACCAAATTGAACATGTAAGTAGTCAAATTGAAGCTAGTGATTCGTAATTTCTAATTATGTAATCATTTTTGTTGATTAATTAGTCAATTTTTAATTCATAATTTCGAGTTTAGTTCTTGAATTCGAGTTTTACAAATCGTTGATTGTTAGATGTTTTGATGGTTATGAGTGTGTAAATCGTCGAATTCTCGATCGAACCGTACCGGTTTCATAAAGTTTGGTGTTGTTTTCGGTGTTGTCGGAGAACCGCCGTTGTTGGCAGTGTTCTTCATTTTCCGGTGATGATATCGACGAAGGAAGGCGGAGAAAGGCTGAGGAGTTGCCAGGGAAGTGTCTTGGAGTGAAGTCGCAGAAGAACGGGATTGAAATCACACGATTTGGCCGTGTTTTGCTCGCCGGAAAAACCACCGGCGTCGTTGCCGGTGGCTGTTCTTCGTCGACCCGGTTCGACCCGGTTCCAACCCGGAAATCGACCCGGGTTTGATCCTGAAAACCCTAACCCTGAAACCTGTTATGTGTTTCTGATATTTTTAATATTTATTCTATTTTCTAAACTCAGAAAATCAGTTTTAATAATTCTAATAATTAATTAAAAATCAGTTTTAAATTCTGAAAAATAGTATAATTAATTTCTAAATTATTTTATTAATTTAGAATTTATTTATTTAATTAATTATTTAAGTATTTATCTAATTATTTATTAGTTATCTAATTAATTAATAATTAGGTAATTAATTAATAATTAGGTAATTAATTAATAAATAAGGATTAAATAATATGATTAATAATTTGATAACTAGTTAATATTACGAGTAACTCGTATTTATGCAAGTAGGGATTCGATAATTAGAATTATTATTCGAGCGATAATTATTCGAAGGATATCGTAATAATTATTCGTATCGAATAATTAAATACAGATAATTAAGTGATTAATTAATCGTATAGGTATAGTAATAATAGCGATTCGATAGTTATTCGAGAATTGCGAGTAGCTCGTAATGATACGAGTAGTTAATCGTTGAATTAGATTATAATTCGAGTAATTAGTATTTATTCGATAAATAGCGTATCAGTTAGTTGTATCGATTGTTTATTTATAAATAATCGATCTGATCGAGTAAGTATTATTAATTTGTAAATAATTGTAATAAATAGTAATTAATCCTAATAATTATGGATTAATTATTTTAAAATATAATAATTATTAGTTAATTATTTGAAGATGTAATTAAGGATTATTTAATTATAATTAATTATTTATAATTAATTATTAATTAATTAAATCTTGTTTAATTCATAATAATTAAACCGTTAGTCCGATTTGAGCGAAACGAGGACCCCTAGACTCAGAAAAATGAAACAAATCCAATAAAAATAATTTTAAGTTATAATTTATTTCCGAAGAGAGTGGTCTTGTGATAATTAATTGTTCATAGGCCCTATTAGGGGTAGAATCGAGTCGAATAAATCCCGAAAAATTGTAATAAAATCAGATAGGGTTAGTTATTATAAATATGAGTCTAGTATCGATTCTAAAAATAATTATAAGTCTAAAAATTAATTATGTGCTTTAACTGTTATGTGCTTTACGTGGTTATGTGAACCTTACGTGCTATATAATTATATGTGTATATATGCGAATCAGATAGAACGCATGGGTAGACTGATAAGGTTGCGTAGTATCAATTCGAGATACACGTATATAGTAAGTTATCTAAACGATTATCTTTCTATGATTGGTTCAGTGTCAGCAAGGCAGAGCAAGCTAGAGACCGAAGGTGGTGAATTGAACCAGGTTAAGTACGCGCAAGGCAAGTTTTCCCCTATTCTAAATTCAGAATAATGAATTATATCTCATTTTCCCATATCAGTTATCTTTGATAATTTTTGTTCATATACACTGTTATGAAATTATTGAATCTTGTTTCTACTTCACTTTGATTCTTGATTCCTCCCAATTTATTGAATCCTTTATTCGTATTCCTATACTTTTACCCTTATTACATATATTATGATATATCCTGAAGTTGGGATACATCAAAAGCATTCCGATTATTCCGGATGCTAAGCTTTGGATTGGATGGTTATGATGCGGACTGGGTTTTACCCAGACCTTTAATTAATAGGCCATAGTTTCCTGAGTACTCCTTATGTTGGTTGGGTCTATGCAGTTGGGTATAGATCTGCATCGTATCCTGACTGATCAGCAGGTTATAGTGCATATGTTGGTTCTTGTTTCCAGTCTTGTTCATTTGGCACTCGCCATTGTTGGCAAATTATTATCCTATACAGATACAGATGGTTGTTCAAACCAGCAGCTTATTGGTTCACTTATTTCTCTCTCTTTATACTATACATATATATTGTTGCAGGCTTGTTGAGCAATTTTGGCTCATCCCTTTTTATTGTTATTCCTATTGTTTTCCAGTTAAGGTAGAGAATGAAACCCATCAGGACCCGCGTAGTCAAGAAGCGAGTCAAGTAGCGGGACCCTCTTATACCAAGAGTGTTCCTTCCTATTCCCGAAGAGAGCTTTGAGTTACCAGATCAGGTGTAACAGGATAAGTAGTAATGTTGGGTTGAATAAAAGTTTTGTGTAGTTTGAATAAAAGTTGTGTGGTGAGAATGTAGATAGAATAAAGTTTTGTAACAAAGAGAGTTCTTGAGACAGATTGTTTTTATTTGGGTTTGTAATAAAGTTAGTGTGTGGTTCTTGTTTTCAACTCTTAACCTTAAAAGATCCTGAGTAGCAGTAGTTCGGGGTAATTATCATATTTATATTCCGCTTGTGCAGGTTTAGTTTATAGTTGTTATTAATAATGCCCCAAATCTATACCCCGGATTTGGAGGGTGTTATGTTTGGCATCAGAGCTTAGGTTTTGACCCTTGAAAATAAGAACGTTAGGATTAAGATAAGATAGGAAGATCAGATAGGATAGAAGTAAGAGTGTTAGGATTGTCTGTTTATGTGATTATAAGTTATGAGTTTTAGGATTGTGATTTGATTGTTTTTGTGTAATTATTGTTTTGTATATTAGATGGCTTCTTTATCATCGTCTACGGAGCGGACTGAGACAGACCCAGTGGTTGCACCGGTAGTGGCTCTAGTGTCAGAGCAGATCTTTCCTCCATTGCCATCACCCCCACCATTGCCACCTGGAGCAGTACTAGAGATGCCACTTCCACCAGAGGTACCAGATTTTGATGATTATTTTCCATATTTTGAGCCAGAGATACCAGATTTTCCACCACTAGAGTTTTCGATGTTCGATATTCCTGACATGATTGATCTTCCGTAGTGGGAGGATCTAGAGCCCCAGATTCCTATGCCACCAGTCGAGATTCCACCGATGGAGCCTGAGACAGAGCCACCAGTGTATGCACCTATGGAGCAGCCTGTCTTATTTTCTGCCCCTTTAGCTATCTATGCCCTTGTTCCCGGGGTATATCAGTTTCCACAGCCGGAGTTCATGGATGAGGTAGTAGTAGATGGGCCATTACCTTCTCGAGGTTCCCGCACGGATCTTCGTGAGCATCATACAGTTACATATCAGCATTTTCAGGCAGAGAGAGAGGAGAGGATTAGATGGCAGAACCAGTGTAGAGAGATCCTTGGATTGTTTGAGACCCAGGCGGATGGTCCCGTTTGAGCACTTCACCCAGACTATATGTTGAGGGAGAGGCTACGCCAGATTCACAGAGTTAGTTCTCAGCAGCTTACTGATCTGAGGCAGCAGGATATGAGTGCAGAGGCAGCATACCATAGGGCGATGGGACTTACTGAGGCAGTGTTAGAGGCATTGCAGGAGGAGCTGAGCCATGTGCCACCAGGATTCTGAGACTAGCAGACGGAGGAGTGTTGTATCTTGTATATTTTTGTAGATAGAGGCATCATAGAATTGTATGACTATTTTGTATGATTGTAGCTACTAGTTTTGACTGATAGCAGTAGTAGTACGACTGACATATCATAGGCTTTTGTATCAAGCATTGACACCTGCAGCTGGTGTCCTACCCATATATATATAAGATGAACCTTTTCACGTTTTCTTTATTTTCCATTCATTTAAGCATTTACATTTATTTCATTGTTTTACCATTACATATTTTAAAGATGTTGTTTTATTTACAATCATGTTGTACCCTTTATGTTTTCAAAATTTTTAAAAGTACTTTAAAAAAGATTTATTTACACATCGCATTGTTTTATTTATTTAGATATTTAATAAATTGTTTTCTTTCCCCATATCAACTGTTTTAACGTTGTTTTAATATTATAAAGACTATTTTCATTCCATAACACCTGTTTAGTATATTGTTATTAAGAGAACCCCTTTGTTTTATTATCAGAAAGATGGCACCCAAAAGAAAAGTACGACCCGACTCATCTAATGGAAATACCGAGGGCCAAAACAATAATAATCAGATGGATCAGATGTTTCATCTCATGTAACAGCAGATGCTGATGATGCAACAACAAATGCAGCAGCAACAGCAGCAGTTCCAACAACAGATGTTACAGCAAGCCGCTCATCGAGGACATCAAGTTCCACCAGCAGCACCTACAGTCACTTTCAAGCAATTTCAAGCAGTAAAGCCTCCGGAATTTGTTGATTCCACAGATCCTACAAAGGCAAGAGCTTGGCTGAAGGAGATAGAAAAGGCTTTTACATTGGTGAAAGTTGAGGCAGAACAGAAGACGGATTTTGCCAGCTACTTTCTAAAAGGTGAAGCCAATTACTGGTGGGAATCGAAGAAAGCTTTGGAAGGGGAAGGTGTGGTGGCCTGGGATAGATTCACTGATCTTTTCCTGGAGAAATATTTTCCTCACTTCATGAAGAACCAGATGGAGATCAAGTTCCTGGAGCTGAAACAAGACAACTTATCGGTCGCGGATTATGAGACCAAGTTCACTGAATTGGCCAGATTTGTTCCTGAGCAAGTGAATACCGATGAAAAGCGGGCCAAGAGATTCCAGCAGGGACTGAATCCATGGATTCATAGCAGAGTAGCTGTATTTGAGCTAACGACTTATACGGCTATTATTCAGAAGGCCATGATCATTGCAGGTGAGAGTGAAGTAGCTCAGAAAGAGAAGGGACCAGGAAATTTCCAGAACCGTTTCAACAGAAGGCCGGGATTTCAAGCCCGGGGAAAAGTAAATGCCAGGAGACCAGAACAAAACAACCAGAGGATGGGTAATCGACTTCCTGCCCCAACTCAGCAAAGATTTATCCAACCGCCTATACCTGATTGCAGAATATATGGTAAAAAGCATACGGGGATTTGCAATAAGCCAAATGTCACGTGTTTCAAGTGCAAGCAAAGGGGACACTACTCTGGAGAATGTCCGATGGGAAGAGCAGAGGTCACTTGTTTCCAGTGTGGAAGAAAATGACATATTGCCAAGGACTACAGAGGAGTTTCCATGACCGCTAGTATTCCAAGGGTTTTAGCATTACCTCCACCTCCACTACCACCATAAAATCAGCCCAGGGCAAGGACTTTCAACATGTCAATGAAGGAAGCAGTGCATAGTCCGAATGTGGTTGCAGGTACGCTCCCTGTGAATTCCGTAAATGCTCTAGTATTGATTGATTCAGGAGCTACCAGATCTTTTATTTCTGAAGATTTTATCTCTAAGATAGATTGTGAGACTCAGTGGTTAGATGAAGTGATAGTCATAAAATTAGCAAATGATGATCAGGTTATGGTAGATCAAGTATGCCCAAGTTGTGATATTGAGATAGGGAGATGTCATTTCTCAGTTGATTTGATACCTTTCAGGTTAGGAGAGTTTGATGTTATTTTAGGAATGGATTGGCTAGCTAGTAATAATGCTCAGATCGATTGCGCAAATAAGAAAGTGAAATTGCAAACTGAAGAAAATAAAACGGTAACATTTAAAGGTGAAAAGCAAAAGCAGAAATTCCTAACAATGATGCAGACTTGACGATTGTTACGCCAAGGATGTCAAGCTTACTTAGCTTATGTATTGGATACTAACAAAGAAAGTCCAAAGATTGAAGATATTCCTGTAGTTTATGAGTTTTCCGATGTCTTTCCAGATGAACTTCCAGGACTTCCACCGGATCGAGAAATCGAGTTCACTATTGATTTGGTGCCAGGGAATGAACCAATTTCGAAAGCTCCATATCGAATGGCACCCGTTGAAATGAAGGAATTAGCAAAGCAGTTGCAAGAACTTCTCGACAAAGGAATTATAAGGCCAAGTGTATCCCCATGGGGCGCACCAGTATTGTTCGTGAAAAAGAAGGATGGTAGCATGTGACTGTGTATTGATTATCGTGAGCTGAACAAGTTAACTATCAAGAATAAATATCCTTAACCTCACATTGATGACTTATTTGATCAACTAAAAGGAGCAGCATGGTTTTCAAAAATCGACTTACGATCAGGTTATCATCAGTTAAAGATCAAAGCAGAAGATATTCCAAAGACGGCGTTCAGAACGAGATACGAACATTATAAATTTCTAGTGATGGCTTTTGGATTGATAAATGCACCTGCATCGTTTATGGATTTGATGAATCGAGTATTCAAGAAGTATCTGGATAAGTTTATCATTGTATTTATTGATGACATCTTGATTTATTCAAAGACGGAAGAAGATCATACAGCACACTTAAGAACGATATTGGAGATATTACAGAAGGAGCAGCTTTATGCGAAATTTTTAAAATGTGAATTTTGGTTGAAGGAAGTGCAGTTTTTAGGACACATCATTAGTATTGAAGGAATTCAAGTGGATCCCTCAAAGATTAAAGCTATTTTAAATTGGGAAAGACCAAAGACGCCAATTGAAGTCAGAAGTTTCTTGGGATTAGCCGGTTATTACAGAAGATTCGTTAAAGATTTTGCAAAGATAGCCACACCATTGACGAAGTTGACGCAAAAGAATGAAAAGTTCGAATGGAACGAGAAATATGAAGCAAGTTTCCAAGAATTGAATAATCGACTAGTAACTGCACCTGTGCTTGTGTTACCTGATGATTAAGGAGACTTTGTCATATACAGCGATGCTTCGTATCGAGGACTTGGATGCGTTTTAATGCAATATGGAAACGTGATCGCATATGCTTCTAGACAGCTAAAGCCATATGAACAAAAATATCCGACGCACGATCTTGAACTAGCAGCAATTGTGTTCGCACTGAAGCTTTGGAGACATTATCTGTAGGGTGAAAGATGTGAGATTTATACAGATCATAAAAGCTTGAAGTACATTTTTACCCAGAAGGAACTTAACATGCGACAACGACGTTGGCTAGAGTTAATTAAGGATTACGACGTTTCAATCAATTATCATCCAGGAAAGGCCAATGTAGTAGTAGATGCGTTAAGTCAAAAGGAACGATTGAACATGTTAATGTCTTCAGAGGACTTAATCAAGGAATTTGATAAATTGGAGATTGAAGTTCATGTACCAGAAAGTTCTACCGAAATGATTTACGCTATGACTTTTCAGCCAAAACTATTGGAGAAAATAAGAAGGTGTCAGGAAGAAGTAATGGACCAGGATATCGACAATTTAACAGGAGAAGAGATTACCAGTCAGAAGGATGCTAAAGGAATTTTTCGTGTTGCTTCAAGGATCTGGATACCTAATGTACCGGAACTGAAAGCGGAAATTTTGCAAGATATTCAATTCATCCCGGAAGCACAAAGATGTACAGAGACCTGAAGGAAAATTTTTGGTGGCCGAATATGAAGAAAGAAATAGCGGAATGGGTCAGCAAGTGTTAACGTGCCAAAGAGTGAAAGCTGAACATCAACGCCCGAGCGGACTACTACAGCCACTAGATATTCCAGAATGGAAATGGGAACACATAGCTATGGATTTCGTAGTAGGACTTCCAAGGACGAAAGCAAATCACGATGCAATTTGGGTTATTGTTGATCTATTGATGAAATCAGCACATTTTCTCCTGATTAACGAAAGATTTTCACTGGACAAGTTAGTGCATTTATATCTCAAGGAAATCGTAATGCGTCATGGAGTACCCGTATCGATTATATCGGATCGAGATCCCCGTTTCAATTCGAGATTTTGGAGATAATTCCAAGAATGTCTAGGAACGAAGTTAAACATGAGTACGTCTTATCATCCGCAGACGGACGGGCAAAGAGAAAGGATAATTCAAACAATCGAAGATATGCTACGTGTATGCGCAATAGACTTTGAAGGCAATTGGGACGAGCACTTACCGCTAGTGGAATTTTCTTGCAATAACAGTTATCAAGCGAGTATTGGGATGCAACCTTATGAAGCTCTATATGGAAGAAAATGCAAATCACCTACCTGTTGGGATGATGTGGGAGAACGTAAAATTCTAGGTCCAGAACTGATTCAGTAGACCAAGGAAAAATTAGAACTTATCTGCAAGCGACTTGAAGCAGCGCGGAATCGACAGCGTAAATATGCATATCTATCTAGAAAGGATATGGACTACCAGGAAGGAGAGCATGTATTGTTAAAGGTATCACCATGGAAGGGATTAGCTAGGTTTGGCAACAAAGGCAAATTGAAGAAAATTGGGAAGGTTGCGTACGAGTTAGCTTTACCACCCCATATGCAGCATATTCACAACGTATTTCATGTATCTATGCTTAAGAAGTACAACCCTGATACAAGGCATGTAATAGAGTATGAACCAGTAGAACTTCAGGCAGATTTGTCGTATGTAGAACAGCCGATAAGAATTCTAGATCGACAAGAGAGGGTATTAAGAAATAAGTCTGTGTCATTAGTGAGAGTTTTGAGGAGAAACCCAGTGGTTGAAGAATCAATCTGGGAGCTCGAGAGTGAAATGTTAGAAAAGTATCCTCAGTTGTTTGCATAGTGTGATTCTGAGGACAGAATCCTGTTAAGGGAGGGGGGAGAATGTAACGACCGAGAAATTACGCTTGTATTATATCATAATAAAGATAAATTATGTGTATTATTATGTGATTAAATGTGTTGAGTCATTAAACCCTAACTGCTATGTGTTACGTGTTGTCTGTTTTGATCCAAACGTGTTTTGGATATATATTGAGTGTTCTATCGTAAGTTATATATTTTATATCAAAACTCGTACAACTCAAAACCATGTTTTAAAAGCCCGTATTTCAAACAAAATCATTGGCCCTATTTTGCCGAAAATGCCCTATACCATATCGCTATTCTTAACTCCTAGACATTTTATAAATTTACCTTTTTCGTGAAAAATGACTTTTCCGGACCCCTTCGGGTACCAAAAACCCCACAAAAATCACATTTTTATTTTTATATGATCATGAAATTATCATACATCATTTTTCTTTGCATTTTTGTAATATTCACAATTTTTGGGAATTTTTGACATTAATTTTGTATTTATTGGATATTTAAAAATTCATTATTAATACCCGAAAATTATAAAAATTGGGGCCAAATATTTTTATTAGGAGTGTAATTAGCCCCTTAATTTTATTTAGGGGTATTATTTTCATAAATATAAATAGCTAATTTACTGTTAATTAATTAGTTAATTATAATAAAAAAAAATCAGAAAAATCAGAAAAATCAAGAAAATCCCTAATTCTCTGAAATTAGGGTTTGTTGGTGAAGAACAGGGTAGAAATTCAATCGAGGATTTAAGGTGATTATGTTAACCAAATCGAACATGTAAGTAGTCAAATTGAAGCTAGTGATTCGTAGTTTCTGATTATGTAATCGTTTTTGTTGATTAATTAGTCAATTTGTAATTCGTAATTTCGAGTTTAGTTCTTGAATTCGGGTTTTACAAATCGTTGATTGTTAGATGTTTTGATGGTTATGAGTGTGTAGATCATCGAATTCTCGATCGAACCGTACCGGTTTCATAAAGTTTGGTGTTGTTTTCGGTGTTGTCGGAGAACCGCCGCTGTTGGCGGTGTTCTTCGTTTTCCGGTGATGATATCGACGAAGGAAGGCGGAGAAAGGCTGAGGAGTTGCCAGGGAAGTGTCTTGGAGTGAAGTCGCAGAAGAACGGGATTGAAATCACACGATTTGGCCATGTTTTGCTCGCCGGAAAAACCACCGGCGTCGTTGCCGGTGGCTGTTCTTCGTCGACCCGGGTTCGACCCGGTTCCAACCCGGAAATCGACCCGGGTTTGATCCTGAAAACCCTAACCCTGAAACCTGTTATGTGTTTCTGATATTTTTAATATTTATTCTATTTTCTAAAATCAGAAAATCAGTTTTAATAATTCTAATAATGAATTAAAAATCAGTTTTAAATTCTGTAAAATAGTATAATTAATTTCTAAATTATTTTATTAATTTAGAATTTAGAATTTATTTATTTAATTAATTATTTAATTATTTATCTAATTATTTATTAGTTCTCTAATTAATTAATAATTAGGTAATTAATTAATAATTAAGGATTAAATAATATGATTAATAATCCGATAACTAGTTAATATTACGAGTAACTCGTATTTATGCAAGTAGGGATTCGATAATTATAATTATTATTCGAGCGATAATTATTCGAAGGATATCGTAATAATTATTCGTATCGAATAATTAAATACATATAATTAAGTGATTAATTAATCGTATAGGTATAGTAATAATAGCGATTCGATAGTTATTCGAGAATTGCGAGTAGCTCGTAATTATAAGAGTAGTTAATCGTTGAATTAGATTATAATTCGAGTAATTAGTATTTATTCGATAAATAGCGTATTAGTTAGTTGTATCGATTGTTTATTTATAAATAATCGATCTGATCTAGTAAGTATTATTAATTTATAAATAATTGTAATAAATAGTAATTAATCGTAATAATTAGGGATTAGTTATTTTAAAATACAATAATTATTATTTAATTATTTAAAGATGTAATTAAGGATTATTTAATTATAATTAATTATTTATAATTAATTATTAATTAATTAAATCTTGTTTAATTCATAATAATTAAACCGTTAGTCCGATTTGAACGAAACGAGGACCCCAAGACTCAGAAAAATGAAACGAATCCAACAAAAATAATTGTAAGTTATTATTTCTTTCCGGAGAGAGTGGTCTTGTGATAATTAATTGTTCATAGGCCCTATTAGGGGTAGAATCGAGTCGAATAAATCCCGAAAAATTGTAATAAAATCAGATAGGGTTAGTTATTATAAATATGAGTCTAGTATCGATTCTAAAAATAATTATAAGTCTAAAAATTAATTATGTGCTTTATGTGTTATGTGCTTTACGTGGTTATGTGAACCTTACGTGCTATATAATTATATGTGTATATATGCGAGTCAGATAGAAACGCATGGGTAGACTGATAAGGTTGTGTAGTATCAATTCGAGATACACGTATATAGTAAGTTATCTAAACGATTATCTTTCTATGATTGGTTCAGTGTCAGCAAGGCAGAGCAAGTTAGAGACCGAGGTTGGTGAGTTGAACCAGGTTAAGTACGCGCAAGGCAAGTTTTCCCCTATTCTAAATTCAGAATAGTGAATTATATCTCATTTTCCCATATCAGTTATCTTTGATAATTTTTGTTCATATACACTGTTACGAAATTATTGAATCTTGTTACTACTTCACTTTGATTCTTGATTCCTCCCAATTTATTGAATCCTTTATTCATATTCCTATACTTTTACCTTTGTTACATATATTATGATATATCCTGATGTTGGGATACATCAAAAGCATTCCGATTATTCCGGATGCTCAGCTTTGGACTGGATGGTTATGATGCAGACTGGGTTTTACCCAGACCTTTAATTAATAGGCCATAGTTGCCTGAGTACTCCTTATGCTGGTTGGGTCTATGCAGTTGGGTATAGATCCGCATTGTATCCTGACTGATCAGCAGGTTATAGTGCATATGTTGGTTCTTGTTTCCAGTCTTGTTCATTTGGCACTCGCCATTGTTGGCAAATTATTATCCTATACAGATACAGATGGTTGTTCAAACCAGCAGCTTATTGGTTCACTTATTTCTCTCTCTTTATACTATACATATATATTGTTGCAGGCTTGTTGAGCAATTTTGGCTCATCCCTTTTTATTGTTATTCCTATTATTTTACAGTTAAGGTAGAGAATGAAACCCATCAGGACCCGCGTAGTCAAGAAGCGAGTCAAGTAGCGGGACCCTCTTATACCAAGAGTGTTCCTTCTTATTCCCGAAGAGAGCTTTGAGTTACCAGATCAGGTGTAACAAGATAAGTAGTAATGTTGGGTTGAATAAAAGTTTTATGTAGTTTGAATAAAAGTTGTGTGGTGAGAATGTAGATAGAATAAAGTTTTGTAACAAAGAGAGTTCTTGAGACATATTGTTTTTATTTGGCTTTGTAATAAAGTTAGTGTGTGGTTCTTGTTTTCAACTCTTAACCTTAAAAGATCCTGAGTAGCAGTAGTTCGGGGTAATTATCATATTTATATTCCGCTTTTGCAGGTTTAGTTTGTAGTTGTTATTAATAATGCCCCAAATCTATACCCCGGATTTGGAGGGTGTTATTTTCATCGTTTTGAAGTCAACACGCTCACGAACAGATGAAGCCTTGTTCTCTAGATGGTGAGGTAAGACAAGCATAAACTTCCTGTTGACTTCTCTCTAAGGATAAGTGTTTCCATGAATACTTAATTTGTTTAATAGCTTGTTCAGTCTTTCAAAGACTTGAGTAATACTTTCTCGGCAAGGACTTAAAGGCCTCATATTGTGAAGTCAAGATATCTAATTGATTATGCCTGACATTTTTAGTTCCTTTAATAAGCAGTTCTATGGTTTCCCACA
Source organism: Apium graveolens (assembly GCF_009905375.1). Classification (NCBI taxonomy): domain Eukaryota; kingdom Viridiplantae; phylum Streptophyta; class Magnoliopsida; order Apiales; family Apiaceae; genus Apium; species Apium graveolens. The sequence goes on from NC_133652.1 coordinate 95,983,256, forward strand.
TGTGCTTTGCACTCTCACAGACCATAATTTGGTGTCTCATATTATCATCCATCGAATCCACCAAAATAAGCTGCAGGCCTTCATCCAGAGCTATCAGTTCTTTGTCATGTGCACTCCATTCAGCTTTAGGACATGACATTCTTTTAGGTCATACAACACTGTAGAAGGGGGTTGAATACAGTGTTGAATACAATTAAATCAATTTTGAACACAAGTAACAGTAAACAGATATATTCAATAAGATAAACTCTGTTATAATGGAACTGTTCTCTCTCAGTGATGAACAAATATCACTAAGAGCTGCTAGGTTATAATGTATAATCTTCTCGATAATGAAAATACATATAGTGTAAACCCAAAGTCTGTGTTTATATAGTACACAGTTACAAGATAACTTCTAATTAATATGGAATATAATTTTGTCTCCTAAAATATATCAATCAGATATCTTCTACAAGTCTTCCAGTCTTCCAGTCTTTTAACTCTTTCCATGTATATCTTCTTTTGTTTAAGTCACGATCTTCTACTGTAAATCAGCTTCCTTCCTTAACTGTAAGTCTTCCCGCACTTAAGTTCTGATATGACCTTAAGTTCTGATATTAAGTTTTGACTTCCAGTAAGTCTTGATTTCAGTAAGTCCTGATATGTCCTATTTGTTAAGATCTGAAAACTAAACATGAATCATATTAGACATGACATCTCAAATATATCTAACAATCTCCCCCAACTTGTAAATTCTGCAAAATATACAAGTTAATAGATTTGATGATGTTGAAAACATTTAAGTACAAATGCAAATAAGAGTTTAACTAGATAACTAACTACAACTTACATTCCTTGTAGCTTTTACCAATCTCACTGAGTCAATCTGAATCCATGATGATTCTTGACAAAGCTTGATATCAGCTTTTCTTCTTTAATTCTCAGGACTTGAGAGAGTATAGTCTTGACTTGCTTCATCTCTTCATTCTGACTTCCAATCTGGTAGATTGCAGTCCTTAAAGCAGAGATATAGTTTCTTTATGAACCATCATTCAGTCTTATTACCCTAGGATGAGAAGAATCTTCATTATAGCATAGACATTTCCCTTTCAGAATCACTTCAAGCTTAGCATAATCGTTCTTCATTGGAATCTCACTTTCATTATTTTCAACAATACTAGGAATGAATTCTGTAACTCTTGAACTAGAAATTCTAGCTTTATCTCTGATGGTCTTCAATATGAAGTTTGACCATCTCCTGGTAATATCAGACTTTACCTCTAAAAGGTAATGAAAGAATTAAAGTTCTTTCAGTGTGTTTAACACATCTGATTCTGACATCTGATATGTCATTTCATCTTCAAGAAATAGAATCAGATTTTCCTTGACATTGTGTTTGTCATGAGCATCCAGTACCACTTGAATAGAGATAACCTTATCAAGATGTTTCTGTGTAACATCTTCAAGCAGTCTGTCAGTCAATAGGAATGGATCTCTAGTAGCAACTTCAACTCATGTCTTAATCTTTGCTTCATCAGAACCTAGTCCAGCCCTGTCTCTTGGTTCTCTAGCATTTAACCCAATAGTCATGAAAGTTGACAGCAATTGTCTTTTCTTTGGGTCTGATAGTTTGACATTTTTCCACAGAAGTTTCTTTTTATCAGCTACTTCCATTTTGTCTAAATCAACTTGAGCACTGTCAGAGGTTGACTTGATGACTTTATCAGAACTTACTATTTCAGTTATAGCTTGTTGTTCTTTACTCTGAACAACATGGGCCTTGTCTGAGGTTGTCTTTGATTCTTCAGAAATCTTCTTTCTTTTCAGAGTTTGAACATCTTTATCTTCAGCAAGATCATCATCAGTAACTTGAACCATTTTGCACACTGGCTTTATCAGAATTTGAGGAATTTTCATCTCCAGAGGCTTGGTTGGTTCATCAACTTTTCCTTTCCTTTTGTCTTTGGGATCAATCTTAGATTGTAATCCTGTCTTGGCTTTAGATTTTTCTTTTTTAAATCTTGCTTCTTCCTCCTTGAGATTATCTAAATCCATTCCTGGATTATGCTTCAGAAATAATCTTCTAGAAATTTCCTCATCAAGTGTCTGAATCTTGGGATCCTTGTAGTAGACTGTTGTCTGCTTCCCCCTGAGCTTCAGAGTTTGCATGAACTTTTGAGAATCTTGACTTCCACCTTGTATCAGAACATCAGGATTTCTCAGAATTTGCTCATCGGAACTTGATATCAGATTTTGAGTATTAGTACTTGCTATCATATTTTGAGTTTAAGCAGCTTCAGAACTTGTCTTCTTTTGAGTAGAAGATTTGCTTGCATCAGTAATTAGTTTCCTTGAAGAAACCTTGCTGCTCTGCTCTTTTCCTTGAACTTGACCTCTACCCTTGCTAGGGTTTCCCTAGTCATCAGCTTCATCATCTTTCTTTTTCAGTAATTTATCATTTGAGTATTTGGACTTAACTATCTTCTCCCCCTTTTTGGCATCATCTGATAGTAGGAGTGAGAGAAGAAGTTCAACTGAAGATTGGATTTCATCCAATTGAGCCTGTTGAGAAGCTTGATTAGCCAGGACCTCAGAGATTTGGGCCTGTTGCTTCTCTTGAGTTTTCTCAATTGCTGCTACCTTCTCAGAAATAGGTCTGATAAACCTCTTTTTGTCAAGCTTGGTCTCCATATCTAGCTTTTCAGCCTTTTCTAGAAGTTTGTCAACCTTTTCTTGAGTAGCATAGTGTAGACCTTGAATATTTTTGGTAAACAGAGCTGTGACTTTGAGTTGTGTCTTGAAATCAGCACTACTGAGCAACTCATTAGCTTTACCAATATGGTCTGTCAGTACTTTGGAGCTTGGAACGAAATCAGTTTCATTCCACTTCTTGGTCCACTCCACACCTCTGTGAGTATCTTCCCAAGGAATAGGAGCATCCTGTTCAACAAATTTCTTGACCAATGCTTCTTTTTCAAGTACAGGAGCTGGAGTATGTACTAAGACACTGTCTCCAGAACTTGATGAAGACTCATTATCCTCTGATAACACTACAGTGTTTGAGGCTATAGGAATTTCTGATTCAATTTCATCTAAATTTTGATCTTCAGGTTCTTGATCCAGAATTGGTGTAGATGGTATCTCAGCATCAACATTTAAGATTGGAGAATGAGTTGGAGATGTCTGAGCTGCTATTGGTGGAGCTTCCAGATAAAGAACATTTGGTATATTCAGATTGTGAATATCTATTTCATAATTTGCAGCTTGTTCTTCAGCATCATCTGTAGCTTTAATAAGAGAGACAAGAGGTGTTGGCAGAGTATCTTGAGCTTGAGTAGGGGATGGCAGAGCTTCAATTACAACAGGTTCTGATGAGATCAGAGATTCCTGATCCCCTTCCTCAGCCTCAGTTGTATCCTCAGATGTAGGCTTAGCATTATACTTCTTTGCCCTCATTTTCTTCAATCTCCTTGCCAATAAAGAAGTTGCTTTAGCAGCATCAGAACTTACATGTCTCTTTCTTTTCAAGGAATTAGAATCTTGAGCTGCAGTTTCTTTCTGAGAAGTGACATTTTCAGCTTCAACTGTCACATGTTATGATGCATGAACCTGTGCTTCCTCTTCACTATCAGATTCATCCCTGAGAATCATTTTCCTTCTCTTTTATGAAGGTTGAGGAACATACTTTGTCCTCTTTGGCCTGGAAGGTGAAGGTCTGATAGTATGTGCTGATGATTAAGGTTGAGATGACTATGTTGGTTTGAAATATGTCCTGATGGTAGGTTGTGGTTGAGAAGTTGTTGGTTGTGTAGTGGTTGGAGGTTCTGATGGAGGTTGGGATGGTTGGACATCAGGATATAAAGCAGTGTATGTGGATGAGTCAGAGTTTACCAAAAAATGTTTGACAGATGTAGGAATTTGGAGGGGTCTCAAAATAGTTTTCTTATTATCAGTAGATAATAAGTCAGTAAAAGCTCTCTTAGCAAGGGTAAGTGGTACAATTAAGTCACTTGCTAACTGGGGTGTATCAGAACAACAAGAACTATAAATAAGCTGACAAAATCTAGCAAAATATACAGTGTTTCTATCTTCTGTCATCTTATCCCCAATAAAGCCTAAAATAACATTTGCATAATCAAAATGAGTTTGATTTATGAGAGCATATCCGATTTGTTGACTGAGAATTGGGATTGCATCAAAATTGGAGCACTTGTTTGCAAAAGTCCTAGTGATGCAGTCGAAGAGAAACTCCATTCCCTCCTTATGTGAGGTCTCTTTAACTGTCCCAGCTTCGCCAGAGTCTTCTCATAGCCCAGATTGGCCATTAGATGTTGAAGAACTGGCTCTTCAACTGTTGAATATGTGCAGTTTTCTGGCAGATGGAGTGCTTGTCGAACTGTGGCCAAAGCCACCACAACTGAACTCAACGTTGAAGTTTTCGTAGTTCATAAACATGTTTACAAGAACCATTTTTACGAAGGAATGAAAATGGTGAGGATTAAAAGAGAGAGAATGAATTTGTATGTGAATAGAAGATGATTTGTCTGAGATGAAATGGCTGTTAAATAGCCAATGGAATATCAAGGGACTAGAGGACTGATTAATGATTAAGAGTAGAGTTAATGATGCCTCGTCTCCCTAGACCGATGTGTAATAATAACAGTCTGTAAAAAGTTAAAGCAGGAGTTAATGGGCACGAGAAATAAGTAACAATTACTGTGCACATGCAGTTTTTCAAGAAAAACACGTTTACCACTAACCTAAATGATTATGATTGTTTTTATCTCACCCAATTATATTCTGATTAAATATGACCGTTTCAGTATTTACCACAAATAGGTCAAGTAAAGAATAATGCCATGTACGCATCAGAGTGTCCATCAGGATTTAATATCAGAACTTGACTATTATCAGATTTTAGCAGTCATCAGAACATGGCTTCTGTACTCAAAAATTGAATGTTTGTGTCTGTGATTCTTCATACAAATATTGACTTGTTTCTTCAGAGTTTAATCATCAGAACTTCCATCAGAACTTGTCCTCAGAATTTACGCATATGACACTTAACTGTTTATCTGAAATAACTTGATCACCACATTAATTTTTATCATTCATATGGAGTGAGAGTGTGTGCATTAGCAGAATATCAGATAAAGATTAAAGTCTGATAAACTTCAGTACATCTTAGAAATAAGGCATAACTAAGAAAAGTGGTTAAAATCTGTCATTAATAAAGAAGTCTACTATAGAATAAATTTATGCAAAAGTCCACCTCAACTGTTTGTGCTCATTTTATGCATCTTTTGAAATTCCTTTTTATAGTGGCTTCTCAGTGTAAGTGAGTCACAACTGCTTATCAGAATTTATGCTATTATCAGAGTATTTCTCCAGTAATCAGAGAATGTGAAAAGTCACAAAGAAAGATTTATTTGCTTTTCTAATGCAAATTACTTAATACCATCAATGCACTTGGGTCTTCCCTTCCACATATTTACTCTAGATCTCAAAGGAGTACCTGACTTTAATTTTCTTTTCTTTTCTTTTCTTTTCTTCAGATAAGTGAGGCTTATCAAGCATGTGGTTCATTCTTAAGATTTACTGACATCAGAATTTGACAGATAAGAAGCAAGAATCTAGTTTATGACTTAGTAATAAGATACACAAAGTAAATTTGACTATGCTCAAAATCAGAATTTGCTTGTATTAATGAATTTCCACATAAACAGCTAATTCAAATATGGGATTTCTACTATGTTAAAGACTACTAGGTCAGCATCTAGCATAATAATCCTCATTGGATTGAATAGTAACAGAACATTCAAATCACTATCAGAGTATATAGATCCACATCAGATAACAATCAGCATTTAATGTATTTCAATTTAATCACATATTACATGAAGATAAGACAATCTGTAAACACTGATCATAAAGTCTGATGCATGAGAACAAAAACTAAGCAGATTTAGAGAAAGAACCTAAAACCATTCCAAGTTCATTTACCAGTCTTGTAAAAATAGCTTCACATAGTGGTTTTGTGAAGATATATGCTAGTTGTTGATCTGTTGGAACAAAATGCAATTCCACTGTACATTCCATCACATGTTCCCTTATGAAATGGTAATTAATGCTGATGTGCTTTGTCATTGAGTGTCGAACTGGATTACCTATCATAGCAATAACACTTTGATTATCTGTTATGACCAGCATTTTATGTAATATTATTTGTGAACTTTGTATAATATTAGAGTTGAATGTAAATATAGTTAATGATTGTACGTTATGTGAATGAAAATTTCTGTATTATAAATTGCTTTATGTAGAATATGATTTTTTTTCAAAGCAAAAGTTTATTTATTTCCCTTATTTTTGATTTATAAGGAATATTCTAAACCTTGGAAAAAATTTCTTTTAAAAGTTATTTCATTCACAATTTCAAAAGTGATCTTATAAAATTTCTAAAAATCCAATTTATTTTATGGTATAAATTTTACAATTTTTGAACTTGTATTTTATTTTATATAAATAAATCTTTAAAAATTTATTTGTTATAATTAGCAAATTACATGGAAACCCTTGCATGCAAATCACTCTTCCATTCTATTAAAGGGCAAAAGAGACCTTTCCAACCCCACTAACTCACTTGTTGTTAACCAAATTACCACATTAACCTTGCATGCATAATGGCTTAACTTTAGCTAGAGGGTATTCTTGTACATTCTCATTTTCACTCATTTCTTTTAGTCAATCAAAGGCATAAAACCAAAAAAAAATGTGAGAAATCATTTCACTCACTCCACACTCCAACTCACCTCTCTTTTTCTCTCCTCCCCCTCCCTCTCCTTTCTCTCGGCCGAGAACCCCCTCCCCCACTCCCTTCCATTTTTCCATCCCATTTCTCATCTTCCCTAGTGTAATTCTTCCACCTACATTTATTTTATATACTTCCCAAGGGTTTTGTGATTTGGGAGATAAAGTTTCATGGTTGCATGTGTAGCTTTCGTGTGATCTCCAAAGAGAAACTCTTAATTCTTGTGAATTCAAGAGCTCTCTATGAGATACATTTTATATATGTTTTAACTAAGTGTTTTATGGAGAAACCATCCTTTAAAAACCTTTGCATTCTACTGAAATTTCACTATATAATCATGTTTAGCCATGCATGCTAGTTTTAAGATGTTAATATGATGATCAACCATGTTGTGTATGCTACTCTTCTCGAAATCATATTTTCATGTTTAAAAATCTATAAATTTGAATTATTTGTGCTTGAAATAGATTGTTTCCATGATATATTTCTTAATAATAGTTAAGAGAAGATGTATTTCATGATTATTAAGGTTGAGAAATAGGTACAAGTCGAATTTACAAGAATTTAAACTCTATGTTTTAGCCGAAATCTTGTTAAGTGTTTTTCATGAGTTGCATGTTATATTTTTATTTGCATGTTGGTGTTCTAGGGCATGGATAATCTCAACTCCTGTTGTGGCACTATTTTAGGATGTTGATGCACTAGATTTGCTTTGGTAAAGGTTGGATGTTTGATTAATAAGTGGGAGTCAAGGTGGAAAGGGATTAGTTAGTGTTTGCATTTTTCTAGATTTGATGCACTAGTTTATGGGGAAGTTTTGAATGAGCATTTGTTGTGCACTTTGAGGCCCAAGCCACCAAAAGCTATCACTAGGAGTATATAATAGGTTTTAGGTGTTTTTTGGAGGTTTGTAAGACGTTTGGTTAGGTGCACAAGTGGAATCACAAAATCTGCCCAGCAGGGGACAGTTTTGTTGCAACTTAGAAATAGGAAGTTTTGACCATGTCATATGTAGGCCCTCATTAGGCCCTAGTGGGCCTTAGTTAGAGGGAGTATCAGAGGAGTTTTTCCTGCCATAGTTCATAGAATTTTAGTTAGAATAATGTGTCACAAGTTAGTTCAAGTCATGATCTTTTCTGCCCAGAAAAACAGGGAAACCATGGACTTTAAGTTTAGGCCTAGGGAGGCCCAAGCTAGGCCCTTGAGCCACATCAAGTTTGAGAGTTGCCTTATGATCAGAAGAGTCTAGTGTAGAAGTTTTGGAGGTAAACTTGTAGTGTAAGAGTGTCTAATGCACTCAAGAAACCATAGATGTCATTCTGAAATTTACCTTAGTAAGCACCTTCACTTACCACATAGTTTTAGAGCATTTATGAGTGAGGCCTAGGTTGAACACTATAGTTGCAAAATAGAATAAAGCCATTAGAGTGAAAGGCCCAAGTGAGGGTCAATAGGTTTTGGATAGTTTAGTAAAGGCACATCGAGTTAGGAGGCCAAAATTTGGAGACTTTGTCTAGTTTAGCGATCAAGTGACTTCAGTTGTGAAATGAGATCATCCAAGCCTAGTGTTGCAATATGGTGTGTGTGTGATATTTTTTGGTATTTAAAATATGGTATGAGAGTATATGTGGCTATGTGTACTATTATGTTTATAAGGTGATTATAAATTGTGTGCATATAGGCCTAAGTGCCATTTGTGTTTAATTTTGGGTTGTAAATAGGTTGCGTTGGTGAGAATATATTATAATGAGGTTATTATTAATTGTGTAGGATCTCGAGATAAGGGTAAACTTGCCATAAAGGTCGAGTAAAGCTTCCTGATGCTCCTACTTTCCAGTCCAGTCCAGCCTTCTCAAGGCAAGTGATTCAACCTACTTTTTAGTTTACACTGTGAATGAGTGATAACTAGTTCTTATATATATGATGCTAGTATCCTGATTTATCTTGTTATACCCGGACCAAGTGATTTTCAAATCTATCTTCGTATTATATAGAAATGCCATGAACCCTCAAGTACTTATTGCAAGTAGATCAAAAATCATACCATGCTAGTATACCAAAGTAATTGGGATGCCATGATAAAATAGAGAATTGTTATAATACTTGATTGATCCTTTTGATTAACATGCTATTGATTACTGAGAAATCTTGATTTTGCACCCTGATGCTTGATTTAACTCTTGTAAGAACCCTGACAGAAACTTTATCTTGATACCTAAAAGCCAGATATTCTTTAAAGTCGTTCACGATTGTTTGATAACCCTATCTTTACCCTAAAGCTTGACATCCTGATATACCTTGAGCTAATGATCACTTTCTTTATATTTTAACACCTCTATCATACTTGTAACCAGTAATGCTTATCTTCTTGATGTTCTAATACCTATACCTTATCTAAAACCATTGCTTTAAGCCTAGTTTGGCATTACTCTTTCATATTATCTAATAACCCTACTAAATCTCCTTGTCAAAATTCTTGTAAATGGAAACCTTTCAATTACCCTGATAGAGTAAAGTCTAGTGGATCATGGCCCTAAGATTTAGTGAACATAATTCCAGTGTTTCAAGTCAATCTACAATCCCTTGATAAAGATGATTACTGTTTAAGAAATTCTATTATCAACCGGCATCAGTTTTTGAAATGATTAAAATTTGGATTTTCAGTCCCAAAGGGGGATAAATGTTTTCTTTAATTAGTGGATCTAAACTGAGACGCAAGTCCTTTCCACACTGATATTGTAGGCTTAAACTTTGCCTAGGGATCCCATTAATGTTTTAGAACCTAGCGAGGTTCGGGATTACTTCGCGGCTGATCACCGACTATAATCCGTAGCGTCATAAAATGGTTTTTGATTAAGATATAATTTTGAAAAAGTTTTTGATACAAGCAAATGATGCCATCACCCAAAAGTTCATCTCTTGTTATTATTAGTTATATCTTCACATTGTCATTCTTTAATATATATATCTCGATTTATGTTTTGTATCATATTGTTTAGCACTTGTTGAGCATTTGGCTCACTACTTGCTTTAACCCTGATATTACAGCTAGCAGCTATGGTTAGATTCAAACAGACAGCACGTAAGACTTGTGATGCTGATGCGTATGTCCGAGCTCAGGTAGAATAAGAGATAGTTTTGTGTGAGGACTCGATATTAAAACCAGTTGTAATAGTTAGTAGTGTTGGGCTGTTCCAAACCCTAAACTGTAAGATCTTGGATTCAGTTGTATTTACTTTTTTTTTTAAATATTGTAATAGTTATATATTATTTATTGTTAAGTTGGGGGTGTGACAGGTTTTGGTATCAGAGCTACGATTTAGAGTCCCTGGACAGCCCAAATAGGTTATAGGATATATGTATAGGTTATAGATAATACGCGAGAGAGTAGGTTAAGTAAATTTATTATTAATACTCCTCTTATTCGTTTTTCAGCAAAGGGCACACTCCTCGTCATTCTCTGGGTCGGACGACACTATTGCTTTCTCCGTGTATGCTGAGTTGAGGCGCGAGTTTGACATGCTTCAGGGCAAGTACGACCGACTGATAGACCGATTGAAGAACGTGTATCCGGACAGCCGAAACTATGAAGGAAAGCCTAAGGAGCAGATGACTGCGAGACTTGAGACTTTGGTTCAGTACGTCAATACCAAGCTTGAGGAAATGCCATCACACCGAGACTGTTCCAGTCAGTACATCATCCAGATGGTGGTGGATGAGCTCTAGAGCATTGTGAAGATGCTTCGAGAGGAGAAGACTACCAAGCCCCGTTCTGATGAAGTGGTGCCTTAGTTCTTTCCATTATCTACCTTTCATGTTGTTGTATTATCGGACTTTATAGAATTCATAGTTATTTCCTTTAAATAAGCATGTTATTCCTAGAATCAGACTTTATCCTAATCTTGATGTATTGTGACCTTTAAATTTCAATTATTATGCACTATCGTTCCATTTGCTTTCAACTGTTATCTTACTCCTTTATATGCATCACCATATTTATTTAATTTGAAACTTGACCTCATATGTAAATAAGAGTGCCATGCGACACCCTCGAATTATTTCATTATTCATACCTATTTTGACGTAACTCTTATTTCAGGATCATGCCACCCAAAAAGAAGAACCCAACAACCACATCTACCACAGATCCAAATATTCTTCGATTACTGGAAACCTTACAACAGCAAACAAACGCTATAGCTCAACAACAACTAACTCTTCAACAACAATTTGAAAACCAAGATAACCGTGAACCACACCAACCACCTGATCCACCAGTACCACCTCGACAAGTTGTTACTTTCAAGGCTTTTCAGAATGTGAACCCACCTGCATTTCATGATACCACTGATCCAATAATAGCTAACACATGGATTAAGGAAATGGAAAGGGCTTTTGAGTTGGTACAGTTAGGGGACGATCAGAAGACATCATATGCTACTTACTTCTTGAAGGGCGAAGTCATCTATTGGTGGGAATCAGTAAAAGCTATGGAAGCAAATCAGCAAGTTTCTTGGGAAAGATTTAAGAAGTTATTTCTGGAAAAGTATTACCCTAAGTACATGCAGAATCAGATGGAGCTTAAATTTCTTGAATTGAAGCAAGGGAATATGTCTGTACTGGAGTATGAGAAGAAGTTCACATAATTGTCAAGTTTTGTGACAAAGTATACCAGCAGTGAGGAGGAAAAAGAAAAGAGATTTAACAGGGATTAGAGCCTTGGATCAGAGATAGAGTGGCTATGTTTGAGCTTGATACTTATGCAGGCGTAGTACAGGAAGCTGCTCTGATTGAGAATAATGGGATGCAGTCAAGAAAGGAAAGGGATAAGAAGAAGAGAAAGGTTCCATTTTATGGAGAAAAGTTTGAAGCCGGAAATTCATAAGATCAGAATGTAAAGAGGATTGGATTCCATAAGGACGAAAATTTTCAAAAGAAGGGAAATTTGAGCAAAAGACAAGAATCAAAGGGGAACAACCAGGCAAGCCAAGGACAAGTTGGAGAAAACAGATTTCAGAGACCGGAATGCAAGCATTATGGAAGAAGGCACCCCAGAGTGTGTAATAAGTTGAGAATGACATGCTATAGGTGCAACCAGAAGGGACATTTGGCAAACGAGTGTAAGATGCCGAAGCCAGGAGTTACATGTTACAAGTGTGGAAAGACTGGACACATAGCTAGGGATTGCACGACAACCGGACCAGTTAAAGCTCTGATGAATGTGGCAAGTATCAGTGCAAATGTGCCAGCTGAGGTATTGGCATTACCTCCACCACCTATAACAACTCCGCAAGCAACAACAAGGGCATTCGATTTGAAAATGAAGGACGCTGTTCAGAACTCTGAGGTGATAGCAGGTACACTTTTACTAAATAATGTCGAAGCTAAAGTATTGATTGATTCGGGAGTAACGAGATCTTTCATATCAGAAACTTTTGTTGATAAAATTCAATGTGATAAAATGGTTATGAACGAGGTAGTAAATGTGGTAATTGCGAACCAAGAGAAGATTCCTGTGAGTCAACTCTGTCTGAAATGTGAGATTGATATTTCGGGGTATAAGTTTCCAGCCGACTTGATACTCTTCAAGTGGGGAGAGTTCGATATAATTTTAGGTATGGATTGGTTAGGGAAGTGTCACACCCCCAACTTAAACAGCAAAGTAAATGTAACTATTACACCATTTAAAAATAAATAAACATAACCAAATCCAAGATCTTATAGTTTAGGGTTTGGAACAACCCAACACTACCATCTATTACAACTGATTTTAAATATCGAGTCCTCACACAAAACTACTATCTCTTATTCTACCTGAGCTCGAACATAAGCATCAGCATCACAGGTCTTACGGACAGTCTGCTTGAATCTAACCATACCTGCTAGCTGTAATATCAGGGTAAAGCAAGGAGTGAGCCAAATGCTCAACAAGTGCTAAACAACACGATACAAAACATGAGTCGAGATATATATTAAAGAATGTCAATGAGAGGACATAACCAATGATATCGAGAGATAAAACTTTTGGGAGGTGGCATCATTTTGTTTGTATCAAAACAACTTCAAAATCATACTTTTAATCAAAATCATTTTATGACGCTACAGATTACAGCCGGTGATCAGCCGCGAAGTAATCCCGAACCTCGCTGGGTTCTACAACATTAATGGGAATCCCTTGGCAACTTTTAAGCCTAATATAAGTGTGGAAAGGACTCGCGTCTCAGTCCAGATCCACTATTCAAAGAAAACATTTATTCCCCTTTGGGACTGAAAACCCACATTTTATTTATTTCAAAAACTGATGCCGAAATATAACAAAATCTCTTTTAACAGAAACATTTTATCAAGGAATTATAGATCTACTCGAAACACGGGAAATATGGTACTAAATTTCAGGGCCCTGATCCACAAAACTATACTCTATTAGGGTAACTGAATGGTTTTCATATATCAAAGTTTGGACAAGGGCATTTAGCGAGGCTATTGGATATTATGAAGGGTAATGCCAAACTGGGCTTAAAGCAATGGTTTCTCATCAAGGTTCAAGTGCTAGATCATCAAGAAGGTAAGCTTCATGAATACTAAGGGTGTTAAGGTATGAAGAAATGATCTTTAGCTCAGGATTTATCAGAATTGTCAAGTTTAAGATAAGAAAGAGGGGTAATCAATGAGGAATCACTTTGATAAATATCTGGCTTTCAGGGTTCAAGGTAAGGTTCTATAGGGGTTCAAGTATCAGGATGAGATATCAATACTTAGGAATCATTAGCATGATAATCAAGAGAATCAACCAAGAGTTGTAACTACCCTTTCTTTTATCCTGGCATTCGAATTACTTTAATATACTATCATGATAAGACCACTTTGCAATACGTACTCGAGGGTTAATGGCATTTCAAGGATAAACATAAGATACGCTTGACTTAAATATATATATCAAAATGACTCAGGATAGTTGCATCGATATAAATGAACTATTTACAGTGAATGTTGAATCACTTGCCTTGAGAAAGGCTGGTCTGGTCTGACTGGTAGGAGCAACTGGAGCTTCACTCGACCTTTATGGCAAGTTTTCCCTCGTCTCGAGATCCTACATAAATAATAATAATCCTCATTATAATATATTCTCACCAACTTAACCTATTTACAACCCGAATTTAAACACGGATGGCACTTAGGCCTATATGCACTTAATTTATATTCACCTTTAATTTATAATTGTACACACATAGCCACATAATCACATATCATATATTAATACCAAATAACACCATATACACCATAATGCAACACTAGGCTTGGATGATCTCGACTCACAACTTAAGTCACTTGGTCGCTAAACAAGACAAAGTCTTCTAATTTTTGGCTTCCTAACTCGATGTGCCTTTACTAAAATATCCAATACCTATTGACCCTAATTTGGGCCTTTTGCTCTACTGACCTTATACTATCTTACAACTATGGTGGTCAACCAAAATCTCACTCCTATGTGTTCTAAAACTATGTGATAAGTGAAAGTGCTCACTGGTGCAAATTTCAGAATGATATCTATGGTTTCTTGAGTGTATTAGACACTCTTAAACTACAAGTTTCCCTTCAAAACTTTTACACAAGACCCTCATGACCTAAGGGCATCTCCCAAACTTAATATGGCTCAAGGGCCTGGCTTGGGCCTAAGCTCAAAGTCCATGGTTCCCCTATTTTTCTGGGCAGAAAACGCCCTGACTTGAATTAACTTGTGACACATGGTTCTAACTCATATCCTATGATCTATGGTTGGAAAAACTTCTCTGACACTCCCTCTAACTAAGGCCCAACAGGGCCTAATGAGGGCCTACCCATGACATGGTCAAATCTCCCTATTTCTAAGTTGCAACAAAACTATCCCCTGCTGGACAGATTTTGTTATTCTACTTGTGCACCTAACCAAATGACATGAAAACCTCCAACCAACACCTAAAACCTTTTATATACTCCCAATACTAACTTCTGGTTGCTTGGGCCTCAAAGTGCACATCAATGACATGGTCAAAACTCACTCTAAACCTCAGGGTACTAAACTGATTTTCTGCAGAAACTATAACTCTCCTTTCTCCAAGGTTTTGACTTGACAAACTCAACCACCAACAACCCAATACCCAAACCAAGACTTAAACATGGTGATCTACTGAACTAACTCCCTTATACTCAAAATAATCTTGTTGGAGATCATCCTTACCTAAGGTGCAATCATGGCAAAACAAAAGAAACCATATTTCACAACTCACAAATCATCAAGTTTTTGAAACAACAAGTTATGCATTTTATAAAAGATATACACGACTTATTACCATGCATCAAGAAGCATTAATCAATATTAACACATTATTCCTATTGAAATTAAAGCTTACTAATAAAATCTTTCCAAATGATCAAAATCTTATAACATTCTAAGTGAAATCCACATGCATGCATGTCTTTGAGTTTTGCAAGCCAAACAACATGTTTTCTAAATATGTTTTACCAAGAAATTTACATGCAAGCCTAGCATGAGCTATATCTAGATGATCACTTAGCATGCAAGGAGTTTCATCAAATTTTTACTACAAAATTCAAGCCATTATCACACAAACATGCAAAAATTGAACAAAGCAACAAGAATGGTCTCAAGAACCATTCATTCGGCTCCCCTATGGTCATGGCCGAATGAAATGGAAGGGAATGGCCATTTAACATCAAGAGTTTCCTTCTCAATACTTGGCAGTTCACCATTCCTTGTAGTCCTCTCAAAAACAACCTTAAACTCACAAGAATCAAGGTTGTACTTTGAGTTTCAACTAAAACCTTAACATGCAACCTTAAAACTTAAACTTTCTACTCAAAACTCTTTGAAATATATGTGATCATGGTATGGGAAGTAACATTTACTTGTGTAGGAGGTGGGAACTTGATTGAGAAAGAAAGAAAATGGGGAGGGGGTGGTTTCGGCTGAAAAGCCGAGAGTGAGGGGGTAGGAGCCGAGAGTGAGAGAGAGGAGGGTGAGAAGAAAGAGTGTGGTGTGGGTGATGTGTGAAATGATCATGTCTTTTACTTGTTTTATGGTTTTTGTTTTGACAAATGTGAGTGGGAATAGGAATTGACATGACTACCCTTCCACTTATACTTGAATCATTTTGCATGCAAGGGTAAATGAGGAATTTGGCTAGAAAAATAAGAGTTAGTGGGGTGGTAATTGTCTCTTTAGCCCTTTTTGATTGAATAGAAAGGATTTGCATGCAAGGACAACTATGTAATTTGCTAATTATAACAATTAACATTTATAAAGATTTATTTTTGTAAAATAAAACACAAGTTCAAAAATTATAAAATTTATACCATAAAATAATTTGGATTTTTAGAAATTTTATAAAACTACTTTTGAAATTTGTGAACAAAATAACTTTTAAAGAGAAATTTATTCAAGGTTTAAAATATTCCTTATAAATCAAAAATGAAAGAAATAAATAATCTTTTGCTTTGAAAATTCATATACCACATAACGAAAATTTAAGATGCAGAGTTCTCATTCACACAAGCATACAATAGTTGCATATATTGACATTCGGCTTTTAAAGTTGTACTAAATTTACAATTAATATTACACAGAAATGCCGGTTGTAACATCCTCTCCCCCTTAAGGGATTCTATCCCCAGAATCTAAGAGAACAGATGAGGATACTGGGAACGCATATCAGACTCTAACTCCCAAGTCGATTCTTCGACCTTAGGGTTCCTCCAAAGTACTTTTACTAACTTTACTGACTTATTTCTAAGACTCTTCTCTTGCCAGTCGAGTATTTTGACTGGTTGCTCCATAAATGAAAGGTCTGCCTGAATTTCTACTGGTTCATATTCTATCACATGGCTAGCGTCAGGATTGTACTTCTTAAGCAACGACACATGGAACACATTATGCACGTGCTGATACTGAGGTGGTAAGGCCAACTCGTAGGCCACCTTCCCCACTTGACTCAAAATTTCAAAAGGACCTATATATCTAGGTGCTAACTTCCCTTTCTTGCCAAATATAGACAACCCTTTTCTAGGTGACACCTTCAACAAAACAGCTTCGCCAATTTGGAATCGAACATCCTTACGCGCTGGATCCGCATACTTCCTCTGTCTATCTTGAGCAACAAGCAACCTTTTCTGAATTAACTTGACTGTGTCATGCAACTGTTGTACCAATTCCGAGCCGAGAATTCTTCCTTCTCCTACTTCATCCCAACTTGTTGGTGATCTACATTTTCGCCCGTACAAAGCTTCGTATGGTGGCATGCCGATACTGGAATGATAGCTATTGTTGTAAGAGAATTCAATCAATGACAAGTGGTCGTCCCAACTTCCTGCAAAATCGATTGCACAACTGCGCAACATGTCTTCGATTGTTTGAATTATCCTTTCGCTCTGACCATCAGTCTGCGGGTGGTACGCCGTGCTCATATTCAACTTGGTGCCAAGACATTCTTGAAATTGCTTCCAAAATCTCGAGTTAAATCGGGGATCTCTGTCTAAAACTATTGATACAGGTACTCCATGCCTTAGTACAATTTCACGCACATACAGATGAACCAATTTGTCTAATGACGATTTCTCGTTAATTGGAAGGAAATGCGCTGACTTCGTAAGACGATCAACTATAACCCATATAGCGTCATGACCGGATTTCGTTCGCGGTAGTCCTACTATAAAGTCCATAGCGATATTTTCCCATTTCCATTCTGGAATATTTAGGGGCTGAATTAATCCGCTTGGTCGTTGATGTTCTTCCTTCACTTTCTGACAAGTATAACACTTCGAAACCCATCCCGCTACGTCTCGCTTCATATTTGGCCACCAAAAGTTTTTCTTTAAGTCCCGATACATCTTGGTACTTACCGGGTGGATTGAAAATTTCGAATTGTGGGCTTCGTGTAGGATCTCATTCTTTATTTCAGGTACATGAGGAATCCATATTCTGGAAGAAAACCTTAGTATCCCTTGCTCATCCCTTTGAGTATTAATCTCCTCTCCAGATAACTGATTCTTCTCTTTCTCCATTACTTCTTCTTGACATTTTTTTATCTTTTCCACTAGTGTTGGCTGAAAGGTCATTGCACGATAAACTTCCTCAACTTTTCCGCAATCACAAAGTTCCAGTTCAAATCTCTTGATTTCTTCAGATAATTCCTTTGATGTTGTCATCATATTCAGTCTCTCCTTCCTACTTAGAGCATCAGCCACAACATTCGCCTTTCCAGGATAGTAATTTATCGAGCAGTCATAGTCCTTGATCAATTCCAGCCATCTCCTCTGCCTCATATTGAGCTCCTTCTGAGTGAAAATGTACTTTAAACTCTTATGATCTGTGTAGATTTCACACTCTTCTCTGTAGAGGTAATGTCTCCAAATCTTAAGTGCGAACACTATGGCGGCTAGTTCCAAGTCATGCGTCAGGTACTTCAACTCATGCGGTTTCAACTATCTTGACGCATACGCAATCACCTTACTATGTTGCATTAACACACAGCCCAATCCCTTATGTGAAGCGTCGCTGAATATCACAAAGTTTCCTTGGTCATCTAGAAGCACCAACACCGGAGCTGTTACCAATATCTGCTTCAACTCTTGAAAGCTATCCTCACATTCTGCACTCTATTCAAACTTTTGATTCTTTCTGGTTAACTTGGTCAATGGCGTGGCGATTTTCGAAAAATCCTTGACGAACCTTCTATAGTATCCTGCCAACCCTAAAAAACTTCGCACTTCCGTAGGAGTCTTTGGCCTCTCCCAACTCATAACTGCCTCAATCTTTGCCGGATCCACTTTAACTCCTTCATTTCCAATGACATGCCCCAAAAATTGAACTTCCTTTAACCAAAACTCATATTTGGTAAACTTGGCATACAACTTCTCTTGCCGAAGTATCTCCAATGCTATCCAGAGGTGCTGTTTATGCTCTTCTTCCGACTTAGAATAAATAAGGATGTCATCAATGAATACCACGACAAACTTGTCCAAATACTTCTTAAATACTCGATTCATCAAATCCATAAATGCGGCCGGGGCGTTGGTCAATCCAAACGGCATTACTAGGAATTTATAATGCCCATATCTGGTCCTAAATGCTGTTTTGGGAATATCTTCTTCTTTGATCTTTAATTGAATATATCCCGATCTCAAGTCGATCTTTGAAAAACATTTTGCTCCCTTCAGCTGATCAAAAAGGTCATCTATTCTTGGTAGCGGGTAGCGGTTCTTAATCGTCACCTTATTCAACTCCCGATAATCTATGCATAGCCGCATACTCCCATCTTTCTTCTTAACAAACAGAACAGGTGCTCCCCATGGTGACGTACTTGGCCGTATCACTCTTTTATCTAACAATTCTTGTAGCTGGCTCGCAAACTCTTTCATTTCTGCTGGTGCCATCCTATATGGGGCCTTTGAAACTAGTTCCGTTCCTTGAGCAAGGTTGATCTCGAACTCGATTTGTCGATCTGGTGGTAAGCCTGGTAGTTCATCTAGAAACACATCGGGAAACTCGTTAACTACAAGGATATCTTCTATGTTGGGGTTGCCCTTTTCTGAATCCACTACATATGCTAGGAACGACTCACAACCTTTTCTAAGTAGCTTCTTAGCCTGAACGATTGTGAGAAATAGTTGTTCTTGCCTCTGCCCCTTAAATACTACCTTTTCTCCACTCTTCGCCTTTAAATACACTTTCTTGGTCTTACAATTAATCTGAGTGTTATTTTCTCCTAACCAATCCATGCCTAAAATTATATCAAACTCTCCCAACTTAAAAAGTATCAAGTCGGCTGAAAACTTATACCCCGAAATATCAATCTCACACTTCGGACATAGTTGATTCACAGGAATCTTCTCTTGGTTCGCAATTACCACATTTACTACCTCACTCATAATCATTTTATCACATTGAAGCTCATCAACAAAAGATTCTGATATGAAAGATCTTGTTGCTCCCGAATCAATCAATACTTTAGCTTTGACATTATTGAGTAAAAGTGTACCTGCTATCACCTCAAAATTATGAACAGCATCCTTCATCTTCAGATCAAATGTCCTTGCTGTTGCTTGCGGGGTTGGTGTAGGTGGTGGAGGTAATGCCAATACCTCAACTGGCACGCTCGCACTGGTGTTTGCCACATTCATCAGAGCTTTGACTGGTCTGGTTGCCTTGCACTCCCTAGCTATATGTCCAGTTTTCCCACACTTGTAGCACGTAACTCCTGGCTTCGGCATCTTGCACTCATTTGCCAAATGTCCCTTCTGGTTGCACCTATAGCATGTCATGCTCAACTTATTACACACTCCGGGGTGCCTTCTTCCACAGTGCTTGTATTCGGGTCTCTGGAATCTGTTTTCTCCAACTTGTCCTTGGCTTGCCTGGTTGTTCCCCTTTGATTCTTGCCTTTTACCCAAATTTCCCTTCTTTTGAAAATTTCCGCCCTTCTAGAATCTGATCCTCTTTACATTCCGATCTTGTGAACTTCCCACTTCAGACTTTTCTCTATAAAATGGAACCTTCCTCTTCTTGTTATCCCTCTCCTTCCTTGACTGCGTCCCATTATTCTCAATCAGAGCAGCTTTCTGTACTACTCCCGCATAAGTTTCAAGCTCAAACATAGCCACTCTATCTCTGATCCAAGGCTCCAATCCTTGCTGAAATTTCTTCGCTTTTTCCTCCTCGGTGCTGGTATACTTTGTTACAAACCTTGACAACTCAGTGAACTTCTTCTCATATTCCAATACAGTCATGTTCCCTTGCTTCAACTCAAGAAATTTAAGCTCCATCTAATTCTGCATGTACTTAGGGTAATACTTGTCCAAAAATAACTTCTTAAATCTCTCCCAAGAAACCTGTTGAGTTGCTTCCATAGATTTTACTGATTCCCACCAATAGATGACTTCGCCCTTCAAGAAGTAAGTAGCATACGGTGTCTTCTGATCGTCTCCTAACTGTACCAACTCAAAAGCCCTTTCCATCTCCTTGATCCATGTGTTAGCTATTACTGGATCAGTGGTATCATGAAATGCAGGTGGATTCACATTCTGAAAAGCCTTGAAAGTGACAATTTGTCTAGGTGGTACTGGTGGTTCAGGTGGTTGGTGTGGTTCACGGTTATTTTGGTTCTCAATTCGCTGTTGAAGAGTTAGTTGTTGTTGGGCTATAGCATTGGTTTGCTGTTGCAAAGTTTCCAGTAGTCGAAGAATATTTGGGTCTGTGGTGGATGTGGTTGTTGGGTTCTTCTTTTTGGGAGGCATGATCCTGAAATAAGAGTTATGTCAAAACAGATATGAATGATTAAAATAATTTGAGGGTATCGCATGGCATTCTTATTTACTTATGAGGTCAAGTTTCAAGTTAAGCAGATATGGCGATGCATATAAAAATGTAAAATAACAGTTGAGAGCAAATGGAACAATAGAGCATGATTATTGAAATTTAAAGGTCACAATACATGGGATTAGAACAAAGTCTGATTCTAGGATCAACAAGCTTATTTAAAGGAAATAACGGAAACAACTGGGAAATTCTACGGAGTCTGATAGTACAACAACATGAAAGGTAAATGGAAAGAACTAAGGCTCCACTCCATCTGAACGGGGCTTGGTAGTCTTTTCCTCTCGAAGCGTCTTCACAATGCTCTGGAGCTCATCCGCCACCATCTGAATGACATACTGGCTGGTGCGGTCTCGGTGCGCTGGCATCTCCTCAAGCTTAGTGTTGACGTACTGAACCAAGGTCTCAAGTCTCGCAGTCATTTGCTCCTTGGGCTTCCCTTCATAGTTTCGGCTGTCCGGGTACACGTTCTTTAGTCGATCTATCAGTCGGTCGTACTTTCCCTGAAGCATGTCGAACTCGCGCCTCAACTCAGCATACACGGAGAAAGCAATGGTGTCGTTCGTCCCAGAGGATGACGAGGAATGCGCCCTTTGCTGACAAACCAATAAAAGGAGTATTAATAATAACCTTACTTAACCTACTCTCTCGCATATTATCTATAACCTATACATATACCCTATAACCTATTTGGGCTGTCCAGGGACTCTAAACCGTCGCTCTGATACCAAAACCTGTCACACCCCCAACTTAAACAGCAAAGTAAATGTAACTATTACACCATTTAAAAATAAATAAACATAACCAAATCCAAGATCTTACAGTTTAGGGTTTGGAACAGCCCAACACTACCATCTATTACAACTGATTTTAAATATCGAGTCCTCACACAAAACTACTATCTCTTATTCTACCTGAGCTCGAACATAAGCATCAGCATCACAGGTCTTACGGGCAGTGTGCTTGAATCTAACCATAGCTGGAAGCTGTAATATCAGGGTAAAGCAAGGAGTGAGCCAAATGCTCAACAAGTGCTAAACAACACGATACAAAACATAAGTCGAGATATATATTAAAGAATGTCAATGAGAGGACATAACCAATGATATCGAGAGATAAAACTTTTGGGAGGTGGCATCATTTTGTTTGTATCAAAATAACTTCAAAATCATACTTTTAATCAAAATCATTTTATGACGCTATGGATTACAGCCGGTGATCAGCCGCGAAGTAATCCCGAACCTCGCTGGGTTCTACAACATTAATGGGAATCCCTAGGCAACTTTTAAGCCTAATATAAGTGTGGAAATGACTCGCGTCTCAGTCCAGATCCACTATTCAAAGAAAACATTTATTCCCCTTTGGGACTGAAAACCCATATTTTATTTATTTCAAAAACTGATGCCGAAATATAACAAAATCTCTTTTAACAGAAACATTTTATCAAGGAATTATAGATCTACTCGAAACACGGGAAATATGGTACTAAATTTCAGGGCCATGATCCACAAAACTATACTCTATTAGGGTAACTGAATGGTTTTCATATATCAAAGTTTGGACAAGGGAATTTAGCGAGGCTATTGGATATTATGAAGGGTAATGCCAAACTGGGCTTAAAGCAATGGTTTCTCATCAAGGTTCAAGTGCTGGATCATCAAGAAGGTAAGCTTCATGAATACTAAGGGTGTTAAGGTATGAAGAAATGATCTTTAGCTCAGGATTTATCAGAATTGTCAAGCTTTAAGATAAGAAAGAGGGGTAATCAATGAGGAATCACTTTGATAAATATCTGGCTTTCAGGGTTCAAGGTAAGGTTCTATAGGGGTTCAAGTATCAGGATGAGATATCAATACTTAGGAATCATTAGCATGATAATCAAGAGAATCAACCAAGAGTTGTAACTACCCTTTCTTTTATCCTGGCATTCTAATTACTTTAATATACTATCATGATAAGACCACTTTGCAATACGTACTCGAGGGTTCATGGCATTTCAAGGATAAACATAAGATACGCTTGACTTAAATATATATATCAAAATGACTCAGGATAGTTGCATCGATATAAATGAACTATTTACAGTGAATGTTGAATCACTTGCCTTGAGAAAGGCTGGTCTGGTCTGACTGGTAGGAACAACTGGAGCTTCACTCGACCTTTATGGCAAGTTTTCCCTCGTCTCGAGATCCTACATAAATAATAATAATCCTCATTATAATATATTCTCACCAACTTAACCTATTTACAACCCGAATTTAAACACGGATGGCACTTAGGCCTATATGCACTTAATTTATATTCACCTTTAATTTATAATTGCACACACATAGCCACATAAACACATATCATATATTAATACCAAATAACATTATATACACCATAATGCAACACTAGGCTTGAATGATCTCGGCTCACAACTTAAGTCACTTGGTCGCTAAACTAGACAAAGTCTTCTAATTTTTGGCTTCCTAACTCGATGTGCCTTTACTAAACTATCCAAGACCTATTGACCCTCACTTGGGCCTTTTTCTCTACTGACCTTATACTATCTTAAAACTATGGTGGTCAACCAAAATCTCACTCCTAAGTGTTCTAAAACTATGTGATAAGTGAAAGTGCTCACTGGTGCAAATTTCAGAATGATATCTATGGTTTCTTGAGTGTATTAGACACTCTTAAACTACAAGTTTCCCTTCAAAACTTTTACACAAGACCCTCCTGACCTAAGGGCATCTCCCAAACTTAATGTGGCTCAAGGTCCTGGCTTGGGCCTTCTTGGGCCTAAGCTCAAAGTCCATGGTTCCCCTGTTTTTCTGGGCAGAAAACGCCCTGGCTTGAATTAACTTGTGACACATGGTTCTAACTCATATCCTATGATCTATGGTTGGAAAAACTTCTCTGACACTCCCTCTAACTAAGGCCCAACAGGGCCTAATGAGGGCCTACCCATGACATGGTCAAATCTCCCTATTTCTAAGTTGCAACAAAACTGTCCCCTGCTGGACAGATTTTGTTATTCTACTTGTGCACCTAACCAAATGACATGCAAACCTCCAACCAACACCTAAAAACTTTTATATACTCCCAATACTAACTTCTGGTGGCTTGGGCCTCAAAGTGCACATCAATGACATGGTCAAAACTCACTCTAAACCTCAGGGTACTAAACTGATTTTCTGCAGAAACTATAACTCTCCTTTCTCCAAGGTTTTGACTTGACAAACTCAACCACCAACAACCCAAAACCCAAACCAAGACTTAAACATGATAATCTACTGAATTAACTCCCTTATACTCAAAATAATCTTGGTGGAGATCATCCTTACCTAAGGTGCAATCATGGCAAAACAAAAGAAACCACATTTCACAACTCACAAATCATCAAGTTTTTGAAACAACAAGTTATGCATTTTATAAACGATATACACGACTTATTACCATGCATCAAGAAGCGTTAATCAATATTAACACATTATTTCTATTAAAATTAAAGCTTAATAATAAAATCTTTCCAAATGATCAAAATCTTATAATATTCTAAGTGAAATCCACATGCATGCATGTCTTCGAGTTTTGCAAGCCAAACAACATGTTTTCTAAATATGTTTTATCAAGAAATTTACATGCAAGCCTAGCATGAGCTATATCTAGATGATCACTTAATATGCAAGGAGTTTCATCAAATTTTTACTATAAAATTCAAGCCATTATCACATAAACATGCAAAAATTGAACAAAGCAACAAGAATGGTCTCAAGAACCATTCATTCGGCTCCCCTATGGTCATGGCCGAATGAAATGGAAGGGAATGGCCATTTAACATCAAGAGTTTCCTTCTCAAGACTTGGCACTTCACCATATCTTGTAGTCCTCTCAAAAACAACCTTAAACTCACAAGAATCAAGGTTGTACTTTGAGTTTCAACTAAAACCTTAACATGCAACCTTAAAACTTGAACTTTCAACTCAAAACTCTTTGAAATATATGTGATCATGGTATAGGAAGTAACATTTACTTGTGTAGGAGGTGGGAACTTGATTGAGAAAGAAAGAAAATGGGGAGGGGGTGGTTTCGGCTGAAAAGCCGAGAGTGAGGGGGTAGGAGCCGAGAGTGAGAGAGAGGAGGGAGAGAAGAAAGAGTGTGGTGTGGGTGATGTGTGAAATGATCATGTATTTTACTTGTTTTATGGTTTTTGTTTTGATAAATGTGAGTGGCAATAGGAATTGACATGACTACCCTTCCACTTATACTTGAATCATTTTGCATGCAAGGGTAAAGGAGGAATTTAGCTAGAAAAATAAGAGTTAGTGGGGTGGTAATTGTCTCTTTAGCCCTTTTTAATTGAATAGAAAGGATTTGCATGCAAGGACAACTATGTAATTTGCTAATTATAACAATTAACATTTATAAAGATTTATTTTTGTAAAATAAAACACAAGTTCAAAAATTATAAAATTTATACCATAAAATAATTTGGATTTTTAGAAATTTTATAAAACTACTTTTGAAATTTGTGAACAAAATAACTTTTAAAGAGAAATTTATTCAAGGTTTAAAATATTCCTTATAAATCAAAAATGAAAGAAATAAATAATCTTTTGCTTTGAAAATTCATATACCACATAACGAAAATTTAAGATGCAGAGTTCTCATTCACACAAGCATACAATAGTTGCATATATTGGCATTCGGCTTTTAAAGTTGTACTAAATTTATAATTAATATTACACAGAGATGCCGATTTTAACAGGAAGAATAACGCCCAGATTAATTATAAGTCTAAGAAAGTGTATTTTAAGACGAAAAGTGGAGAGAAAGTAGTATTTAAGGGATAGAGGCAAGAGCAACTATTTTTTTCAATCGTTCAGGCTAAGATGTTACTTAGAAAAGGTTGTGAGTCGTTCCTAGCTTATGTAGTGGATTCAGAAAAGGACAACCCCAGCATAGAAGGTATTCCCGTAGTTAACGAATTTCCAGATGTGTTTCCAGACGAACTACCAGGCTTACTGCCAGATCGACAAATCGAGTTCGAGATCAACCTTGCTCCGGGCACAGAAGCAGTTTCGAAGGCCCGATATAGGATGGCACCAGCAGAAATGAAAGAGTTGGTGAGCCAGCTACAAGAATTGTTGGACAAAGGAATGATACGGCCAAGTACGTCGCCATGGGGAGCACCTGTCTTGTTCGTAAAGAAGAAAGATGGAAGTATGCGGTTATGTAAAGATTATTGGGAGTTGAATAAGGTGACGATTAAGAACCGATACCCGCTACCAAGAATAGATGACCTATTTGATCAGCTGAGAGGAGCAAAGTGCTTTTCAAAGATTGACTTAAGATTAGGATACCATCAATTAAAGATCAAAGAAGAAGATATCCCAAAGACAGCATTCAGGACAAGATACGGACATTATGAATTCTTAGTAATGCCTTTTGGATTGACTAACGCCCCGGCAGCATTTATGGATCTGATAAATCGGGTATTTATAAAGTATTTGGACAAGTTCGTACTGGTATTCATTGATGACATCCTTATTTATTCAAAGTCGGAAGAAGAACATAAGCAGCATCTGTGGATATCATTGGAGATACTCCCACAAGAGAAGTTGTATGCCAAGTTTTCTAAATGTGAGTTTTGGTTAAAGGAAGTTCAATTTTTGGGGCACGTCATTGGAGATGAAGGAGTTAAAGTAGATCCGGCAAAGATTGAGGCGATTATGAGTTGGGAGAGGCCAAAGACACCTACGGAAGTGCGAAGTTTTCTAGGATTGGTAGGGTATTATAGAAGATTTATCAAGGATTTTTCGAAAATCGCCACGCCATTGACTAAGTTAACCAGGAAAAATCAGAAGTTCGAATGGAATGCAGAATGTGAGGATAGCTTTTAAGAGTTGAAAAAGAGATTGGTAATAGCTCTGATGTTAGTACTACCAGACGACCAAGGAAACTTTGTAATTTTCAGCGATGCTTCACATAAAGGATTGGGCTGTGTGCTAATACAACACAATAAGGTGATCGCGTATGCGTCATGACAGTTAAAATCGCATGAATTGAAGTACCCGACGCATGACTTGGAACTAGCCGCCATAGTGTTCACACTTAAGATTTGGAGACATTACCTCTACGGGGAAAAGTGTGAAATCTACATGGATCACAAGAGTTTAAAGTACATTTTCACTCAGAAGGAGCTCAATATGAGGCAAATGAGATGGTTGGAATTGATTAAGGACTATGATTGATCGATAAATTATCATCCAGGAAAGGCGAACGTTGTAGCCGATGCTTTGAGTAGGAAGGAAAGATTGAATATGATAGCAACACCAAAAGAATTGTCTGAAGAGATTAAGAGATTTGGATTGGAACTTTGTGATTATGGAATAGTTGAAGAAGTTTGTCGTGCAATGACTTTTCAGCCAACACTAGTGGAAAAGATAAGCAAATGTCAGGAAGAAGTAATGGAGAAAGAGAAGAATCAGCTAACTGGAGAAGAGATTGGTACTCAAAAGGATGAGCAAGGTATACTAAGGTTTTCCTCAAGAATTTGGATTCCTCATGTACCTGAATTGAAGAATGAGATTTTATAAGAAGCCCACAATTCAAGATTTTTAATCCATCCGGGAAGCACCAAGATGTATCGGGACTTGAAGCAGAACTTTTGGTGGCCAAATATGAAGCGAGAGGTGGCAGAATGGGTTGCGAAGTGTTATACTTGTCAGAAAGTGAAGGCAGAACATCAACGATCAAGCGGATTAATTCAGCCCCTAAAGATTCCAGAATGGAAATGGGAAAATATTGCTATGGACTTTATAGTGGGACTACCACGAACGAAATCCGGACATGACGCTATATGGGTTATAGTTGATCGACTTACGAAGTCGGCGCATTTCCTTCCAATTAATGAGAAGTCATTATTGGACAGATTGGTTCATCTGTATGTGTGTGAAATCATACTAAGACATGGAGTACCTGTATCGATAGTTTCAAACAGAGATCCACGATTTAACTCGAGATTCTGGAAGCAATTTCAAGAGAGTCTTGGCACGAAGTTGAACATGAGTATGGCGTATCACCCGCAGACTGATGGTCAGAGTGAAAGGACAATTCAAACAATCGAAGACATGTTGCGCATTTGTGCAATCGATTTTGCAGGAAGTTGGGACGACCACTTGCCATTAGTAGAATTCTCCTATAATAACAGTTATCACTCCAGTATTGGCATGCCACCATGCGAAGCTTTGTACGGATGAAAATGTAGATCACCGACAAGTTGGGATGAAGTAGGAGAAGGAAAGATTCTAGGCTCGGAATTGGTACAACAGTTGCATGAGACAGTCAAGTTAATTCAGAAAAGGTTGCTTGATGCTCAAGGTAGACAGAGAAAGTATGCGGATCCAGCGCGTAAGGATGTTAGATTCCAAGTAGGCGAAGCCGTTTTACTGAAGGTGTCACCAAGGAAAGGGTTGTCTAGATTTGGCAAGAAAGGGAAGTTAGCACCTAGATATATAGGTCCTTTTGAAATTTTGAGTCAAGTAGGGAAGGTGGCCTACGAGTTAGCCTTACCACCTCAGTATCAGCATGTGCATAATGTGTTCCATGTGTCATTGCTTAAGAAGTACAATCTTGATGCCAACCATGTGATAGAATATGAACCTGTAGAAATTCAGGCAGACCTGTCATTTATGGAGCAACCTGTCAAATTACTCGACTGGAAAGTAAAGAGTCTTAGGAATAAGTCGGTAAAGTTAGTGAAAGTACTTTGGAGGAACCTCAAGGTCGAAGAATCAACTTGGGAGTTAGAGTCTGATATGCGTTCATGGTATCCTCATCTGTTCTCTTAGATTCTGGGGACAGAATCCCTTA
Source organism: Apium graveolens (assembly GCF_009905375.1). Lineage (NCBI taxonomy): Eukaryota > Viridiplantae > Streptophyta > Magnoliopsida > Apiales > Apiaceae > Apium > Apium graveolens. Next base: position 96,012,277 of record NC_133652.1, read on the forward strand.
AGGGGGAGAGGATGTTACGACCGACATTTTGTGTAATATTATTTGTGAACTTTGTATAATATTAGAGCCGAATGTATATATACTTAATGATTGTACGTTGTGTGAATGAAAATTTATGCATTATAAATTGCTTTATGTAGAATATGATTTTTTTTCAAAGCAAAAGTTTATTTATTTCCCTTATTTTTAATTTATAAGGAATATTCTAAACCTTGGAAATTTTTTCTTTTAAAAGTTATTTCATTCACAAATTTCAAAAGTGATCTTATAAAATTTCTAAAAATCTAAGTTATTTTATGGTATAAATTTTATAATTTTTGAACTTGTATTTTATTTTATATAAATAAATCTTTAAAAATTTATTTGTTATAATTAGAAAATTACATGGAAACCCTTGCATGCAAATCACTCTTGCATTCTATTAAAGGGCAAATGAGACATTTCCAACCCCACTAACTCACTTTTTGTTAACCAAATTACCACATTAACAAATTACATGGAAATCCTTGCATGCAAATCACTCTTCCATTCTATTAAAGGGCAAAGGAGACCTTTCCAACCCCACTAACTCACTTGTTGTTAATCAAATTACCATATTAACCTTGCATGCATAATGGCCTAACTTTAGCTAGAGGGTATTCTTGTACATTCTCATTTCCACTCATTTCTTTTAGTCAATCAAAGGCATAAAACCAAAAACAAAATGTGAGAAATCATTTCACTCACTCCACACTCCAACTCACCTCTCTTTTTCCCTCCTCCCCTTCCCTCTCCTTGCTCTCGGCCGAGAACCCCCTCCCCCACTCCCTTCCATTTTTCCATCCCATTTCTCATCTTCCCTAGTGTAATTCTTCCACCTACATTTATTTTATATACTTCCCAAGAGTTTTGTGATTTGGGAGATGAAGTTTCATGGTTGCATGTGTAGCTTTTGTGTGATCTCCAAAGAGAAACTCTTGATTCTTGTGAATTCAAGAGCTCTCTATAGAATACATTTTATATATGTTTTAACTAAGTGTTTTATGGAGAAACCATGCTTTAAAAACCTTTGCATGCTACTGAAATTTTACTATATAATCATGTTTAGCCATGCATGCTAGTTTTAAGATGTTAATATGATGATCAACCATGTTGTGTATGCTACTCTTCTCGAAATCATGTTTTCATGTTTAAAAATCTATAAATTCGAATTATGTGTGCTTGATATAGATTGTTTCCATGATATATTTCTTAATAATAGTTAAGAGAAGATATATTTCATGATTAATAAGGTTGAGTAATAGGTACAAGTCGAATTTACAAGAATTTAAACTCTATGTTTTAGCCGAAATCTTGTTAAGTGTTTTCCATGAGTTGCATGTTATATTTTTATTTGCATGTTGGTGTTCCAGGGCATGGATGATCTCCACTCCTGTTGAGGCACTATTTTAGGATGTTGATGCACTAGATTTGCTTTGGTAAAGGTTGGATGTTTGATTAATAAGTGGGAGTCAAGGTGGAAAGGGATTAGTTAGTGTTTGCATTTTTCCAGATTTGATGCACTAGTTTATGGGGAAGTTTTGAATGAGCATTTGTTGTGCACTTTGAGGCCCAATCCAACAGAAGCTATCACTAAGAGTATATAATAGGTTTTAGGTGTTTGTTGGAGGTTTTGAAGACGTTTGGTTAGGTGCACAAGTGGAATCACAAAATCTGTCCAGCAGGGGACAGTTTTGTTGCAACTTAGAAATAGGAAGTTTTGACCATGTCATAAGTAGGCCCTCATTAGGCCCTGTTGGGCCTTAGTTAGAGGGAGTGTTAGAGGAGTTTTTCCAGCCATATTTCATATGATTTTAGTTATAATAATATGTCACAAGTTAGTTCAAGTCAGGACCTTTTCTGCCCAGAAAAATAGGGGAACCATGGACTTTAAGCTTAGGCCTAGGGAGGCCCAAGCTAGGCCCTTGAGCCATATCAAGTTTGGGAGTTGCCTTATAATCAGAAGAGTCTAGTGTAGAAGTTTTGGAGGTAAACTTGTAGTGTAATAGTGTAGAAGTTTTGGAGGTTAACTTGTAGTGTAAGAGTGTCTAATGTACTCAAGAAACCATCAATGTCATTCTGAAATTTACCTTAGTAAGCACCTTCACTTACCACATAGTTTTAGAGCATTTATGAGTGAGGCCTAGGTTGACCACTATAGTTGCAAGATAGCATAAAGCCATTAGAGTGAAAGGCCCAAGTGAGGGTCACTAGGTTTTGGATTGTTTAGTAAAGGCACATCGAGTTAGGAGGCCAAAATTTGGAGACTTTGTCTAGTTTAGCGATCAAGTGACTTAAGTTGTGGAACGAGATCATCCAAGCCTAGTGTTGCAATATGGTGTTTGTCTGATATTTTTTGGTATTTAAAATATGGTATGTGAGTATATGTGGCTATGTGTACTATTATGTTTATAAGGTGATTATAAATTGCGTGCATATAGGCCTAAGTGCCATTTGTGTATAATTTTGGGTTGTAAATAGGTTGCGTTGGTGAGAATATATTATAATGAGGTTATTATTAATTGTGTAGGATCTCGAGACAAGGGTAAACTTGCCATAAATGTAACACCCCCAAATCCGGGGTCGGGGATCCGGGTTGTCACGAGTACAATTCCCTTAATAATATTTAATCTTAATAATCAACCAACTACTGCGTAATGTGACCCCACAATATACACACACACCACAAGTTATAGTCTCAGAGATGAATGCCCAAAAATAACACAAGTCATTTTATTCCACAATTATAACCATTACACCTTAAAAGGGTTTCTGAATAAATTTACATATTATTTGCAATTATTACAATTCATAAGTATACATAAGTTTGGTACATCAAAAGTTGAAAGCCTAGCCTATTGGTAGTTCCTATCTCAGCTACAACGGCATCAACGCCTACAGGAAACTGCAGAACGTTTCCTATCTGCTCACAAATTTGGAGCTTGGTCCTGTTCATCTTGTCTATCTGTTGTTGTGTAGCACCCCCAAATCCGGGGTCGGGGATCCGGGTTGTCACGAGTTCCATTTCCCTTAATAACACCCAATCTTAATAATTACTCAACTACTCTGTACTGTGACCCCACAAAAAACACACACACCACACGTTATAGTCTCAGAGATGAACATCCAAAAATAACCACAAGTCATTTTATTCCACAATTATCTGCCAATACACCTTAAAAGGTTTTCTGAATAAATTTACATTTCTTTGCCATTATTACAATTCATAAATATACATAAATCTGGTACATTAGAAGTTGAAAGCCTAGCCTATTGGTAGCTCCTACCTCAGCTACGGCGGCATCAATGCTTCTAGAAAACTGTGGAACGTCTCCTAATCGCTTACGAATCGGGAGCTTGGTCCTGTTCATCCTTTCTATCTGTTGTTGTGTGATGAAAGAAGAAAGCAAGGGTGAGCAGCAAGCCCACCAAAGTAATATGTATAATGATTAACAATATATGAGCCTACTCATAATACTCATGAAAGTCTTGGTCAAAAGAAATGAACCAAGTTGATATCTTAATGCGATGAAGTCGCAAAATATTCAGTATACATATATATACATATATACTTTTCAAAATATTGGAAGTCCTCTTCCATGCATAATATACACAGAGTTCCAGTGTATAACTGTATAAAAATATCGTTGCAAGGTGATCTCATATATCTAACCTTGTCTCAACGTTTTTCTGAAAATCTTTGTCATGCATAAGATAATCATTTACTAGATATAAGTTTAAAAGATGAAGTTACAAGATACTCCAATATACTTATATCTTTTCCAAATACTACTTGAACTACCACCGTTCAAGTTATAATTAGTTTCAAAAGTTCATCACGTAGATGAGACTACAAGACCAGATTTGAATAGATTAAATCTTTAAAATATCATCAAAATAAAATGAAGTTACGAGATACTTCATTTGATGCAAACATCATTTTGAAAACTTGACCCTGCCAACACTCAACAATCGCCCAACCGTAGCCTTTCTATCGAAGTACTCTGGGTAGTGTTGCAGAAATATCCAATTGGATGATGAACTCATTACGGGAGTTTGCCGCGCCAGGAAGACCACTTACGATGATCAGTCGTAGTAGTGCAACCCCACCATTTTCTACATGTAGAGGAGAACCTGTCGGATTTACTTGTCAACCGAACACTGAACTCCTAAGGAATGGACCGCCTTAGCGGAACTTCCAGGCCATTTGGGCCAATATAATAAGGCTGGGACGGCGCCACTCGACCACTTACGCCACTCCTAGTTCAGATGAAATCCATGACTCTGAAACGTAAAGCTCGTTCCCCCTTTCCCCAAGTAGAAACTTGTTGATACGTCTCCACCAAGAAGTCGTATCTAGTTGGAAAGGAGAACTCACCGATATTTCCCAGGCGATGCCTGTTAATGGATTAACTTGTTCCAAGAATTTTACTTCCCGAGTGTTGGGTAAGTAATCGATTCATTTAACAAAACAGCAACCTTGTTGCGAATATAAAACACACCACAGAGCCGGATCCCTCAGGTTTTGAGCGAGTATTTAAATCCCCTTCGAAAGGAGGATCTTAAATATAAAAATGAGTTTTGGGATCCGTTCTAACTTTTAAAAATCATTTTGAAGACTCGCAAAATATTTTTAAGAATGTTTGGAGTGATGCTGATTTAATAAAATAAATCAATCCCAATATATTAGAAAATATCTGAATATTATTATTTAAATAATATTTCCATAAAGAATAATCTTTATAAAAAATAATTGAAGTAGAAGTTTTGAAACTTATACTTGAAATGAATATTAAATATCCAAAGATATACCTATACGAAAGTACTATCTTTATTTGAATAATCAAAAGTGAGTTTGATTATCGACACCTTATTCTTTAATAAAATAAAGAATATATCTCAGCAAATAATCGAAGTCATAGATCCTCAAATGAATATTCAAATAATATTCAATAAATAAAATAAGCTGAGTCATAAGCCCTAGAATGAATATTCGAAATAATATTCAATAAATAAATAAGCTGAGTCATAAGCCCTCGAATGAATATTCGAAATAATATTCATTAAATAATAAGCTGAGTCATAATACCTCGAATGAATATTATAAATAATATTCATTATATAAAATAAAGGAGTCATACATCCTCAAATGAATATCCAATTAATATTCAATAAATAATATAAAGGAGTCATAAGTCCTCGAATGAATATTCAAGATAATATTCATTAATAAAATAAAGTTATCGAATAAACCTTATTCGATTAATAGTTTTGAAAACTATAACCATATATATATATAAATATATATATATAAAATCTACTCGGGATCCTCGACTACCGGTTTTAGAAAATGTTTTCACCTTTGGGTCCCTATACTAAGGGTATATGCAAATTACCGCTATTCTCTAGCATAGGTATTATCAACTGAACCAACAGATATATATGACAAGAATACAAAACAGGCATGCATATATATACCATATCAGCATGCTTCAATATATCGCAAAATTTGCTAATTAACCAACATGCATCTATCACAAGATAATGCATATACATATATACATCACAACAACAGTATAACGGGTAGAAAACTTGCCTGAGCGACTTGGGGGTTACGAATGGCTCTGGACGAGTCTGGTAACCTATAAGCAACAAGTAAGTTGGAATTAAACCAAAGTCACTTGTAAATCTATACTTTAACTAACTTAGACTCTAACGCTTGTTTTGCGCTTACTGACTCGCTTAAGTCACTCGAGTACCCTCGGCTCCACTATTTTTAATAATTTAACCTTTACGAGTTTTAAAGCGATTCCTTCGCGAGTGTCTTACCAACTGCCTAACACACTTACCATAATGTTTCATACATTAATTAACCCTTTTTGGTCTTTAACCTATGTTTCAAAGTAAGGCGAGGGGAAAAGTTTCGTTCGCGAAACGCCGTTACTTGAAACGGTCGTTTCTCCTAAACCGTGCATCAGAATCGAACGAACTACATATCAAAACGAAGCTCATAACACGAGCTATCTAGACATGACAATGGTCATAATCTAGCAGGGGGTTCTCGGGTCCTAATGTTATGCACAAAAACAGTCTAAAGAAAATCGGAAGTTACGACGGCTATATTTACGCGATTTCCCAATTTAAAACCATTCAAAGCCAACCCAATTCAACCTCAAATCCAACATAAAACCAACATCCATCCTTATCACATCATAACAACCCCAACCAATTCAATTTTAACATTCATACTTATGCCTAAGCTTGAATTTAACTATACTACATTCTTTTAACCAAAACAACAAGATTTACCAATCCGATTCAATACCATTTCAAATCCCAAACTCTAATCACAACAACAAGCTACAATATCACCCTACTAATCAAAATCATCTTATAATACATAGGAATCTAGGGTTTGGAGATGGTATACCTTCCTTGAAGAGTGGAGAATCAAGAGAATGGCTTGGAATCACCCTTAAAGTCCTTATCCAAGCTTAATCTAAACAAAACTTCAAGAACACAAATTTTAGTTCTTGAAAACACTATTCACCATCTTCTTTCATGATTTATAGAAAAAGATTGGCTTGGAATTAGAAGCTTAAACTTATAGGAAGTATGTAACTATCCATGGGGAAGCTTAGATAATTACCTTGCTAAATAGTAAGTGGAGAAGCTTGGACTTTCATTTTTTAAGAAAAGCACCCGAGAGCATGAAGAAGAAGAAGAGAGATTTTTGTGTTTTGTTTGGTAAAATGAAATGTTTTGGCTTGGTTGGTTGATTTTTGAGTTGTTTTTTGTTAATTACCTTGTTGCACTTTATTTTGTGTGGTTCTCATTCAACCACACCTCCTTCCTTCCCATGTCATGCCTATGTCATGTTGTGATGTCATCTTTCCCTCCTTGTCCTCCTCTCATTGGTTGGGTGACATCACTCCCTCTAATCCATTTGCTTAACTTCCTAATCGTTTGCCTAATGACCGCTGATCTGTTATACGGTTCGCTTAACTTTCGTTCTCGTTTATCGTTTGAAGGATCATACCCGGGATCTTATTACTTAGGTTACCTTAACCTTTCTCAGTACATTATATTCCTTTTTATGATCCTCTATTATAATCCTTTAATTTAAATCCTTTTTATTCTGTTACCTTATACTCAATTCTTTCCGCATCTAGGGTATTTCCGGGAAAAACCAAAGTGTTCGGAATTGGATTCTGACGATCTTTACATACACTTATATACTACATAGAGTACTAATAATATCCCAGAATATCCATATCAGAACCCCTACATAGTGTGGCATGAAAAGTTTTCTCATTCAGCAAAAACACTATTCATAAGGGTTTCAAAATTTCCCAAAAATTGGGGTTATTACAGTCTCCCCTCCTTAAAAGGATTCCGTCCCGGAATCAGATAGAAAATAAATAGGGATACTTTCTTAGCATTACCCTTTCTAACTCTCAAGTAAATTTTCCCACATTGTGGTTCTTCCATCAAACTCTGGATAGTTTGATAACCCTTCTCCTAAGCACTTGTTCCTTTTTCAATCTATAACCCTTCCTGGTTGCTCCATATAGGTTACGTCTGGTTGCATGTATATGCGCTCATATGCCCCTATTTATCTGTCATCCGAATTACACTTCCTTAACATTGATACGTGAAACACGTTATGACTTGCTACATGTTCTGGGGTAAGGCTAGCTCATATGCTAACTTCCCAATACTTCTTAATATATTCAAGGGTCCAACAATTGGTGGACTTAGCTTTCCTTTCTTTCCGAATCTCATTAATTCTTTTCAAGGGAATACTTTTAACAATACAAGGTTGCCTCCTTCCTATTCTTTGTCCTTTCGTGTCAAATCGACATACTTCTTATGTCCTTCCTGGCTACTACCAGTCGTCCTCTGATTAGATCTATTATATCCCTGGTCCTTTGGACTACTGCAGGTCCGAGCATCTTGCGCTCTACAACTTCATCCTAACATAAGGGAGATCGACATTGTCTTCCTTCAAGGATCTCATAAGGCGATACCTCAATACTGACATATGATCTATTGTCGTAAGATAACTTAATCCGCGTTAAGTGATCATTCCAAATTCTTTCAAGTCTATTACACAGACTCTCATTATAGCTTTTAGCATTAGAGCTTTTGCTTCTCAATACCCATTCTTTTCCAGTTCGTAATCGCTATTACCTTCCGTTCCTAATATTATACTGGTTATACCTTTGGCTCGTTAGCGTTCTATAACCTTTTAATAACCACGTCAACCTTAGTATCACTAACGCGTTAAAATCGGAATACCACCATACTTGGTACCTGCCTCCATCTTCGAAAGCTTGATCCATCATATAGAAGTAAAAGAATTCATTGAGAGATCACTATGATCATGAACACTTGTTACATTGCATAGTTAGTACAGAAGGTGGCCAGCCTTTAGTACTTGACAAGCAATTAAACAATAGATGGTATCTTACTAGGCTTCTATCACACAGATAGATAGTCATTCGGCAATACCTCCCCTTCTGGAAGGGTTGTTCTTCTCAGCTTACATGAAATGAAAAGAAGAGAAAAGAACGAATTGAAGAGAATTGTATATATGAAAAAAATATACTGCCGCAAAATATCTGGCTTGGAACCTACCTCTGAACTATAGAGGTTTGTCATAGGAGAACAAAACATATACGTATTTATATCAGCATCAAGTATTATAGCATCGTATTTCCCATGCCTAAATATTTCTATTTCGTCCATCATTCTATGGACCCATGCTCTTCCTCGAGCTTATACACAATCACCTTTGAAACTTCCTCGATATCGAAAATCGAATCTGGGATCTCATTCTAGACATCATCGTTACTAGAATTCTATGCTTGCACCGCAACCTTCCTCATATAGTAACACGACTCTCTTTTCATAAGAGGGAATAAATATTCAATAGGTAGATACTCTACTTAATTAGTCTATCAATGATAACTTATACACTACCACGACCCGATTAGTGGTACTCAATCTCAACATCCATTCCAATACAACTCTCACGGTTGTAACCAGCTCATTACTCGCAGAATCATTGCTGCATTACTATGGTCCACTACTGACCTATTGTCGTCATTCATTTTCCATGAAGTCTTAATAGCTAACCATACGGAGTCCATACATGTCGTATCAAATCCTTCTAGGGAGGTAACATAATCACCATTTCTGATTCATGAAGAACACTCCTGATCCTGACATACATACATGACATGAAGCAGATAAAATTGCAGAAGAGTTTCAATCAAAACAACGATAGCAGGTTAATACCATTCTAAATCATATGCCTTAAATAGAAGACTTACTCAAAGGTTCGTCTAGTCCTTTTTGAAACATGGTCCTGGCTTATCTCAAGATAGGACCTTCTAAGATAGATAGCCCGTTCATGGCGATTACACAAATTAAACCTTTACCAACTACTATTACGGTTGGGTATTGCACAGTCATCAGAAGGAATGTCAATCTTCCAAACCATAATACAACCTTCACAGTTTTAACCATCATCACTGTATTCTTTTGGCACAAGCGCCTATAATTATCCTCTTACCTTTAAAGTGTCGGCCACCTCTTTGGCCTTTCCTGATAGTAAAATTTCCTTACAGTCAATGTCACTTTAACCACCTCCAAATAAATTTTCTACCTTATTTCAATCACAGCTTATGTGAAAATGCTTTCCTTAAAATCTGATGAGTAAAAAAAAAATCACCATTTTTCCATAAGTTATTGCCTCAGTCTTTAGAGGTTAATCACTGTCATGACTGACTCTCAATCATAATTAGAACATCTTTTATCTTAAGTCCTAATTGCCCTGAATAATTTCGACCATTACTGGTTCGATCCATACTTTCTCGTGGTTTAACACGTGCCCTACTTGGCAACATTATAATTACGTCATATTTCCTTTATCAACATTTCTATTCTTGAAAATTTTGAATATTACCTTTCTCCTTGTAAAACCTCTAAGGTTATCCTTCAATCGTTCCTCCTGTATTCCCTAGATACAGGGCATATTAAAATACCATTTACTATTACTAGAACCATTGTCTATATACTTCTAAAAAATTTCTCCACTGATCCTTAAAGGTTGTTGTAACCTTAACCCTTTCCCAATCATACTGTCAAAACTCATACTGTCCCTATTAAGGGTGAAATGCCAACCTTTATGCATTCCCCTAGGATTCATTTTAAGTTATTGAAGTTATATCCTTAATCCCATCTTTAAAAGGTACTTGTATCCTTCCTTGGACAAATCAAGTCATATATCCTTGATAGATTATCTTATTCATCATTCCCACCTCGATAGTCTATACCTAACTTCATAATAGCATCCTTATTCAAATTGAGGTCAATCCACATGGCCTCCAAAAGATAAAAAGGGTCATCCGCTTTTCTTTCCTGATTTGGTAATGATAACATGGATGTTCTGGAAGATATTGGTCGTGTTCAACGTGAACTTCTTCTTAATAATTCCTTATTTACTTTTGTTGTTTATCTTAACAGTCACCTCAATGTTGGGATATCTCTCATACCTGGCGTCTCCCTTTCTGAGTATCGAGCCACCGGTCTTACATTTCACATTATTGAAGGTCACTTCCTTCATCCAATTTTCCTACTTTCTTACTTTCTTGTCTCCTTAGTCTATCCGCGTCTTATTATTTATCCTTCGAACTATCTAAAGGTTTCCTTGAATCCTCCCAACTTAAAGGGGGTAGAATATATGTATCTCTTATGCCTTCAACCTTCAATTTTAACTCATGGTGGATCATTATCATCCTGACGATTACATACTTTTCTATTTCTATTGCTATGAGTCTTTAGGGTTTCCTCATACCCAACTCCCTTATCATTCCTCAAACTCTATTGCCTTTATATTCCTTTCCACTTCAGTTTCTTTTTATTTCCCTTTCTCTTATCATTATTTCATGAACCAACACAACATAAGCATTGATTTCAAACATCCCGTCATTCTGGATTCGTGTCCTTAGAACGAATCTTGACAACTTTTACATTTTAGATTCATAATTCATCATACTCGTCTGCCTTTGTTCTGGCTCTAAAGCTTTTACACTATCTCCTTATCTTTGGGAATTACTTTCCCGAAAACAATTGACTGAACTTAAATCAGTTTATTATAATCTCTTGCTCCGTGCCTTCCTTGGTCTTTCACCAGTGGGTGGTCTCTCTCTTAGGAGGGTAAGTGACAAAAACAGTCTTTTATGGTTCGTAAATCATTCAGAATCTCAATTGATTCCTCTATTTCCTTTAGCCAGGCTCTTGCCTCGACTAGGTCAACCTGTTCCTTGGAACTCTGAGAGCTTAGAGACTTAAAGGTCCTGAAAGAATTTCCTATCGCATTGTTTCCTTAAGGTGGTGGTTGGGGATAATAGTCTAAGTTCTGTCTAGACAGGTCAATGAATTACCGTATAGGAGTACCGTCTCGGGTCTCCTTTCCTTACTCGACTTTCTGTTTCCTTAGTATGAAATGTTTCATCTTACTCCCCATAATTGGGGTCATTTTTTTTTTTTTTTAAAATCCTCATTTTCCACTCCATTATGTCATGGGTTCCTTCTATCTTGATGGCGACCTCCCTGACTATCACGTTCAGGGTTTGCTCTAAATCTTATTCCTCCAACCATGGCTCTCATCTAAGTTCTCATCCTTACGCTCTTGAACTTTTCGGAACCCAAATTCTATAGGAATACCTCATTATTCCCTTATCATCTTTCTCGGTATTAATCTCATATTTATTTGTTGGCTCTCTACCTTCATTCATCACCTTTCTCTGGCACCGTATGCTCTTTTCCAATAATTCGGTCTCTATTGCAATCTCAAACAGCTTTTCGGTACCGGCTCCGGTTACCTTCACTACTATTTCCAAAATCTCTTATAAACTCTCCCAAAGACATTATCATCTTGAGTCTCTCCTTTTTACTAAGGGCATCAACCACCACATTGGCTTTCCCCGAATGATAAAGAATCTCATAATCGTAATCCTTGATTAGCTCTAACCACCTCATTTGGCACATGTTGAGCTCTCTCTACGGGAAAATGTACTAGAGTACTTATGGCTTAGGTAAATCTCGCACTTCTCTCCATACAAGTAGTGCCTCCAATCTTTAGGGCAAAACTATTGCCACGAGCCCAAGCTCATGGGTGGGGATATCGAATTTCATATTACCTTAATTGTCTTGACATGTACGCGATTACCTTACCATGCTGCATAAGCACGCACCCTAAGCCCTTGTGCGAAGCGTCACTACACTTCACAAAATCTCCTTTTCCATCCGGCAACGCCAGCATAGGGGCCGTCACCAACCTTTGCTTCAGTTCTTGAAAGCTGTTCTCGCATTTCTCTGTCCATTCGAACTTCTCAGTCTTACGAGTAAGCCGCGTTAAAGGGGCTACTATCTTCACAAATTTGAACGAACCTCCGGTAGTGACCGGCCAATCCTACCTCTGGTAGTCGACCAAACCATGGTCATCAATTCATCAGTGGTCCTTTATCCAATCCTGTCAGGATCCTCCATGGGATCCTCCTCAACAACTATCCCTTCTAGGACAACATCCTCAACCGCTACATCCTCAATATCAACATCATCCGGTCCTGCATTAGGACACTCTATCGGATCCACAATCCGATCTCCAATTAGTAATAAAACATCATCACGCTGTTGCCCCTCAACCTCAGGGTTCGGAGTCCCGCTACCATATACGATAACGAACTACGCTCCTATCATGATATTTATAAGGGTTCCCATAAGGGTTTTAACTGTCAGTACTACGTTAGGTAGCCCGACTATGAACTTGGCAAGAGTTCTTATTATCTTAGTGAACTTATTATCTTAACGTCACATCATCTCGGAGGTTTATAACGCTTAGCTCTGATACCATTACTGTAACACCCCCAAATCCAGGGTCGGGGATCCGGGTTGTCACGAGTTCCATTTCCCTTAATAACACCCAATCTTAATAATTACTCAACTACTCTGTACTGTGACCCTACAATAAACACACACACCACACGTTATAGTCTCAGAGATGAACATCCAAAAATAACCACAAGTCATTTTATTCCACAATTATCTGCCAATACACCTTAAAAGGTTTTCTGAATAAATTTACATTTCTTTGCCATTATTACAATTCATAAATATACATAAATCTGGTACATTAGAAGTTGAAAGCCTAGCCTATTGGTAGCTCCTACCTCAGCTACGGCGGCATCAATGCTTCTAGAAAACTGCGGAACGTCTCCTAATCGCTTACGAATCGGGAGCTTGGTCCTGTTCATCCTTTCTATCTGTTGTTGTGTGATGAAAGAAGAAAGCAAGGGTGAGCAGCAAGCCCACCAAAGTAATATGTATAATGATTAACAATATATGAGCCTACTCATAATACTCATGAAAGTCTTGGTCAAAAGAAATGAACCAAGTTGATATCTTAATGCGATGAAGTCGCAAAATATTCAGTATATATATATATACATATATACTTTTCAAAATATTGGAAGTCCTCTTCCATGCATAATATACACAGAGTTCCAGTGTATAACTGTATAAAAATATCGTTGCAAGGTGATCTCATATATCTAACCTTGTCTCAACGTTTTTCTGAAAATCTTTGTCATGCATAAGATAATCATTTACTAGATATAAGTTTAAAAGATGAAGTTACAAGATACTCCAATATACTTATATCTTTTCCAAATACTACTTGAACTACCACCGTTCAAGTTATAATTAGTTTCAAAAGTTCATCACGTAGATGAGACTACAAGACCAAATTTGAATAGATTAAATCTTTAAAATATCATCAAAATAAAATGAAGTTACGAGATACTTCATTTGATGCAAACATCATTTTGAAAACTTGACCCTGCCAACACTCAACAATCGCCCAACCGTAGCCTTTCTATCGAAGTGCTCTGGGTAGTGTTGCAGAAATATCCAATTGGATGATGAACTCATTACGGGAGTTTGCCGCGCCAGGAAGACCACTTACGATGATCAGTCGTAGTAGTGCAACCCCACCATTTTCTACATGTAGAGGAGAACCTGTCGGATTTACTTGTCAACCGAACACTGAACTCCTAAGGAATGGACCGCCTTAGCGGAACTTCCAGGCCATTTGGGCCAATATAATAAGGCTGGGCCGGCGCCACTCGACCACTTACGCCACTCCTAGTTCAGATGAAATCCATGACTCTGAAACGTAAAGCTCGTTCCCCCTTTCCCCAAGTAGAAACTTGTTGATACGGCTCCACCAAGAAGTCGTATCTAGTTGGAAAGGAGAACTCACCGATATTTCCCAGGAGATGCCTGTTAATGGATTAACTTGTTCCAAGAATTTTACTTCCCGAGTGTTGGGTAAGTAATCGATTCATTTAACAAAACAGCAACCTTGTTGCGAATATAAAACACACCACAGAGCCGGATCCCTCAGGTTTTGAGCGAGTATTTAAATCCCCTTCGAAAGGAGGATCTTAAATATAAAAATGAGTTTTGGGATCCGCTCTAACTTTTAAAAATCATTTTGAAGACTCGCAAAATATTTTTAAGAATGTTTGGAGTGATGCTGATTTAATAAAATAAATCAATCCCAATATATTAGAAAATATCTGAATATTATTATTTAAATAATATTTCCATAAAGAATAATCTTTATAAAAATAATTGAAGTAGAAGTTTTGAAACTTATACTTGAAATGAATATTAAATATCCAAAGATATACCTATACGAAAGTACTATCTTTATTTGAATAATCAAAAGTGAGTTTGATTATCGACACCTTATTCTTTAATAAAATAAAGAATATATCTCAGCAAATAATCGGAGTCATAGATCCTCAAATGAATATTCAAATAATATTCAATAAATAAAATAAGCTGAGTCATAAGCCCTTGAATGAATATTCGAAATAATATTCAATAAATAAATAAGCTGAGTCATAAGCCCTCGAATGAATATTCGAAATAATATTCATTAAATAATAAGCTGAGTCATAATACCTCGAATGAATATTATAAATAATATTCATTAAATAAAATAAAGGAGTCATACATCCTCAAATGAATATCCAAGTAATATTCAATAAATAATATAAAGGAGTCATAAGTCCTCGAATGAATATTCAAGATAATATTCATTAATAAAATAAAGTTATCGAATAAACCTTATTCGATTAATAGTTTTGAAAACTATAACCATATATATATATATAAATATATATATATATAAAATCTACTCGGGATCCTCGACTCCCGGTTTTAGAAAATGTTTTCACCTTTGGGTCCCTATACTAAGGGTATATGCAAATTACCGCTATTCTCTAGCATAGGTATTATCAACTGAACCAACAGATATATATGACAAAAAATACGAAACAGGCATGCATATATATACCATATCAGCATGCTTCAATATATCGCAAAATTTGCTAATTAACCAACATGCATCTATCACAAGATAATGCATATACATATATACATCACAACAACAGTATAACGGGTAGAAAACTTGCCTGAGCGACTTGGGGGTTACGAATGGCTCTGGACGAGTCTGGTAACCTATAAGCAACAAGTAAGTTAGAATTAAACCAAAGTCACTTGTAAATCTATACTTTAACTAACTTAGACTCTAACGCTTGTTTTGCGCTTACTGACTCGCTTAAGTCACTCGAGTACCCTCGGCTCCACCATTTTTAATAATTTAACCTTTACGAGTTTTAAAGAGATTCCTTCGCGAGTGTCTTACCAACTGCCTAACACACTTACCATAATGTTTCATACATTAATTAACCCTTTTTGGTCTTTAACCTATGATTCAAAGTAAGGCGAGGGGAAAAGTTTCGTTCGCGAAACGCCGTTACTTGAAACGGTCGTTTCTCCTAAACCGTGCATCGGAATCGAACGAACTACATATCAAAACAAAGCTCGTAATACGAGCTATCTAGACATGGCAATGGTCATAATCTAGAAGGGGGTTCTCGGGTCCTAATGTTATGCACAAAAACAGTCTAAAGAAAATCGGACGTTACGACGGCTATGTTTACGCGATTTCCCAATTTAAAACCATTCAAAACCAACCCAATTCAACCTCAAATCCAACATACAACCAACATCCATCCTTATCACATCATAAAAACCCCAACCAATTCAATTTTAACATTCATACTTATGCCTAAGCTTGAATTTAACTATACTACATTCTTTTAACCAAAACAACAAGATTTACCAATCCGATTCAATATCATTTCAAATCCCAAACTCTAATCACAACAACAAGCTACAATATCACCCTACTAATAAAAATCATCTTATAATACATAGGAATCTAGGGTTTGGAGATGGTATACCTTCCTTGAAGAGTGGAGAATCAAGAGAATGGCTTGGAATCACCCTTAAAGTCCTTATCCAAGCTTAATCTAAACAAAACTTCAAGAACACAAATTTTAGTTCTTGAAAACACTATTCACCATCTTCTTTCATGATTTATAGAAAAAGATTGGCTTGGAATTAGAAGCTTAAACTTATAGGAAGTATGTAACTATCCATGGGGAAGCTTAGATAATTACCTTGCTAAATAGTAAGTGGAGGAGCTTGGACTTTCATTTTTTAAGAAAAGCACCCGAGAGCATGAAGAAGAAGAAGAGAGATTTTTGTGTTTTATTTGGTGAAATGAAATTTTTTGGCTTGGTTGGTTGATTTTTGTGTTGTTTTTTGTTAATTACCTTGTTGCCCTTGATTTTGTGTGGTTCTCATTCAACCACACCTCCTTCCTTCCCATGTCATGCCTATGTCATGTTGTGATGTCATCTTTCCCTCCTTGTCCTCCTCTCATTGGTTGGGTGACATCACTCCCTCTAATCCCTTTGCTTAACTTCCTAATCGTTTGCCTAATGACCGCTGATCTGTTATACGGTTCGCTTAACTTTCGTTCTCGTTTATCGTTTGAAGGATCATACCCGGGATCTTATTACTTAGGTTCCCTTAACCTTTCTCAGTACATTATATTCCTTTTTATGATCCTCTATTATAATCCTTTAATTTAAATCCTTTTTATCCTGTTACCTTATACTCAATTCTTTCCGCATCTAGGGTATTTCCGGGAAAAACCAAAGTGTTCGGAATTGGATTCTGACGATCTTTACATACACTTATATACTACATAGAGTACTAATAATATCCCACAATATCCATATCAGAACCCCTACATAGTGTGGCATGAAAAGTTTTCTCATTCAGCAAAAACACTATTCATAAGGGTTTCAAAATTTCCCAAAAATTGGGGTTATTACATGTTGCGTGATGAAAGAAGAAAGCAAGGGTGAGCAACAAGCCCACCAAAATAATATGTATAATAATTAACAATATATGAGCATTCTCATAGTACTAATGAAAGTCTTGGTCAAGTAAAAATGAACCAAGTTTGATATCTTAACGCGACCAAGTCGCAAAATATTCAGTATATATGTGTATATACTTTTCAAAATCTTGGAAGTCCTCTTCCATGCATAATATACACAGAGTTCCAGTTTATAACTGTATAAAAATATCATTGCAAGGTGATTTCATATATCTAACCTTGTCTCAACATTTTTGTGAAAATCTTTGTCATGCATAAGATAATCATTAACCAGATATAAGTTGAAAAGATGAAGTTACAAGATACTCCAATATACTTATATCTTTTCCGGATACTACTTGAACTACCACCGTTCAAGGTATCATCAGTTTCAAAAGTTCAGCACATAGACGAGACTACAAGAAAAGACTTGAATATATTCAATCTTTGAAATATCATTATAAATAATAAAGTTACGAGATACTTCATTAAGTCCCGATATATATATACACCTATATATATACATTTCATACACTCCTTGAAAACCTCTGTTATGAAAATTATAAACAGAGTTGCAATATCCAATGAATTTGGAAAGGAGAAAACCTTGGCATAAACCCGATATCTTGCTGCTCAGGCAAAGATACCAATAAGTAACCTTTTCTACTAGTAGATGGATGAATCCCCCACCGGTCATCACCCTGGCCGCATTAGGACCTTGTGCTGGACCGCCACCCGGCCTCTTACACGTTGATGGACTGCCACCCGGCCACTTACACTTTGATAGACTGTACCCCGTCCTGTCGCTTATGCCGAATCAATTAGATGGACTTACTTCCCGAACGTTGGGTAAGTAATCAATTCATTTATCAAAACAACAACCTTGTTGCGAATATAAAATACACCACATAGCCGGATCCCTCAGGTTTTGAGCGAGTATTTATATCCCATTCGAAAGGAGGATCATAAATATAAAAATGAGTTTTGGGATCCGCCCTAACTTTTAAAAATCATTTTGAAGACTTGAAAACATTTTTAAGAATGTTTGGAGTAATGCTGATTTAATAAAATAAATCAGTCCTAATATATTAGAAAATATCTGAATATTATTATTTAAATAATATTTCCATAAAGAATAATCTTTATAAAAATAATTAAAGTAGAATTTTTAAAACTCATACTTGAAATGAATATTAAATAACCAAAGATATACTTATATGAAAGTACGATCTTTATTTGAATAATCGAAAATAAGTTTGATTATCGAAACCTTATTCTTTAATAAAATAAAGAATATTATTTAGTAAATAAGCGGAGTCATAAGTCCTCGAATGAATATTTAAGATAATATTCATTAAATAAAATAAACCGAGTCATAAGTCCTCGAATGAATATTCAAGATAATATTCATTAAATAAAATAAACCGAGTCATAAGTCCTCGAATGAATATTCAAAATAATATTCATTAATAAAAATAAAGTTATCGAATAAACCTTATTCGATTAATGGTTTTGAAAACTATATCTATATATATATATATATATATAAATATATATAATAAACTCGGGAACATCGACTCCCGGTTTTAGAAAATGTTCGCCTTTGGATCCTCTACACTAAGGGTATACGCAACTACTGCTTACCTCTAGCATAGGTATTATGCAATTATAAGCATTGGAATCAACAGATAAATATCAAGATTACGAAATAGACATGCATATAAACCATATCAGCATGCTCCAATATATCGCAAGATTTTCTAATTAACCATAATGCATCTATCACAAGATAATGCATATACATATATACATCACAACAACAGTATAACGGGTAGAAAACTTGCCTGAGTGGTCCCGGATAGACTTAAGCTTAGAGTGGGTCCGATAACCTATGAACAACAACATAAGTCGGAATTAAACCCCGGTCGCTTAAGAAACTAGACTTTAACCAATTGAACCCTAACGTTCGCTTATGGTCACTCCTACGCTTAACGAATCACATAAGTCGTTCGAGTATCCTCGGCTCCACCATTTTATTTAAATTAATCATTAAGAATTTTAAGGCGATTCTTTCGCGAGTACTCTACCAACTTCCTAATCCACTTTACATAATTGTTTCATACTCCAATTAGTCCTTTAAGGGCCTTAACCAAGGTTTCAAAGTAAGGCGAGGGGTAATGGTTCGTTCGTGAAACGCCGTTACTTAAAACGGTCGTTTCTCCTAAACCGTACATCGGATTCAAGCGAACCACATATCAAAACGAAGCTCGTAACATGAATTATCTAATCATGGCAATGGTCAAAACCTAACAGTGAGTTCACGGGTCCTGATGTTAAGAATAAAAGCAGTCTAAGGTAAATCGGACATTACGACGGCTATGTTTACGCGATTTCCCAAATTTTACCATTCCAAATTATATCAATCCAACTACCAATTAACAACAACTCAAGATACACATCAATGCTACTGATTTCAGTCATAATAAGCTCAAGAATATTAATCCAATCAAATATTATAACATCTCCAAATTCAACTAAACTACTTAACAATTAAGCTCAAATCATGCTTATCACTCAAATTACTACTCATCCATCCAAACCATCTCAAAACTTCAACATTCAAACTTAGTACTAAAGGGTGTGAAGATTTATACCTTTCTTGGAAGGCGGAAAGTTACTAGGGAGCCTCAAAGAACCTTGATCTATCCTTATATAACCTTGATCTTGCAAATGAAATCAAGAAACACAAAGTTATAATTTAAAAACACTATTCACCCTAATCTTTGGTGAATTAATTAGCTATGGATCCATTTGAATCAAGAGCTTAAAATCATACCAAAGCTAAATTATGAAATGTAGAATCCATAAAAATAAACCATGGAATTTATGTTTGAGTGGAGCTTGGACTTTGGATTTTTTCTTCCTTGTTTTTTCCTTGAAAGCCGAGAGCTTCTTGAAGAAAATGAAAGTCAACTTTTATTTTGTGATTTTTTTTGCCTTGGCTTGGTTGCTACCCTTTTGTTTTGTTTAATTAACCTTTTACCATGGTAAAATTTGTGTGGTTTATAATCAACCAACAATTCCTTCCCATTTGGTCATGCTTATGTCATCCTCTTATGTCATCTTCCCATACTTGTCTTCTTTTTGTTGGTGTGATGACATCATCATCACTAACCTCTTTGATTAATTCCTAATTACTTGGCTAATGATCACTGATCTGTTATACGGTTCACTTAACTTTAGATTTTGTTTATCGTTTGAGGGATCATACCCGGGATCTTATTACTTGGGTTCCCTTAACCTTTCTCAATACATATATTCCTTTTATGATTCTCTCTTATAATCCTTGAATTTAAATCATTTTTATCCTGTTACCTTATACTCAATTCTTTTGGTATCTGGTGGATTTTCGGGTAAAATAAAAGTGTTCGAATTTGGATTCTGACGATCTTTACATACACTTATATACCATATAGAGTACTAATAAGATCTCAGAATAACAATAAAAGAACCTCTACAAGGTGAGGCATGAAAAGTTTTCTTATTCAGCATAATCAGCAAAATCACTATTCATAAGGGTTACAAAAAGTCCAAAATTTTGGGGTTATTACAGTCTCCCCTCCTTAAAAGGATTCCGTCCCAGGATAAGATAGAAAAGAATAGGGATACTCTCTTAGCATTGCATTTTCTAACTATCCAGTAAATTTTCCCACATTATGGTTCTATCATCAAACTCTGACTAGTTTGATAACCCTTCTCCTAAGCACTTGTTCCTTTTCAATCTATAACCTTTCCCGATTGCTCCATATAGGTTAAGTCTGGTTGCATGTCTATGCGCTTATATGCCCCTATTTGTCTGACATCCAGATTACACTTCCTTAACATCGATATGTGGAACACGTTATAAACTTGCTACAGGTTCGGGGGTAGGGCTAGCTCATACGCTAACTTCCCAATACGTCTTAATATCTCCAAGGGTCCAACAATTCGTGGGCTTAGCTTTCCTTTCTTTCCGAACCTCATCCATCCTTTCCAAGGGATACCTTTAATATTACTAGGTCCCCTATTTCATTCTCTTTGTCCTTTCGAGTCAAATCAGCATACCTATTTTATCCATCATGGGGTTGCTGTCATCCGTATTCTGATTAGATCCACTATGTCTTTGGTCCATTGGACCACTTCGGGTCTGAGCATATTGTGCTCTACAACTTCATCCTAACATAAGGGAGATCGACATTGTCTTCCCTCAAGGATCTCATAAGGTGATATCTTGATAATGACATATGATCTATTATCGTAAGAAAACTCAATCCGTGCTAAGTGACCATTCTAAATTCTTTCAAGTCTATTGCACAGACTCTCATCATAGCTTCTAGCACTATAGCTTTTGCTTCTCAATACTCCATCTTTTCTTGTTCGTAGTCATTACTATCTTCCGTACATAATACTATACTGGTTATACTTTTGCTCGTTAGCATTCTATAACCTTTTAATAACCACGTCAACCTTAGTATCACGAATGTGTTAGATTCAGAATACCACCGCACTGATACTACTCCTTTCTAGCTGCTTCTATCTTTGAAAGCTTGATCCATCGTATAGAAGTAAAAGAATTTATTGAGAGATCACTATGATCATGGACACTTGTTATATCGTATAGTTAGTACAGAAGGTGGCCAGCCTTTAGTACTTGACAAGCAATTAAACAACATGCGGTATCCTACTAGGCTTCTATCACACAAATAGATAGTCATTCGGCAATATCTCCCCTTCTGGAAGGGTTGTTCTTCTCAGCTTATACAAAATGAAAAGGAGAGAAAAGAACGAATTGAAGAGAATTGTATATGAAAAAATACTGCCACAAATATCTGGCTTGGAATCTACCTCTGAACTATAGAGGTTTGTCCTAGGAGAACAAAACATATGTGTATATATATCAACATCAAGTATTAATAACATCACAATTCACGTGCCTGAATATTTACTATTCTGTCCCTCATCCTATGGACCCATGCTCTCGCTCGAGCTTATAAACAATCACCCTTGAAACTCCCTCGATAGCGAAAATCTAATCTGGGATTTCATTCTAGACATCATCGTTACTAGAATTCTATGCTTCCACTGCAACCTTCCTCGTATAGTAATACGGCTCTCTATTCATAAGAAGGAATAAATATTCAATAGGTAGATAATCGACTTAATTAGTCTATCAATGATAGCTTATACATCACCACGACCCGATTAGTGGTACTCAATCTCAACATCCATTCTAACACAACTCTTACAGTTGTAATCGACTCATTACTCGCAGAATCATTCTTGCATTACTATGGTCCACCATTGACCTACTGTAGTCATTCGTTGTCCTCAGAATCTTAATATCTAATCATACGGAGTCCATATCTGCCGTATCAAAATCTTTAAGGAGTTAACATAATCACCATTCATGATTCATGAAGAACACTCCAGATCCTGACGTAAATTCATGACATGAAGCAGATAAAATTGCAAAAGAGTTTCAATCAAATCAACGATAGCAGGTTAATACCATTCTTAATCATATGCCTTCAATAGAAGACTTAACTCAAAGGTTCGTTTAGTCCATCTTGAAACATGGTCCTAGCTTTTCTCAAGATAGTACCTTCTAAGATAGATAGCCCACTCATGGTGATTACACGAATTAAACCTTTACCAAACTACTATTACGGTTGGGTATTGCACAATCATCAGAAGGAATGTCAATCTTCCAAACCATAATACAACCTTCACGGCTTCAACCATCATCACTGTATTCCTCTGGCACGAGCGCCTATAATTATCCTCCTACATTTAAAGTGTCGGCCACCTCTTTGGCCTTTCCTGATAGTAAAATTTCCTTACAATCAATGTCTTTTAAATGACCTTCAACTAAATTTTCTACCTCATTTCCAATCACTGCTTGTGTGAAAATGCTCTTCCTTACGCTATGGTAAAAATATATCACCATTTTTCCATAAGTTATTGCCTCGGTCTTTTATAGGTTAACATTGTCACGGCTGACTCTCGATCATACTTCAGACGTCTCTTATCTTGGGTCCTACTTGTTTTCACCAATCTCGACCTTCATTGGGCGGATCTATACTCTCTTATGGTTCAATACGTGCCCACCTGGCATTATTATAATTACGCCATATTTCCTTTATCAAAATTTCTATTCTTGAGAACTTTGAAAATTACCTTTCTCCTTGTAAAACCTCTAAGGTTATCCTTGAATCGTCCCTCCTGTATTCCCTAGATACAGGGCATATCAAATTACCATTTACTAATAATAGAACCATTATCTATGTACTTCTGAAAAATTTCTCCACTAATCCTTAAAGGTTGTTGTTGCCTTAATCTTTTATTCCGTATTACCCAAACTCATAATGTCCCTATTAAGGGTGAAATGCCAACCTTTATGCATTCCCCTAGGGTTCATCTCAAGTTATCGAAGTTATATCCTTGATTCCACCTTTAAAAAGGTACTTACATCCTTCCATGGATAAATCAAGTTATATATCCCTAAGAAGGGTATCTTATTCAATCATTCCCATCTCGATAGTATATGCATAATTTCACAATAACATCAGTATTCAAAATGAGGTCAATCAATATGGCCTCCAAAAGATAACAAAGGTTATCTATTTTTCTTGCCTGATTCAGTAATGATAATATGGATGTTCTAGAAGATATTGGTCGTGTTCAACATGAACTTCTTTTTTTTACTAAATCCTCATTTACTTTTGTTGTTTATCTCAACAGTCATCTCAATGTTGAGATATCTTCTATACTTGGTGTCTCCCTTTTTGGGTATCAATTCACATGCGTTACTTACACTTCACATTCTTGAAGGTCACTTCCTTCATCCAATTTTCCTAATTTCTTACTTTCTTGTCTCCTCAGTCCATCCGTGTTTCCTTATTAATCAATCGATCAATCTCAAATTTTCATCGAATACTGTCAACTTCAAGGGAATTAACTATACGTATCGCTTACGCCTTCAAACCTTGAATTTATCTCATGATTAGTCACCATCGCGCTGATAATGACACACTTCTCTATATTTATTGCAAGGGTTTCTTAGGGTTTCCCATACCTAACTCCCTTATCACTTCTAAACTCTATTTCCTTTATATCCCTTTATACTCCTTCCCTTTTCAGTCTTTTATTTTCGTTTCCATTACAACCATTACATGAACCATTACAACATAAGCATTGATTTCAAACATCACGTCTTTCTAGGATTCTTGTCCTCCAGACTAATCTTGACAACTTTTATAACATAGATTCATAACTCATCATACCCGTCCGCCTTTGTTCTGGCTCTAAAGCTTTTACACTATCTCTATAACCTTGGGAATTACTTTCCCGAAAACAATTGACTAAACTTCAATCAGTTTATTATAACCTCTGGCTCCGTGCCTTTCTTGGTCTTTCACCAGCGGGTGGCCTCTCTCTTAGAAAGGTAAGTGACAAAAATAGTCTTTTGCGCTTCGTCAATCATTTAGAATCTCAAATGATTCCTATATTTCCTTTATCCAGGCTCTTGCCTCGACTGGGTCACCTTGTTCCTTGGAACTCTGAAAGCTTAGCGACTTAAAGGTCATGAAAGAATTTCCCACCGCATTGATTCCTCAGGGTGGTGGTTGGGGGTAAAAGTATAAGATTTGTTTAGGAAGGTCCATGAGTTGCCCCATAGGAGTACCGTCTTGGTGCTCCCTTTTTTGCTCGACTTCTATTTTCTAAGTATGAAATGTTTCATCCTTCTCCCATAATCAGGGTTATCTTATACGTTTAAAATCCTTGTTTTCCATTTCATTATGTTATGGGTTCTTTCTTTCTTGATGGCTACCTCCCTGACTATCACATTCAGGTTTTGCCCTAAATCTTATTCCTTGAACTATGGCTTTCACCTATATCTCGTCCTTAAGCTCTTGAACGTTTGGAACCCAAATTCTGTAGGAATACCTCATTATTCCCTTATCATCTTTCTCGGTATTAATCTCTTCTCTATTTATTGGCTCTCTGCCTTCACTCATCACTTTTTCTTGGCACAATATGATCTTTCCAATAATTCGGATTGTATTGCAATTTCAAACAGCTTTTCGGTACCGGCTCCGGTTACCTTCACTTCTATTTCCATTTTCTCAAAATCTCTTATCAACTCTCCCAAAGACATTTTCATCTTGAGTCTCTCCTTTATACTAAGGGCATTAGCCACCATTTTGGCTTTCCCTGGATGATAAAGAATCTCATAATCTTAATCCTTGATTAGCTCTAACCACCTCCTCTGGCGCATGTTGAGCTCTTTCTGTATGAAAATGCACTAGAGCACTTATGGCTTGTGTAAATCTCGCACTTCTTTCCATACAAGTAGTGCCTTAAATCTTTAGGGCAAAACTATTGCCACGAGCCCAAGCTCATGGGGGGGATATCGAATTTTATATTCCCTTAATTATCTTGACGCGTACGCGATTACCTTGCTGTGCTGTATAAGAAGCACCCTAATTCCTTATGGAAAGCGTCACTACACATCACAACATCTCCTTTTCCATCCGACAACGCCAACATACGGGCCGTCACCAATCTTTGCTTCAGTTCTTAAAAGCTGTTCTCGCATTTCTCTGTCCATTCGAACTTCTCAGTCTTACGAGTAAGCCGCGTTAAAGGGGCTACTATCTTTACAAACTTGAACGAACCTTTGGTAGTGACCGGCCAATCCTACCTCTGATAGTTTCCCTAACTATGGTTATCAATTCATCAGTGGTCCTTTATTCGTTCTTGTCAAGATCCTCCACGGGATCCTACTTAGCAACAATCCCTTCTAGAACAACATCCTCAACCGCTACATCCTCTATATGAACATCATTCGGTCCCTCGTTAGGACGTTCTATCGGATCCACAATCTGATCTCCAATAAGTAATAAAACATCACCGCACTGTTGCTCCTCAACCTCAGGGTTCAGAGTCCCGCTACCATATACGATAACGAACTACGCTTCTATCACGATATTTATAAGGGTTCCCATAAGGGTTTTAACTGTCAGTACTACGTTAGGTAGCCCACCTATGAACTTGGCAAGAGTTCTTATTATCTTAGTGAACTTATTATCTTAACGCCACATCATCTCTGAGGTTTATAACACTTAGCTCTGATACCATTTCTGTAACACCCCCAAATCCAGGGTCGGGGATCCGGGTTGTCACGAGTTCCAATTCCCTTAATAATATTTAATCTTAATAATCAACCAACTACTGCGTACTTTGACCCCACAATATATACACACACCACAAGTTATAGTCTCAGAGATGAATACCCAAAAATAACACAAGTCATTTTATTCCACAATTATAAACCATTACACCTTAAAAGGGTTTCTGAATAAATTTACATATTTTTTGCCATTATTACAATTCATAAGTATACATAAGTCTGGTACATCAAAAGTTGAAAGCCTAGCCTATTGGTAGTTCCTATCTCAGCTACAACGGCATCAACGCCTATAGGAAACTGCAGAATGTTTCCTATCCGCTCACAAATTTGGAGCTTGGTCCTGTTCATCTTGTCTATCTGTTGTTGTGTGATGAAAGAAGAAAGCAAGGGTGAGCAACAAGCCCACCGAAATAATATGTATAATAATTAACAATATATGAGCATTCTCATAGTACGCATGAAAGTCTTGGTCAAGTAAAAATGAACCAAGTTTGATATCTTAACGCGACTAAGTCGCAAAATATTCAGTATATATGTATATATACTTTTCAAAATCTTGGAAGTCCTCTTCCATGCATAATATACACAGAGTTCCAGTTTATAACTGTATAAAAATATCGCTGCAAGGTGATTTCATATATCTAACCTTGTCTCAACATTTTTGTGAAAATCTTTGTCATGCATAAGATAATCATTAACCAGATATAAGTTGAAAAGATGAAGTTACAAGATACTCCAATATACTTATATCTTTTCCGGATACTACTTGAACTACCACCGTTAAAGGTATCATCAGTTTCAAAAGTTCATCACATAGATGAGACTACAAGAAAAGACTTGAATAGATTCAATCTTTGAAATATCATTATAAATAATGAAGTTACGAGATACTTCATTAAGTCCCGATATATATATACATATATATATATATATATTTCATACACTCCTTGAAAACCTCTGTTATGAAAATTATAAACAGAGTTGCAATATCCAATGAATTTGGAAAGGAGAAAATCTTGGCATAAACCCAATATCTTGCTGATCAGGCAAAGATACCAATAAGTAACCTTTTCTACTAGTAGATGGATGAATCCCCCACCGGTCATCACCTTGGCCGCATTAGGACCTTGTGTTGGACCGCCACCCGGCCTCTTACACGTTGATGGACTACCACCCGGCCACTTACACTTTGATAGACCGTACCCCGGCCTGTCGCTTATGCCGACTCAATTAGATGGACTTACTTCCCGAACGTTGGGTAAGTAATCAATTCATTTATCAAAACAGCAACCTCGTTGCGAATATAAAATATACCACAGAGCCGGATCTCTCAGGTTTTGAGAGAGTATTTAAATCCCCTTCGAAAGGAGGATGTTAAATATAAAAATGAGTTTTGGGATCCGCCCTAACTTTTAAAAATCATTTTGAAGACTCGAAAACATTTTTAAGAATGTTTGGAGTAATGCTGATTTAATAAAATAAATCAGTCCCAATATATTAGAAAATATCTGAATATTATTATTTAAATAATATTCCCATAAAGAATAATCTTTATGAAAATAATTAAAGTAGAAGTTTTAAAACTCATACTTGAAATGAATATTAAATAACCAAAGATATACTTATACGAAAGTACGATCTTTATTTGAATAATCGAAAATAAGTTTGATTATGAAAACCTTATTCTTTAATAAAATAAAGAATATTATTTAGTAAATAAGCGGAGTCATAAGTCCTCGAATGAATATTTAAGATAATATTTATTAAATAAAATAAACCGAGTCATAAGTCCTCGAATGAATATTCAAAATAATATTCATTAAATAAAATAAACCGAGTCATAAGTCCTCGAATGAATATTCAAAGTAATATTCATTAATAAATATAAAGTTATCGAATAAACCTTATTCGATTAATGGTTTTGAAAACTATATCTATATATATATAAATATATATATAATATACTCGGGAACATCGACTCCCGGTTTTAGAAAATGTTCGCCTTTGGGTCCCCTTTACTAAGGGTATACACAACTACTGCTTACCTCTAGTATAGGTATTATGCAATTATAAGCATTGGAATCAACAGATAGATATCAAGATTACGAAACAGACATGCATATAAACCATATCAGCATGCTCCAATATTTCGCAAGATTTTCTAATTAACCATCATGCATCTATCACAAGATAATGCTTATACATATATACATCACAACAACAGTATAACGGGTAAAAAACTTGCCTGAGTGCTGCCGGATAGACTTAAGCTTAGAGTGGGTCCGATAACCTATGAACAACAACATAAGTCGGAATTAAACCCCGGTCGCTTAAGAAACTAGACTTTAACCAATTGAACCCTAACGTTCGCTTATGGTCACTCCTACGCTTAACGAATCACATAAGTCGTTTGAGTACCCTCGGCTCCACCATTTTTAATAAATTAACCATTAAGAATTTTAAGGCGATTCTTTCGCGAGTACTCTACCAACTGCCTGATCCACTTTACATAATTGTTTCATACTCCAATTAGTCCTTCAAGGGCCTTAACCAAGGTTTCAAAGTAAGGTGAGGGGTAATGGTTCGTTCGCGAAATGCCGTTACTTAAAACGGTCGTTTCTCCTAAACTGTACATCGGATTCAGGCGAACTACATATCAAAACGAAGCTCGTAACATGAATTATCTAATCATGGCAATTGTCAAAACCTAACAGTGAGTTCACGGGTCCTGATGTTAAGAACAAAAGCAGTCTAAGGTAAATCGGACATTACGACGGCTATGTTTACGCGATTTCCCAAATTTTACCATTCCAAATCATATCAATCCAACTACCAATCAACAACAACTCAAGATACACATCAATGCTACTGATTTCAGTCATAATAAGCTCAAGAATCACAATCCAATCAAATATTATAACATCTCCAAATTCAACTAAACTACTTAACAATTAAGCTCAAATCATGCTTATCACTCAAATTACTACTCATCCATCCAAACCATCTCAAAACTTCAACATTCAAACTTAGTACTAAAGGGTGTGAAGATTTATACCTTTCTTGGAGGGTGGAAAGTTACTAGGGAGCCTCAAAGAACCTTGATATATCCTTATATAACCTTGATCTTGCAAATGAAATCAAGAAACACAAAGTTATAATTTGAAAACACTATTCACCCTAATCTTTGGTGAATTAATTAGCTATGAATCCATTTGAATCAAGAGCTTAAAATCATACCAAAGCTAAGTTATGAAATGTAGAATCCATAAAAATAAACCATGGAACTTGAGTGGAGCTTGGACTTTGGATTTTTTCTTCCTTGCTTTTTCCTTGAAAGCCGAGAGCTTCTTGAAGAAAATGAAAGTCAACTTGTATTTTGTGATTTGTTTTGCCTTGGCTTGGTTGCTACCCTTTTGTTTTATTTAATTAACCTTTTACCATGGTAAAATTTGTGTGGTTATAATCAACCAACAATTCCTTCCCATTTGGTCATGCTTATGTCATCCTCTTATGTCATCTTCCCACACTTGTCTTCTTCTTGTTTGTGTGATGACATCATCATCACTAACCTCTTTGATTAACTCCTAATTACTTGGCTAATGATCACTGATCTGTTATATGGTTCGCTTAACTTTCATTTTCATTTATCGTTTGAGGGATCATACCCGGGATCTTATTACTTGGGTTCCCTTAACCTTTCTCAATACATTATATTCCTTTTATGATCCTCTCTTATAATCCTTGAATTTAAATCCTCTTTATCCTATTACCTTATACTCAATTCTTTTGGTATCTGGTGGATTTTCGGGTAAAATCAAAGTGTTCGAATTTGGATTCTGATGATCTTTACAT
Organism: Apium graveolens; assembly: GCF_009905375.1. Lineage (NCBI taxonomy): Eukaryota > Viridiplantae > Streptophyta > Magnoliopsida > Apiales > Apiaceae > Apium > Apium graveolens. The sequence continues at coordinate 96,042,756 of NC_133652.1, forward strand.
ACACTTATATATCATATAGAGTACTAATAAGATCTCAGAATAACAATAAAAGAACCTCTACAAGGTGAGGCATGAAAAGTTTTCTTATTCAGCATAATTAGCAAAATCACTATTCATAAGGGTTACAAAAAGTCCAAAATTTTGGGGTTATTACAATAAAGGTCGAGTAAAGCTTCCTGTTGCTCCTACTTTCCAGTCCAGTCCAGTCCAGCCTTCTCAAGGCAAGTGATTCAACCTACTTTTTAGTTTACACTGTGAATGTGTCATAACTAGTTCTTATATATATGATGCTAGTATCCTGATTTATCTTGTTATACCCGGACCAAGTGATTGTCAAATCTATCTTCGTATTATATAGAAATGCCATGAACCCTCAAGTACTTATTGCAAGTAGATCAAAAATCATACCATGCTAGTATACCAAAGTAATTGGGATGCCATGATAAAATAGAGAATTGTTATAATACCTGATTGATCCTTTTGATTAACATGCTATTGATTACTGAGAAATCTTGATTTTGCACCCTGATGCTTGATTTAACTCTTGTAAGAAACCCGATAGAAACTTTATCTTGATACCTAAAAGACAGATATCCTTTAAAGTCGTTCACGATTATTTGATAACCCTATCCTTACCCTAAAGCTTGACATCCTGATATACCTTGAGCTAATGATCACTTTCTTTATATTTTAACACCTCTATCATACTTGTAACCAGTAATGCTTATCTTCTTGATGTTCTAATACCTATACCTTATCTAAAACCATTGCTTTAAGCCTAGTTTGGCATTACTCTTTCATATTATCCAATAACCCTACTAAATCTCCTTGTCAAAATTCTTGTAAATGGAAACCTTTCAATTACCCTGATAGAGTAAAGTCTAGTGGATCATGGCCCTAAGATTTAGTGAACATAATTCCAGTGTTTCAAGTCAATCTACAATCCCTTGATAAAGATGTTTACTGTTTAAGAAATTTTATTATCAATAGGAATCAGTTTTTGAAATGATTAAAATTTGGATTGTCAGTCCCAAAGGGAAATAAATGTTTTCTTCAAATAGTGGATCTGGACTGAGACGCAAGTCCTTTCCACACTGATATTGTAGGCTTAAAAGTTGCCTAGGGATCCCATTGATATTTTAGAACCCACCGAGGTTCGGGATTACTTCGCGACTGATCACCGGCTGTAATCCATAGCGTCATAAAATGGTTTTTGATTAAGATATGATTTTGAAAAAGTTTTTGATACAAGCAAATGATGCCATCACCCAAAAGTTCATCTCTTGTTATTATTAGTTATATCTTCACATTGTCATTCTTTAATATATATCTCGATTTATGTTTTGTATCGTATTGTTTAGCACTTGTTGAGCATTTGGCTCACTACTTGCTTTAACCTTGATATTACAGCTAGCAGCTATGGTTAGATTCAAGCAGACATCACGTAAGACTTGTGATACCGATGCGTATGTCCGAACTCAGGTAGAATAAGAGATAGTTTTATGTGAGGACTCGATATTAAAACCAGTTGTAATAGTTAGTAGTGTTGAGCTGTTCCAAACCCTAAACTGTAAGATCTTGGATTCAGTTGTATTTACTTTTTTTTAAAAATATTATAATAGTTATATATTATGTATTGTTAAGTTGGGGGTGTGACATTATCACAGTAAATAGGTATTTTAGAAAATTCTAACCCATAATCCAGTAACTGATTCTTCATCCAAAGAATCTGTGCACAAGAGCTTCCTACAACAATATATTCAGCTTCTTCAATTGATGTGGAAATTGAATTATGTTCCTTGCTAAATAAAGAAACTAATTTGCCTCCAAGAAATTGGCAGCTTCCATTTTCTTTGGTTCAGTCTGAGATAGAAAAGAATGATAGAGACATTTATTTGATGTTGCAGTTCTAGTTCTGACACCTGCTTCAGGATCTCCAATTATTAAGTCTGGTGTATGTGATTTGGTCCACTTCCTTGCAGATGGAAGTTTATTTCTAGAACTGGATCCTCCCCCATGATCCATGCTATCGCCATCAGCATTTTCTGATGCTCCCCCTGTAGTTATGCTCTCTGAAACTTCAGAATTTGAGTTGGTTCCTTCAGGATTTGAAGAATCAGAGATTCCAGAATTATCAGAATTTGGCTCATCAGAACTTGATGAATCAGAACTTGAAGAGCCAGTGACAGGTTCTGATGCTTCTCGAGAGTCTTGAGTTGTGGTAGGATCTTCAGCTTGCTCCCCCTGGACAGGTGCATTTTCCTTTGGAGTTGTTACAATAGTTTCAATGACATCAGAACTTAACCCGTCAGAACTTACAGGATCAGAGTTTAAGTCATCAGAATTTACAGAACCAGAGTTTAAGTCTTCATTTTCAAATCTCAGTTGATCGTGATCATTGAAATCTTCAAGTTCAGTAATCTTCTTATCATCAAAAGATACATTGATAGATACCATGACAACCATTGTTCTTAAATTGTAGACTCTGAAGGCTTTTGTGGAAAGTAAATATCCAAAAAAACTTCCTTCATCAGCTTTTAGATCAAATTTCGACAGCTGTTCAGGATGAGTCTTAAGAACAAAATACTTACAACCAAATACATGAAAGTATTTCAGATTTGGCTTCTTTTTCTTCACCATCTCATATGGTGTTTTTCCATGCTTGTTTATGAGTGTTGCATTCTGTGTAAAATAAGCAGTCTACACAGTTTCAGCCCAAAAGTAGGTTGGTAGCTTTGCTTCATCAAGCATAGTTCGTGCAGCTTTAATGAGAATCCTGTTCTTTCTTTCTACAACTCCATTTTGCTGTGGAGTTCCAGGTGCAGAAAATTCCTGTTTGATTCCATGGTCTTTGCATAACTCTTCCATGATTGAATTCTTGAACTCAGTGCCATTATCACTTCTTATAATTTTAACAGAATCTTTAACCAACTTATCCAGCTGTATGACATGATCAGTTAGAGTAGATGCAGTCGCATTCTTCTTGTGCAAGAAATACACCCAAGTGTACCTTGTGAACTCATCCACTATAACCATAGCATATTTTTCTTTGAAATAGACATGACATTGACTGGACCAAATATATCAACATGCAGTAGGTGATAAGGCTCAAGAATTGAAGATTCAGTTTTGCTCTTGAATGAAGATTTTCTTTGTTTTGCCTTTTGACATGAATCACAAAGGCCATCAGGAGCAAATACTGATTTTGGTAGTCCTCTCACAAGATCTTTCTTTACTAGCTCATTTTTGTTGTTGAAATTTAAATAAGAGAGTCTTTTATGCCAATTCCAGCTTTCTTCAATAGATGCTCTACTCAACAGACAGATTGCAGAACCATCAGAACTTGTTGAAAGTCTGGCTTCATAAATGTTACCATGCCTGTAACCTTTCAGAACCACTTTTCCTGTAGAATAGCTTACAACTTAACAGTGTTCTTCAAAGAAATCCACATGATAACCTCTGTCACAGATTTGACTCACACTTAGCAGATTGTGTTTAAGTCCTGAGACAAGAGCTACTGTTTCAATGATGACATTCCCAAGATTGATATTGCCATATCCCAGTATTTTTCCCATGTTACCATCTCCATAAGAAACTCCTGGGCCAGCTTTCTCCACAAAGTCTGGTAGCAGGGCTTTATTTTCAGTCATATGTCCTGAACATCCACTGTCCAGCACTAGGATATCTTTCCTGTTGCCCTGCAATAACAAAGACCACTAATGGTTAGTTTTAAGGACCCAGACTTGCTTGGATCCTTTGGCCTTTTTAAGTTTGTTAGCATTTGCAGCGGATTTAATTTTAGAGTTTATGCTAACACTCTGTTTATCAGAACTTGTATCAGACTTTGCATCAGAATTTACACTAGAAGGAATTAAAGTAACTTTCTTCAAAGAAGGTTTTATTTGATAATAATCATAGTACAAACTATGATATTCCTTACAAGTATAAATGGAATGAAATAAACTACCACAATGAAAACAAGGATTTTGTGGCTTAAACCTAACAGATTGACTCTTAACTCCTGATCTAGGAGGTACAGAGTTTATATCCTTATTCTTCCTGTAAAAAGAAGCAAGATGGTTAGAGTTTCCACAGTTATAACATTTCTTTCTAGGAGCATTAGGAACAGGCTTATAATTATTGCTTTTTTTTCACACCTTCCTTTCCATTCCTATTTTTCCTAGCTTCCTTTACCTTGTTGACATTCCTAATCTCTTTCAGCTTATGCTTAAGCTGCTTCTTTGTCATTAATCTTATGTTGACTTGAGCTGGTTTATCCTGTTCTAATTTGTCAGAAGTTGACTTCTCCTTAACTTCTGTCACACACTCTTTCATCTTTTCAGAATCAGACTATACAGTTTTAGCTACAAACTTAACAGGATTTACCTTAGGCTTAACAGTCTGTTTAACAACAATAGGCTCAATTTGTTCAGTTCCTTTTTCACTTTTATCATCTCCATAACCTAAGCCCTCTTTCCAGTTTCCACTACTTAATTCTGAGTTGATCTGCCAGAGTTAGTCCAAGTTCTGATAATCTCTCTTTCCTCTTCTAAGTCAGCTTTTAGAGATTCATTCAATTTTAACACTTCATCACTAACATATAAAACATCGTCTTTTTTTTCTTAGTTTGATGAAGTAAAACTAACTCCTTTTCTAAATAATCATTTCTCTTTTTATATGCAGAATTTTCAGATGTTAATCTTTCACATGTTAAAGTCTGATCTCTATAACTAATAAACATGGTTTTAAGATATAATCTCAACTCAGTAATATCATTTGTATGAAAATCATAAGTTGTTTGAGGTACCTTCAATTCAGCAGTTTCAGGGCTGCTATCAGCATTTTCCATCAAGGCCTAGTTCACCTCATCTTCAGAATCTGAAGTGTCTGTCCAGCTTTTCTTCTTTGTAATAAGTGCCTTTCCTTTGTCACTTTTTCCTTTCTTGTAGTCAGGAGATATGTGGCCTCTTTCACCATAATTGTAGTATTTGACATTTGAGTTGTCTCCTCTGTCAGACTTTACTCCCTTGCCTTCAGACTTTTTGAACCCTTTTTTATCAGAACTTACACCTTTCCTGGAAAACTTCTTTCCATTTCTAAATTTCCTGTAGGCTATCTTTGTGATACCTTTCACCATAAGAGCACACAATTTCATCATCTCTTCATCAGCGTCTATTTCAGATAAACTTTCAGTTTCTGAATCATCATCATCAGAATATGATGACTCTGAATCAGACTTTATGATGAGAGCCTTTCCTTTGCCCCTTTTTGAAGCAACAACTTTAGGAGATTCCTCCTCAGCCTTAAGAGCAACTGTCCTTGACTTTCTTCCATGCATCTTGCTCCTTTGATCCATCTCAAGTTCATAAGTCTTGAGCATACCATAAATTTTATCAAGAGTAGTTTCAGTAAGGTCATAGTTGTCTCTTATGGTAGTAGACTTCAAATCCCAATTTTCAGGAAGGGCTAAAAGGAATTTTAGATTTGAATCTTCAAGATCATATTCCTTGTCCACCAGTGACAGATCATTCAAGAGTTTGACAAACCTGTCATATAAGCCAGTTAATGTGACGCGTTCCAAACCCGGGTCAGAAGTTTGAGGCTCACAACACACACCACCATAATTAAACCTGTATATAAAGTATTATATGCATTGACCCTTTTGTATACAACCACGGATCGCAACAGGTTAAAGTATGAAAACAAGCCACGATCTTATCTTTTATTACATCGTACCAAATCCCAACTAGTTCAACTTACAACTGATAATGATATCGTTCTTACAATCTTGCATAGCTCATCTATAATATAAAGCTCCTGCTAGCTCGATCTGACTTAACCTGGAATCCTAGCTCGCACATTGGACTGGGAATCCTCGTTACCAATAATTTCCTTTTCGACTGTTAAAAACATAAAAAGATTTGCAAGAGTGAGCTAACTAGCTCTGCAAGTCATAATAGCAATAACTGAGGTTAAACAATTTCCAACTGAAATGATTCAGAAGAATCTATTTTCTGAATAAGCAATGATTAGAATTGGATATTCACTTTTCATTTTAAAAACCAAGGTTAGGCTGCTGATCAGTCACGCACTAACCCCGAGCAAGGCTCCCAGCTTTGCTCTATATACTGGATCCAAGGCACGCATTGGCCTACTATGACCACAAATCTGGTCCGACCACGAATCTGGTCCGACCACGAATCTGGTCCATATTTATAAAATCATCTAATTCTAAAACAATTCAAAATGATAACCAATATAATCAATAAGCTGAATCATAAACAACATTTATCTTGAAGCATAGGGTAATTTAAAATACTATGTCGGTATAAGAAGGAATTCAAAAAGATTGGCTTTCAATCAAGGAAAGAATCATAATGTAGAAGACCAAGGATTCAAGGGTTCAAAGAATTGGTCTTCTGTTAAACAAGGGATAAGGGTTGGTATGTTAAGAAATTCAATATCAGAATCAGTATGTGGTAGATATGTATTTGTGGAGTAGTATCGTATGTGTATGGCTCGTATCTGGGAATTTAACAATCAATGGTTTATGAAGAATAAGGCTTATGGCTCAAGATCAACAAGAATCAGGATTCAAGGTTAAATAGTTTAAAGTGCTTGTAGTATAAAACATGAGTTATTTTAAATAATAGCGACATATTATGAAACAGTTCGAAAATATTTTCAATATATCTTGAAAAAGGTTCAGAAATACTTGCCTTATCACCGACGATTTCCACTTTACTTGTACTCATCTAACAGTTATATTCATCAACCACTTTTTTTCTCTTTCTATGCCTTACTTCTATTTATCAATCACTTTCCTTCTCTTTCTACGCTTTGATTCTATTTATGGAACACTGATTTCCTTTTCTATGCCTTGCTGACTCTGCTAGGAATCACAAGTATCTATCAATTATTCATACTCCTATTATTTTAATCGTCACATAGACGTCATAAACTTTCATCTACCCTTCGTTTAACCCAAATCCAATTTACAGATTAAAAGTTATGACTAAAACGGTAAAACAATAACCATATAGGCATATAACACATCAATCAGATAGCACGTAGCACATAGTACGCAAGATATTTGATCAAAATAATTTTCCAAAGAAGATTCGGGGTTAAAATGATCTTCCAGATATTTGTTACAATTTTTTGAACATTTTTCGGAATTAAAATCGGACTCCGAATCATTTTATAATTAAATAATAGGGTTCGAACACTCGAATTTGACTTTAAAATAATTTTATAATAATTATCGAGTCTTGAAAATAATTTAAAATAATATTTTAAGCTCAAAACTATTTTTCGGAATTTTTAAATCAATTTTAAATAATTAAATCTAATTATTAAATTAATTAAAATTAATTAATAATTAATTAAATTAATTAAATTAATTATAAATTAATCAATCAATTAAAATGATTAAAAACTAATTAAAATTAATTAATAAAATAATTTCGATTTATTTTTGAATAAATAAACAATTATAATAATTTTCTGAATTTTAAAATAATTAAATAAACAATTTTCTGATTTTTAAAATAATACAAAAATCATTTTTAAAAATAGAGTAAACAGCAATCCCTTTTTTATAAAATTTTAAAATATGAGGGACTAAACTGTAAGTCTGGGAAAAGTACAGTCGTCGTTCTGTATGTTTCCCGTCCCCGTTGCCGGTTGCCGGCCGGCCGGACGCCATTAACGGCGGTCCGAGCTTTTTCGGCGACACCCAATCTTGCCCAGAACAGCACGAAAAGGTGCAGAATTGTATAGTATATTTCCAGGAATTCATTCATGCTCATATCTTGTTTAACCAACCAGTAAATCGATCGGAAAAGTGATCGAAAAAATACGCCGCCGGTTCAACCCATTTCCTAATGAGATCGATTCAAGAATCAAACAATATAATCGAATATACGAATCAATTCGTTTTTACGCGATCTACATGATGGTGCAAGTGTGTTCAATCCAGATTTAGTAAATCAAAAGTTCCTTAAATCAATTAAGAACATTCAAAGTATATAAACCCTAATCTTATTATTTCGATAATCAAACATCAATTTGGACATGTTATTGAACTCAGTTTTTGACATATAATATACTAAATTGACCAGAAAAATATTATCTACACGATTACGCAATCAAATCATATCAAAAACATCAAGAACAAAATTCATATTTTAATCCATAATTAATTCCAATTTAAATAATTAAATCAGAAAAATACCTTGATTTCTGGGCAAAAACAAATGGTTGATTCATAAAGAAGATTTCGAGAGCTTCGTTTTGATATGCTGCACGCCCGAATCGGAGTTCGATAACGCCTTCGTTCATATGTTTGATTCTCAAGAACGTATCATTTTTAGGGTTTTTCTCTGTAATTACTATATTTTTACTGGTTGTAAATCAATAAACGAATAAAATGAAATAAGAAATATGCTATTTATATTTACGGAATATTGGTTCGTTCTGGATCATTTTGGATCGTTAAATTAGTTACTTAGCCACTAAGTAACTGCATAAACGAGTATTAGATCGATAAATTAGTTAATTAGTCGCTAAGTAACTGCAAAAACGATCCAATTTAGTACCCGTACTGGATAATTACTAAACCGGGCTTCTTATAAAACACTTTATATGAAAATAATGTAAGAATATCTCGTCTTTCGAAAATACGGGTTTTGTTGATTTACTGAAATGATTATCGTATCGAAAATCTTGCGACGGGCCGCGCACGGGTTAAACCGTAATCCAGATTGAAAAAGTCAAAACACGGAAAATGTCCGAAATTACCAGATTAGGTTAGGAAGGAGTTTTCGGAAGAGTTTCGGGTTGTAAAAACGTAAAACGGTTGAAGTCGGACGATTCCCGGCTTTATAAAATAATTTTGTAATTATTCAGAAAATAATTAATAAATTCATAAATCAATATAAAATCATTTAACAGCCCAAAAATTACCAGAAAAATACCATAATTATCTATATTTTATTCTGGTCATAATAAAATTAACAAACTTATATTGTATCACATATAAGCATTCACATATTCACACCAATCATCAGATAATTCATCAGAAATCACATAATAATCATATAAGAATTACTTATTAATAAAAATAATTACACGCGATATCCCAGATGTTACAGTTAAAGAATCATCAGCTTTTGAGTCAAAGTGCTCATACTCTTAAGTGAGTATAGTCCTCCTGTTCTTCTTGATTGCATCAATTCCCTGGCATCTTGTCTCCAGAGCTTCCCATATCTCATTTGTAGTCTTGCAATGTATTACCCTATTTGACATGACATTATCAATGGCACTATGCAGCAAATGTATTACCTTCGCATCCTTGGCAATAGATGAGATGTCTTCAGCTGTATACTCACATTTCTCCTTTGGTATGGTCTTTGCTGGTTGATCAGCAACTATAACAGAGAACTTGGTAGGCTTATGTTGTCCTTCATTAATTCTGTCAAGGTATTCTGGATCTGTAGCTTCCACAAACATAACCATCTTCACTTTCCATATGGGATACTCAGAAGGTCTCAGTATGGGAACTCTAATTGTCTCATATCGAATGTGGATTTGAGTCTTTTGAGTTTCTTCAGTTTTGGTGGGTTTGGTTGGAGTTTGTGCTTCTTCAGACATGATTGTTTGGATCTTTACTATATGTGTGTTAACAGAAAAGCTCTGATACCACTTGTTAGGTCACACAACACTGTAGAAGGGGGTTGAATACAGTGTTAAATACAATCAAATCGACTTTAAACACAAGTAACAGTAAACAGATATATTCAATAAGATAAACTCTGTTACAATGGAACTGTTCTCTCTCAGTGATGAACACATATCACTAAGAGCTGCTAGGTTACAATGTATAATCTTCTCGATAAATAAACATATATTGTTGGGTATAATTCTAACTACACAGCAACAATGGGCAGTTATATATATAATAACAAGAACATGGCAAATAACCCAACTAACGAAACAAAACACGAAGGCAATAACAAACTATAAAGACTGTAATTGACAAAGAAAGTAAAGAAAACTTATCTCTTATCGCTTTCCAAATTCTGATAAGAAGAAGAACACAACAGCTGAGTCGCCAAACCCTTCAAGAGGACTTGACTGTTCTTGAAGAGATTATTGCCCCCCCACTTAAACTGTGATGGAATGCAGCAATATCGCTTCCAGGATAAAACAACAACAGATCAATCTGGCCACAGACCCAATAATGATCAACGGCGACTCGCACCTCAGTTTGCCCAAAAAACCTATGCAACTCATATATGTTTGCGAGGTAGGCACCGAGACTTGTGTCATTTTTATCTCAAGTGTACCTTTCAATATATAGGCATCTCAAGTTACTCTTCTTCTATTTTACTCGATGTGGTACACCAAGTAACAAAATAGAAAAAGTAAACAAAATGGGTTTTCCTTATTATTTATATTATATCCAGATTACTTAATATTAATATTATAAAATATATTCAGAGTATGATTAAAATAATCCTTACTCAATATATTTTATATTAATAATTAAATAATCAATATAAATAATTAAACTTGTAATAGAAAAGAAAAATATAAAAGTTCCCACTAGCACTAGGCTACACAAGCATTCCGCTTATGCTAGTAGTTGTAAACAACACTAACACAAGATGCTATATAAACTCAATATCTTTCTTTTACAATATCAATGTGGGACAAAATCCCCATAACCCATTTCAAACAAGCAACTTTGTCTCAATATATTCATGGATTCCACTAAGAAAATATCTTAGATCCAAATATGAAAGTTTAAGTCCTCATATCAAGGAATAACCTCCAAGTGTTAGTTTCCGGAAATCATATCAAGAACATATATAAAATATGCCTCAAACTTTCCATTTTCTAACAATCCCCCACAAATCCATAATTAAATTGCATACCAGATTTTATCATGACTTGCTTTTCAGAGTCGGTACCCTCCCGGGTTTGAACCCTCCTAAGTCCTCTACTTCGATGGCTTCCGGATACAGATGGAATGTTTCACCTTGAATCTTTATCCGTTGGGTGTAACCACACTCCATAGACGACGACAAGTCAATGGCTATGGTGCCAATCTACGGCTTTGAGACGTTAATGGTCATGTCTCGATCCTGTTCGTCGAATGTTTCGAGGAATAACCCTTTCCTCTAATTGCGACCACACAATTATATTCACTTAGCTGGGCATCTCCAGAGATGTACTGCTATCATCTCGTCAAACGACTTGACCCCATTCAGAGTTCAAATAACTCTTGCTAACTAGCAGTTCAAGTACCTCTTAAGGTTTATAGGGAATAGACTCAAATACATAAGTATCTAAATGTATATGGTAGAGGTACTACCAATTCATCCTTATAACTTGTTATTACCACATTGAATACACTTCGAGGGATCTCCTCTCAGGTGTATTGGGTTCCCGCTGTTGATGAATTATGATGGGTTACCAGTCTCATCCCCAACCTCAACTTAAGGACTATAGCATGCTCAATCCCTTTAGTTAGCGGATCAGCTATATTATCTTGAGTTCCTATGAACTCTATAGCAATAATCCTATCAGACACAAGACCCCTTATAGACTTTAGTCTAACTTGGATGTGTCTCTTTGTTTTAGCATTATAATTTACACTTCTGACTTTGTCGATAGTTGTACGGCTATCACAATGACCAGAAATGGCAGGAAGCGGCTTGCTTACTACAGGTAACATACTCATGAGTCCATGTAACCATTCAGCCTCCGTCCCCGTGGCATCAAGTGCACACAACTCAGCCTCAAAAGTAGACCGAGTAATCAAAGTCTGTCTAGAAGACTTTCAGGACACTGTTCCACCCGTAAGGGTAAACATATATCCAGTCACTCCATTGAAACCAGATTTCTTAGCTATCCAACTTGCATTACTGTACCCCTTGAGTACCCCCGGAAATCTCCGGTAATGCAAGCCAAGGGAAATAGTTCCCTTCAGATATTTAAGAACTCTATCCAGTGCCTCCCAATGAGTCTTGTTTGGACAGCTTGTATATCTAGCCAACTTAGACACAGAATAAGAAATATCTGGCCTAGTCACATTAGCAAGATATTGCAAACTCCCAATAATCTAAGATTACCTTAACTGAGACACAGGAACTCCTGAACTATTCTTGACTAAGGCAACTTTTGAATCATATGGTGTACTAGAGATTCTACAATTTGAATAACCATACTTCTCAAGTATAGATTTCTCTATATAATGAGACTGTGACAAAGTTATTCCATCAGTTGACTGAGTCAACTTGATCCCAAGAATCACACTACCTTCACCCATATCCTTCATCTCAAAGTGCATCTTCAAGAAACTCTTTGTCTCGTTAATAATCTCAATATTGGTTCCAAACAACAAGATATCATCTACATACAAGCACACGATCACACAATCATTACCTCTAACCTTATAGTAGACACACTTGTCACTTTCATTAACTAAAAAATTCGAAGTCTAAAACAGTTTCATCAAACTTTTTATGCCAATCTATAGGTGCTTGTTTAAGGCCATGGATGGACTTGACTAGTCTACATACTTTCCTCTCATTACCAGAAGCAACAAATCCCTCAGGCTGATCCATATAAATCTCTTCTTCAAGGTCACCATAAAGAAAAGCTGTCTTTACATCCATTTGATGGATGATAAGACCATGTACAGAAGCCAATGCAATAAGCATTCTGATTGTTGTCATTCGGGCAACTGGAGAATATGTATCAAAATAATCAATGCCTTCCCTTTGCCTAAATCCCTTAGCAACTAGCCTAGCCTTGTACTTATTTATTGAGCCATCAGGGTTTAGCTTCCGCTTGAAGATCCATTTACATCCAATAGTAGAACACCCTGGAGGGAGATCAACTAACGCCCATGTTCCGTTTGAAACAATTGAGTCAATTTCACTCATTACAGCGCCTTTCCAATGCCTTGACTCTGAAGAATCTTTGGCTTGACGGAAAGTTAAAGGCTCATCCTCGACATTGTAAGTGATAAAGTCACTTCCAAAGTCCTTGACTACCTTTGCACGCTTACTCCTTCTAGGTTCCTCTACTTTATTAGGAGTAGAGCTACTACCAGGATCCACCCCCACATTTGTCATCTTTTCCACATGATCAGGAATAGAACTTGATGTGTGAGTGGGATCATCCTCAGAACTACCCAAAGATATAGCAGTCTTCATTGGGAATACTTCCTCAAAGAAAGTTGCATCACGAAACTCAACTATCGTATTCGCCACAATACCATCTATGTCAGAATTTAATACTAAAATCTCATAGCAGTTGTGGTTTCAAGATAGCCCAGAAAGATACAATCAACAGTTTTCGGACCCAGTTTCTTTCTCTTGTGTTCAGGGAAAAGCATATTAGCAAGGCACCCCACACACGAAGATAACTCAAACTTGTCCTACGCTTTCTCCATAATTCATATGGTGTCTTGTCCATATGTTTCAGAGGGACTCTTTTCAGAATATGGCAAGCCGTATTCGAAGCCTCTCCCCACATGTACTTAGGCAACCCAGAATTAATTAGCATACTGTTAATCATGTCTTTAAAAGTTCTGTTCTTTCGTTCTGCCACCCATTAGACTCAGGTGTGTTTGGTGGAGTAACCTCATGAACTATACCATTGTTTGCGCAATATTCATTAAACAAGGTACTCGTATACTCACCACCTCTATCAGACCTCAAACGTTTAAGTACTTTGCCAATTTGTGTTTCAGTTTCATTTTTATACATAATGAATTTATCTAGTGCTTCATTCTTATGTTTAAGCAAATAAACATAACAATATCTACTATAATCATCTATAAAGGTAATGAAATATCTACAGTAATCCTTGGTCAACACACCACCAAATTCACATATGTCTGAGTGCACTAAATCTAACAAGTCTGAATTCCTAACAATATTATGAAAAGGTTTCCTTGTTTGTTTAGCAGTTACACACACTTGACACTTAGATTTCTTATCAATGGCGTACTTTGGAATCAACTCTAAATTCATCATATTCTTTAGAGCACCAAAATTTAAATGACCAAGTCGTAAGTGCCACAAATCAGATGATTCTACACAATTAACAGAAGGTGCAACACTATCATTAATAAAACCACCCAAAACGGGTTTAACATTTATTAAAACAAACCATTAGACAAGTAACTCTTGCCAAAGAATGTACCAGTATGAGTAATAACTATTTTATTACACTTCAAAGAAAGTTCAAAGCCGTTTTTAACTAAACAACTTCCACTTATAATATTTCTACGAATAGAGGGAACATGATACACTCTAGTGAGAGATAGAATCCGCCCAGAAGCAAACTTCAGGTCCACGTTTCCTATTCCAAGCACTTGTACAACACTAGCATTCCCCATCGTCACTGTCACTCCATGACTCTGTTGATAAGATACAAACAAGCTAATATCAGCACAAATATGTACATTAGCTCCAGTATCAATCAACCACTCATGTGACAGATAAGTGGAAAGTAGTACAGGGTTGTAAGTAACATACCCGTCATCGGTTCCAGAGGCAACAACCTCACCAATGACCATGTTAGCTATTGGCCTACTCGTGGTTCCAAGTCCAAGCACAGTATTTGCTTGAGCTACCACTCCAGCTTTCTTAGCTTTCTTACTTGGACAGTCCTTGCCTTTTCTGTCCTACAGTCACTACATTTACCTTCGAGCTCCCATGTTCCACAGGCAACACATGTCCCTATTTAGACTTGTGCTGCTCCCTACTGAGATATCCAACATCAAGTTAGTCCATGTGATCTCTCCTTTCTGTCTTTTCAGGGAGAGAGCAAACTCTTCCCAAGACTTAGGGAGCTTTTCAATCACAGACATCACTCGAAACTTCTCAAGCAAGACCATACCGGACTCACCCAAATCATGAACTAACATCTCAAACTCATGAACCTGTTCAGTCATGGATTTTCCATCCACCAGCTTAAAATCAAGAAACCTAGCCACAAAATACTTCTCAAATCCTTGAGAATCAGTATTATGGGTTTGGTCCAGTTTATCCCATAAGACTTTAGCAGTATAGACATCTGATGAATAAACATCGAACAAGGTGTTCTCCAAGGATGCCAAAATTGGCTGCCCTAGCCACCCCATCCTTCTCAGCCCATAAAGCATAAACCTTAACAGATTCAGCTTTCTCTTGATCCAACCCAGGAGGATCATTCTGTACCACTAACAATAGACCCTTAACCGTTAACTAGAGCTTCGTCTTTTTCTGCCAAAGAGAAAAAGAAGCTCCACCACTAAATTTATTAGGCATACCCGATAAATCAATTGGATGGGGAAAACGATAGATGGTCCAGTCAATGGTAGTGGTACCACCAGAACCAGAACCAGTCTCAACAATTTTAGGAACATCAGCAGTTTCGTTAACCATCTTGCTAATTAACTATATATAACTATAATCTCTTCAAGATTGTTGGGTATAATTCTAACTACACAGCAACAATGGGCAGTTATATATATAATAACAAGAACATGGCAAATAACCCAACTAACGAAACAAAACACGAAGGCAATAACAAACTATAAAGACTGTAATTGACAAAGAAAGTAAAGAAAACTTATCTCTTATCGCTTTCCAAATTCTGATAAGAAGAAGAACACAACAGCTGAGTCGCCAAACCCTTCAAGAGGACTTGACTGTTCTTGAAGAGATTATTGCCCCCCACTTAAACTGTGATGGAATGCAGCAATATCGCTTCCAGGATAAAACAGCAACAGATCAATCTGGCCACAGAACCAACAATGATCAACGGCGACTCGCACCTCAGTTTTCCCAAAAAACCTATGCAACTCATATATGTTTGCGAGGTAGGCACCGAGACTTGTGTCATTTTTATCTCAAGTGTACCTTTCAATATATAGGCATCTCAAGTTACTCTTCTTCTATTTTACTCGATGTGGTACACCAAGTAACAAAATAGAAAAAGTAAACAAAATGGGTTTTCCTTATTATTTATATTATATCCAGATTACTTAATATTAATATTATAAAATATATTCAGAGTATGATTAAAATAATCCTTACTCAATATATTTTATATTAATAATTAAATAATCAATATAAATAATTAAACTTGTAATAGAAAAGAAAAATATAAAAGTTCCCACTAGCACTAGGCTACACAAGCATTCCACTTATGCTAGTAGTTGTAAACAACACTAACACAAGATGCTATATAAACTCAATATCTTTCTTTTACAATATCAATGTGGGACAAAATCCCCATAACACATTTCAAACAAGCAACTTTGTCTCAATATATTCATGGATTCCACTAAAAAAATATCTTAGATCCAAATATGAAAGTTTAAGTCCTCATATCAAGGAACAACCTCCAAGTGTTAGTTTCCGGAAATCATATCAAGAACATATATAAAATATGCCTCAAACTTTCCATTTTTTAACATATATAGTGTAAACCCAAAGTCTGTGTTTATATAGTACACAGTTACAAGATAACTTCTAATTGATATGGAATACAATTCTGTCTCCTGAAATATATTAATCAGATATCTTTTACAAGTCTTCCAGTCTTCTAACTCTTTCCATACATATGTTCTTTTTTTTAAGTCACGATCTTCTACTGTAAATCAGCTTCTTTCCGTAACTGTAAGTCTTCCTGCACTTAAGTTCTGATATGACCTTAAGTTCTGATATTAAGTTCTGACTTCCAGTAAGTCCTGATTTCAGTAAGTCCTGATATGTCCTGTTTGTTAAGATCTGAAAACTAAACATGAATCATATTAGACATGACATCTCAAATATATCTAACACATTCTCATATTAGGCAACTCCGGATGATCTTTCATTGGCACATGTCTTCCTTCTCTCAATACTCTCATATACTTTGGATTCGATGCCCGAATATACAATAGCATTTTCTTTTTCCATAGATTATATCTCGATTTATCAAACTGAGGAACCTTGATACTACTAACTTTCTGAGAACTCATCTTTTCAGATCTGAGAAAAATTTGCAATAGACCGTCTCAAAATACGATAACCCAATCAGTCAACAATACCAAACCAGTCAAGTCAAAACCAATAAACCCAAATCAAATCTACACACTGAAAGCACTCCCAGACTCCGTACAACCAAAATCAACAATAAAACTTTCTAATCTAACGGATCAGATCTGTATATCGATCAACAAGCTCTGATACCAATTGTTAGGTCTAAATATACATACATAGGGGGTGAATGTATGTTTTTTGTTTTTCGTTTTTCGTTAATTAATTGCAACGGAAAATAAACCTCGAAAACGAAATAAACAAACACTAAGAGATTCACGGAATAATTCTTTTTATTAAGAAATTAAACCGTAAATGTTTGCTTACAACTCTGAATATAAATAATTCAAAGCAACAAATATAGAGAGAACCAAAATAATAGCAATCAATTTGGGGTTCTATCTATCACTCTAAAAATTCAAAGCTTCTATCAAAAGATATTAAATACAATCAAGAGAGTTTTAAATAATGAGTGTTACAAGTTTGTAAGGCTTTAATGGTGTGAAATAAATTGGACAGCACTTCTCTCCTTAATTTCAATAAATGAAATCAACCGACTCTACAAGAAAAATTCTGCCGAGCTTTAATGGTATTTTGCTGAGAAGTGTTTTTTTTCCAATCTGCTAAAAATTGTTTTTGTAGTGGTAGAATTGTAGGAGAGATAAAGATTAAATACGTGACTGAACTATGTCCACACATTTAAAATTATACAGCATGTAGAAATAATTCTATGTCGATCAATAGCAAAAGCAGTTAAAATAACATCTGTAGCGACTTCTATTTTTAAACTCTATGGCGACTCGGGTGAGCAGTAGTTTGCACACATTTCTTTTCTTTACTTGGACAACAGACTTAGGATGTCGCCACACGTGAACTACACACCCGAGTCGCAGCCGTCTTTTGCTTTGGATTTTTATTTGTCTACGGCGACTCACTGTGAGAGCAGTAGTAGACTTAAAATATTGGATGAATTATTTCTTTACTTGGAGAGAAAAACACACAGCAAAGCAGAAGGCAATAGTTTGTGTTGCACACGGTGATGAAAAAAACACAGGGGTCCCCGTGTGCGCGTCACGCGCAACAAGGGTTGTTGTCAAACAGGAAAATCGAACAGGGAGGCCAGCTCATATTCTTGTACCATTTCGTTGTTTCTTTTATTGTTTTGATTAGCTGTGGGTCCCGCGATGCTGTACAACCAAACAAAACAAGCATTTCTTTTGTTTACTTGGTTTCCAAACGAAACTTGCATGCATGATTTGAACTTCCTTTTTTGCAAACTGTTAACTAATTTTTTGATTTCTTTTGCTTTCAAATAAATCGATTTTATGGCTGGTAATTAAATAAAATAAACATTGACATTTAAAATAAATAAAAAATAAACTGAGAATTTATTTATTTAAATAAAATTCAAACATTAATTTTAATTTACCAAAATTAAATATTGATATTAAATTAAATAAATAAATGTTTTGAGATTCATTTATTCATTTAATAGAAAATTAATTTTTAATTTATTTATTTTAAAATCAAATTATGATCTAAAATTAAATAAATAAATGAGAAAATTTTCACTTATTCATTTAATAAAAAATATGTCATTGATTAAAAATAAATCTCGTAAATCCTCGAGTTGTACTCCTCTATATCTGCAGGCCTCCTAACCTCCATGATTTTGTACCTTAGACTATTTCCAGACTCCTCGAGTACAAAATCCACTTAACAGTGTTCCTTAAAAATAATACTCTATTTACTTTCACGGATCACTGACGTCTCGTGCACGGGTCTGGTTCACAAATGACTAGTTCCGCGTATAAACCACTATTAAGTCTTCTACCAAATATAACTAACTTCACTAGGAATCCTTAAGGTCTTCACACTGATTCTGACAAATGCTTCTAATGACTCCAACCTTATTCCTCTGATGCTTGAACATATTAATGAATTTCATACGGATCATTGTTGACGTCTTCTTCACTGCAGCTAATAGAACCTTTTGTGCATATACCCAATAAACAATCTGTACTGATCCTACTGGAATCTAGATTATTTTAAAATCCTTGTTCTATGTTGAGTTATCCAAATCAGTATTGTTGAGATAAACATATAGCTTCAATCTTGTTCAACACACTACCCCCACCTACCAATTATTTATTGTCGTTGTAGATGTGATGAAAAATTAAAGTATTATAGTAATCTTCTTCTGGTATTTGAGTTGATACCATTTATAATAAAGAGTATTTAATATGATATTTCTAGGATTCTAACTATTTGACCTCTATAATGCTCTCCCTAGACACTTGACATTTTAATTCTTGTCCAAGAGAATTTGACTTTTTAATGCTAAGTGAGGAAACTTATCTTTTACAATGCAATCACAAGCTTTCTTACATTGCACATGTAGGGGGATTGTTGAAAAGGTCAATACGAATATAGATGTAGATGTTGGCGCCTCTTAGATTATTTCTCTAAATGTTTTAGCTTCTTTATTTTTGAACAGTAGGAGGTGAGTGCCCTAATGCTTGGAATTATTGATGACTCTTTATCTTTATCATGGCCTCATATGGAATAATGAAGTACATTATAATTAAAGCTACTTGCACTTTCATAAAGTATCCCCGACTCTTTCAAGTAATTTGAAATCATTGACTTTTACATATTTGACCTCACATTAAAAGATAATGGTTATGGTCTCGATCACTTTCTAGTGTCTAATCCTCGTATTATGGAAGGCTGGACTTTGAGAATTAGTATAAGCTTCTTATATCTTTTTACCCTTCATATAGTAACTTGATATCGCCTGGACTTCCTTATAATGAAATAATTATTAATGTGATATGATCACTATTAGGACATCAGAATACATATTAGGAGCTCTCACGTCAAAAATGTTGTCTACTAGCCTAGCAGTTCAATATGTTGGTTCAAGGGTCTCGCACACCATCCATTGGTAT